>NC_053493.1:237461937-237784437 GCF_905171775.1 Rana temporaria | reverse complement strand
ATTATGTAACTATGTAAGTGCCGGTTCACACAGGGGCAACATGACCTCCAGCGTGACTTTGTGAGACGACTTTAGCGCGACTTCAGTATGACTTCAGCGTGACTTGGATCGACTAACAATGCAACTTCAAATTGCCTTCAGGACAGGTGACTTTGCCAGTGGCCAATCAAACAATAATTAGCTCTGTGGGAGGGAGGGGTTTGCCTGAAAAAAATGATTTTCTCTTCCTGTAAAGTTGCTTCAGTTAAGACAGTGATCCGACTTTGGAGGCAACTTCCATTGAAAACATTAGGGAAAAAGTTGCCTACAAGTTGCCTAGAAGTTGCCTTGAAGTAGTACAGGAACCTTTTCTGAAGTCGGAACGACTTCAGTAGTGTACATTAAGACGGCTCTCATTCACTTCAAGGGAATTTCTCATGTTGCGTGACTTGGGGTGACACAAGTCGGATCCAGTAGTGTGAACCGGCACTAAGTGTTTAAGTTTGGGTACGAATGCTTCCCATAAGTTTTACTCCAGGGTTTACAGTCACAATATGACAAAATCATGTAACAGTGGAACATCAAAGTTTCCTACTGAATAAATAATGTTATTAACATAAATAGTAACAGAACTAGAGATCCAGTTGCCACATGGAATCTTTTTGAGATTCAGGAACAGTTAATATTACTTAACATGTTTTTAATAGAGTAGATATGAATCAGGGCAATTTAATATTTTGATTATTTTCTCCCATCACCTTTCACAGGTATATTAGTTAATAGCAACCCAACCAAGCTAATAATGAGAGTGGCTTGTGGAACAATATAAACAATAAAAGAAGACGACAGATAAGTATAAGTCAATTAAAAACAACAACGTATTCAGTATCACTGAGAACTTTAGAAACGTTGCAGCCCACCCCTCTCTTGTTCTGTTTGTCTGCAGACTTACTATCAGTGGAGTTTTGTGAAAGCCTAGGAAGCTGCCGGTTATCTCTCTCTATCTTCTTGCATTTGCTCTCCAGTCCAATGAGACCGATGCTTTTCCATTTGAGCACACCACACCAGCCCTGTATGCAGCCTGCAGTAATTTTTATATGTAAGTGATACTGAATAAATTGTTGTTTTTAATTGGCTCATACTGATCTGGTGCCCTCCTTTTTTGTTTGTATGCCTTGGAGGGGATTCCAAACCCATTGAGGAGCTGCTGGTGAATGTTTTTGAGTAATTTCTCCTATCAAGATCACCATCCTCTGCATTTATTTCCCTTATGACTGTCTGTTTGCCAGTGGAACGCTGACTCACCTGCTAACTTTAGTGTGTGGTTTCGGCTGTTGGGGAACAATAGGTTGGGGGAAGTATATTTCTCTTATATTCTGTGGTAGTGCACAAACTGTTAATAGTCCTTGAGGGCCAGAGCTGAGTACTTCCAGAGTAAAGGACAGTGCAAAATAAATACAATTTTATTTAAAGTGAAAATCTGTTATACTTTTTTATTTAGCAAAATTTCAGTAGGAAGGTCTGAAACCTAACAAAGCCAAAGCTTTTACATCTTAAAGATTATGTTGGTCCAGTCAAAGGTATCATCAAGCCCAGAGAAAATAGGCTTCTCGAGCACAATGACTACTAAGGAATCTACACTACACGTGACTTACTGCATATGGCTATGATTCATCCCTTTTATTAGGCAGATCTCAAACTACTTGTATTATTGACAAAAGACCACCCAGACATGGAAATACTGATACATGTCCAGGCTGAGAGGGTGTAACAGCATGATATCTAATGTCAAACACATTTATGAAGCACAAATGTGTAAGTAGTGTGTTTCATAGAAGAGAGCCAAGACTGGGCATGTAGTACAAGTGTGAATGTTGTAAGATTTTACAGAACTATATAACAAACCTAAACCAATGTATTTAAACTGGCACTATGAACATATTCCTGCTTTCCTTCTACAGGTAAGAACACTTCGGCATGGCAGACCCTAGTAAGTAGTTAGTGAGTCTCGGGAACTCATGACATCAGTTTAACATAACACATGAAACAAATAATTGAAGCTAGGCCAGCAATGCCAAGACCCGCGCCAGAGGTGAAATGGCACTCATCCAGCTAGTAAATGCCCCAGTCATGTCATGGAAGGTCACAGCACCAGAATTGCTCCAATGTCTCACAGTAGAAGCCACACAGCAGTGTTTCTGTAAAACAAAATACAATACTTTATTTTTTTTAGTTCAGTGGTTAACTCTGCTACTTTCCTTCAGTTCATTATTTTTATTACTCAGGGTTATGGCTCTCTGAAAACCGTATTATTAGTTGCCTTGAGGGAAGATTAGTAAGAATGGCCATGCTTCTACAACAAAAAAAAAACGTATTTAATATTGCAGCTCAAAGACCAATGATGTGCTGCAATTAACCTCAAATCAGCTTCTAACAGCTTGTTAGATTTAAAGATGCTGAGTGCTGGATGGTTGCTATATTTTACAGTGGAACATCATTTTTTTGATTAGTTACAAAATAATTTATTATACTACGTAGAAGAAGAAAAAAATATATCTATATATACTATATATATATATATATATATATATATATATATATACAGTATATATTTATAGATATATTAACAATATAAACTGCAAAGTCTCAGAACAAGTTTCATCTATAACAAAGGAAAAGTTAGGCGACAATACCACAAAACACAGGTTCAGGTAAGCGTTCTAATTCTTCCAATGGACTAACATGCTATGCTAACAGAAGTTGATTTTAGTAATTTGATCAGCTGCATGATAAATGTATCTAAACCTAAAATGCAAAGTGCATAAAATTTGAAAGAACTCAAAAACACATTCCAAATGCGATGAGAATAAAAATCAATGTTTCTCAATGAGTTTGGTTCATACCATTGCGTTGTGGTTATACGTGTTTGAAAAAAAAAAAGAGCAACCTGCATTTTTTCGCAAGACAACAAGCTCAAAGCTGTGTTAAAGCAATGCATGTGAACACAACGCAGTTCCTTTCATACAACATAAAAAAAACATGAAAAAAAAACAAGTGGAAATGCCACCTCCCCAGAGATTGGTCAGTGTGTAGTAAATATTCAGGCCGGTCATTTGAATTTCCCACCCTAAACTCTGGAAGTTTCTCCTAGAGTCAGGGGGAACAATCAAACCAAAACCCCAAAGCAAATGATCGTTGCTCCTCTGATTACAGGGCAAGCCAAAAACTAAACTCATCTAGCATCATTTACTAAGAGGGTGCTACATAAAGAAGATCCAGCGTTAATACATAAGTTCCGTGTACAAGGAGCCTAACCAAGTATATTTTAGTTTACCCCCTTGTGAGGCAGGGTGTCTATAGATGACACCATGCTGACATAGGGAGCTGAGTATTCCCAGTCTTTGTACTAAAATATACTAAATTAGGCAATAAAAGGGTTTAGTTATATATTAACTTTCCTGATAATAAATAAGTCCATCAGGTACATGACGTTTCTCCTAGTATTAGGTGGCTGATTAACATACTGGCCAGACAAGTAATTATCTTGACAAGGATTAATGTTCATTCCAACAAATTAAAGTAAGAATGAAACTTTAATTTGATTTGCAAAAGGTTGCCTGAGAATGGGACCTGGTTTAGAAAAGGTGAGAGGCAAAGCCAGAGAGGTAAATTTTGTATGTCTTTTGGCCTGATGGTGGCAATCGGGGGCAGCTGTAAACGATGTAAAAGCTACTTCACGATTGCATAGGATGATGTAGAAAGTGTATAAATTTTTGGCAGTGATTTTGGTATTCACAAATTAAGGTAACTACAGCTACACAGAAGGACTGTAGGAACTGCCAGAATTCCACATCTTATTGTTACACCATATCATTCAATACAACAGCATCTTTCAGAATCTTTCAGGACATTACAATATCATTCTAGGCTTGAACTGTGTATATATAGACAAATTACCACAGAGTCATGCCCTGTACACACGATCGGTTCATCTGATGAAAATGAACCAATGGATTTTTTCATCAGATATCCGATGAAGCTGACTTTCATCAGTCTTGCCTACACACCATCGGTTAAAAATCTGATCGTGTCCAACGCGGTGACGTAAAAATGAAGTTCAATGCTTCGGGGCATGCGTCGACTTGATTCTGACCATGCGTGGATTTTTGAACAATGGATTTCCCCACTATCAGTTTTTTAACCATACGGAAATTTTAAAACAGGTTCTATTTTTTTTCACCGATGGGAAAAAAACTGATGGGGCCCACACACGATCGGTTCGTTCGATGAAAACGGTCCATCGGTCCGTTTTCATCAGATGAACCGATCGTGTGTACAGGGCATTACATCAAGCTTGCACCATCCCTTGCCTGTGCTGGACCAGTATCTCACCTGGCTAAGAAAATAATTAGGAAAACCAGTGTTGTGGGTTGACCTAAATAAATGTCATTTAAGAGCAGCAATTACTATTGTGGAGATCACCTGTTGGCACAGGCTGGGAAATGTCGGATTCCCCACCCAGAGCACACTCTGTTCTTCAGGACTGGCAATTTCCTTCTGACAGATTACAAACACGCACTGCGTTTGACTTTTTAGGTCAAATGTTAGTGTCACATATTAACCATCAGCTGAGAGGCAGAAAAATCAAAATGACAGGGTAAAAAAAAAAAATGTTAAAGGTATTTTTTCATTGACCAATAATATTTCGTATAAGACCTTAGCAACAAGTATATTTCTTTATCCCTTAACGAAACTAAGACATGACTTAGCAATCATTTTTAACTGTTCAATTAAAAATATAAGGTGACAGGGCTAGTTTCTCAGGATGTTTTTATCATTTTTTTGTTCTTTGATACCTTACATGGATCTGTTCTGATGCTTTGCTCACAAGAGTGGAAATATAATTCTGGTAAAATCCCATTTTATGTTGTAAACACAAGTGTTCTAGCCTTACCTAAATCAAACACTTCTTGGGATATTATAAAAAGTACCAAAAAGGGACCCAAACATTTATGACAATGGGTTAAGATTATAAACTGTGGAGAAAGCAGCTTTCCCTCATGTTATTACCCACCCTGGAAAATAGCAGTTGGAATCTGATTAGTAGCTTCAGATAACACTCTTGCGTATCTCTCGATTTTTAAGTCAGCCCAGTTTGTATTAGGATACAGACAGTAACACTCACAGGAGACGTTTGTTAAACATGGTATATATGACACAGCGAGACTGTGCAATGTACGCAATTTCAACAAACCTGCTTATTACAGCCTGGAATATGTCACTGCTCTACAGGTGTCTCAGACACAGGGCAGCTTTGCGTTTTTCTCTGAAATGGAAAGAAAGAATGAATAGTAACTTTTATTGCCTACTTGTGAGTAACATATATAAGGGAAATAAAGCCATTAAACACACTGGTAAGAAATTAAGACTGTTGGCACTTCAAATGACAGCTATGTATTAGAGGTCTACGATTACTTTGTGTTTCATTATAACAATATTATGGCATTAACTTTGAGATTAAAACATGATAATGAATTCTGAGCTTGTTCATTTTCTTCTGTATTTTTCCATGGGGTATGTATGGTAGAATACATTCATTTAACTATTAAACTAAAATTATTCTTGCAACATGTTATATATTATTTAAATACAATATGGTATATGCAACCTAAAAGAAAATATCAAAGATAATTGTTTTTTCATTGAAAAATAAAACATTGGGGTTGTTTTACTTAAGCAGTGAAGACTTTTCACCAGGCTTAGCAAATAAGGTGAAGCTGTGTTCACATTGAATATCCAACGTGCAAGGGAAATTAGAAAAAAATGTATGTAAAATAGTATTTACTAAGCTAAATGAACATTCACTCTGCAAAGTGAATATTTACTTGGCTATGTTAGCAGTCTCCATCTCTTTAGTAAAGTAAACCTACTGAATGATATATTTTTCTAATCTAATGATGTGTTTATGTTTTTAATAACTTATACTTGGTAAATAATATTCAGCACTCACCAACATGGTTGAATTCTGGCTAATGGTAAAGTGCAATTTGGAATCTGATAACCATGGATGCTTTAACGTTTCAGTTGCGCTCATTCTCCAACTAGAAATAAAACAATCATTTGTGAAATAAAGAAAAATGCCATTATCAAATATAATAAAAAAATATATCACAAATATGTAATAAAAAATTGGAGTGAAGTTATTCAGCAAACTGTGATTGGCTACTTTAATCAGCAACGTAGAAATAAAAATAAACAGCCATATAATGAAAAGTATTGAAACTGAATTGCTGTTTCTGCCCACAGAAAGAAGCTCATCACTAATAATAAATAACAAACATTTGGATCCTTCCACTTTATATAAAAAGTGCTTGTATTCTGTATTCATGTATTTTGTTATAGCGTTCTTAAGATAACTCGGAAAGAAATGTGAAATTCCCCCCAACTGCAAAGAAACCTGAAAGAGGTTGTAACCCCTTCACACTCTATCGAGAGATTTGACAGCTTTACTACATGCCACTTGCTGGCTTAGATACCCTATATCAGTAGTGGTCAACTTTAATTTCATGTAGGGCCTCAAGTGCAGCCCCCATCACTCCTAGAGGCCCTCAGAATAGCATTACATTTTTTTGTACATTGTGTTGAGTTAGGCGGGCCATTCAAGATGAATGGGCTATAACATACCACAACTCCTGAAAATGTTGGTCCTGCTGCATTTCTGTCAACATTTGTAGTGATTATTGGAGTTGATGGCTGATATAGATACCCCAGCATAATCAATGAAATCAATAATAACCCTGAGCATTAGTGTTATTGACCACAATAAAAACCCTCAGGAATGATGGCAGTGGCAGTACTGTCAACCAATACCAGTAGTAAAGTGTATCCCCCCACCACCCCACATTGGGGGTCAGTGCAGTGTCAGAAAATTTCCCTTCCCCATACATAATCCAATGCTCCAGTGACACTCTCTTGTCCTAGCAAGGAAAATACTATAGTTGTACTATGGGGCAAAAATCACTAATCCTGACAGTATTGTCTATTACATGCCAGGTGCTGAAATGCAGGGAGCATTTCAGAACCTGCCTCATCTATTCTCCTCTGCAAAGCAGTTTCTACTGTTGGTTGGAAATCTAAACCAAAGTACTAGTAGTTCATAAATATGCTATATTAAAATGTAGTACACATGTATACTTTTCATTTGCATTAAACAATTGGAGAATTATATGTCTTACCATTTATCCTTGATGAGTAACTTAATGATGAAATCTTTTGCAATGTCTGAAATCTTTTGAAATTCTTCACCCTCAAAATCAAATTGTGCAGCTAAAATGTTGTTCAGAGTTTCATTGTCATCTTCCCCTAGAAATGGTGAAAGCCCACTCAACCTATAATTCAAAAACAAAAATATTTTTATTAATCATTGGTTATAAACAATAAAACATTCTGAAAAAGTACAAAAACAGTGCTAATAGATCTAGTTTACACATGTGGCTTTCCTCTGAAAATAGATCTGCAGTGGATCACTTTTTACAGGCATTTGACAGGTGAATTGGAAGCAATATGTCCCCTTGCCCGTCCCCTGCCTATGTTAACTATTACAAGCCTGAGAGACATTCTTCTCCTTCTCCTCCCACCCCTCTCCTCCTGTGTGCACTACAAGCAGAGTGAAACCCAGCATCTGAATAATCAAATTCAGCTGCTTAGCTTTACATGTCCCACAGTGCATACACAGGAGTAGAGGTGCAGAATGGCTCTCTCCTCCCCCATCTGTGCAAGGGAGGGGGAGCTGTTAGTGCAGGCTCTGAGCTGTATGAGAGATGCTCTCAGCACAGAACCCTGCAACAAACAACCCTGCTGGGGCTACCCGACAGTGGCGAAATGCCAGGGCCTGGTGCGACCTTTGCGACCCTGGTAATTTTGCCACTGGCATGCACTACAATAGTGCGATACGGTGCGATTGGACCCCATTAAAAATGAATGGGTTCAAATCACACTGCACATGTGAATTGCACAGGAATGTGATGCGCATCCCTGTGCGATTCATTGGTGATTCAAAGTGTGAACCTATAGAATAAAATGTATACTTTTATTTACAGTCAAACATTCTCTTTTTTAAACAACACTGGTCAAAATTTTTAAAACAATTATATTTATTAATAAAATAAAAAATAAAGCATTTTTTGGGATACAAGAGAAAAAGAAGATAATTTTTGCAATACAGAAGAAAGGCAAGTTTGTCCCCAAAAAAAGCAATGTATGTATTAGTTTGTCATTTTAAGTAATAAAAATACTATCACTAAGTAAGTATACAGATACAAGGGCTAGAGTAGTTAGGCCAATTTAACACTACCCTGGCAACAGGGTGACAGTACTGCAGTGATTTCCTTCTCACGGTGTTAACGTGGAAAAAAATGGATCTACTAGTAGAACAAACAGATAATACAATTATGTTACTTGGAGATTCAGAAAAAAATGCTGTGCTAATGCTAGAGACAGAGAGCATCATATACAGTATGTATTTTATATATTTTTTCTTTTGCCCATAGCTCCACTTTAACAAAAACAATTTAAGTATAATATGTCTATCCTCACCATAAATACATTGCACATATAGTGTTCTGTAATAAAACTAACAGACTGAATTTGTGAGGAATGCATCCCACAGGGTGCACAGAGGACCACATTAAATGTGATTGCAATCACTCTCTTTAATGGATGATAAATTATTCTACCTCTTTGTCTCTCTACCCTGCTGTATAAAAAGATAAAAATATTTATTTTTCATTTGCCCTTGCTGTTTCAGCTATAGCACTCGCGTTTTCCCTTTCAAATATCAGCACAAAAGCTAGTTCAGCAAAAGAGCCCGCATAGACAGGAAACCAAGAATAAATCTAAAAAAGAAATTGATAAAGAATATTTCACACAAAACAGACGTATGCTCTTAGCCAACTCACAGCATGTAGGCAATGACTCCCACACTCCACATGTCTGTGGGAAAGGAGACAAAATCATAGTTCACAACTTCAGGGGCAAGGAACTCTGGAGTACCAAAGTGCACTTTCAATTTTTCCCTTGGCTTGTACCTAGAACATGAATAAAAAGAGAGATAAAGTATCATTTCAAAGAGACGACAAAGCATAAAAGCTCCCCACAGACTAGATTCTGGCAAAGTTGTAGTGACATGCTGCACCATTCCTTCCAGTATACTCTACAGGAAGAATGAAGTCTGACACAGAACATAACCAGCCATTTATACATACAATGAGTAATAACCAGAATGGAATAAACTGGCATGTAACCTTACAAAGAAATGCCTAGGAGGTTTTTCCACATAAATCAAATCTGAGGAGTTTCGGTAAATAATATGACAATCTTTATGCTTTATTGTAAATGTTGTCACAGCTCATACAGTAAGAACCCAACAAACAGTCTTAGCTTGCTAAAGCTATTCTTCATTGCCTTTGCTTCTTTTGTTTTGAACCTCATAGAACACTTATCATAGGCTTTTACAGCAGACCTTATGGCGGTTTTACCTGGTACTCTGCACATAAGGCAAATAGAAACAGATCTTCTGGAACTAGAAGCCCCCCACATAGAAAAAATGGCCTTTATACCATTCAAATGTCCTTTGAAAAAAAACTACGCTATCTATAAAATGAAAAAAAAAAAAGCAACAAAAAAAAAGTTTAAAATGATATGTTATTACCACACCTGGATATTTACTTCAAGTTATATTAAATATGTTGAAGATGCATGATCACACTCTGGCCAGCTTTGACAAAATATGTTCTGAAATTGTTTAACCATTTCCCGACTGCCGCACGCATGCACATACGTCGACAGAATGGCACTCCTGGGCACAAGGACATATATATATACGTCCCCTTTAAGGAAGTGGCATTGTGGACGCATGCTCCGTGAGCTCGACCGCGGGTCCCGCAGACTCAAACGCAGCGGGGATACCCACGATCGTCTCACGATGAGGAAGAACAGGGAGATACTGATGTAAACAGGCATCTCCCCACTCTGCCTAGTGACAATGACACTAATCACCGCTTCCTGTAATCAGAAGCGGTAATTGCTATCTTGTCACACACAGCCCATCCTCCCTACAGTAGGAATCACTCACTAGGGCACACTTAACCCCTACAGCGCCACCTAGTGGTTAATCCCTTCACTGCCAGTGTCATTTTCAGAGTAATCAGTGCATTTATATAGCTCTGATCTCTGTAAAAATGAAAATGGTCCCAAAAATGTGTCAAAAGTGTCCGATATGTCCGCCATAATGTTGCAGTCATGATAAAAATTGCTTATCGCCGCCATTACTAGTAAAAAAAAAATATTAATAAAAATGCCATAAAACTATCTAAACTATTTTGTAGACGCTATAACTTTTGCGCAAACCGATCAATAAATGCTTATTGCGATTTTTTTTTTACCAAAAATATATAGTAGAATACGTTCCTGCCTAAACTGAGGATTTTTTTATATATATATATATATATATATATATATATATATATATTTTTTTTTTTTTTGGGGGGGGGGGGTATTTATTATAGCAAAAAGTAAAAAATATAGATTTTTTTTCAAAATTGTCGCTCTATTTTTGTTTATAGCGCAAAAAATAAAAACCGCAGAGGTGATAAAATACCACCATAAAGTACGCTCTATTTGTGGGGAAAGAAGACTTCAATTTTGTTTGGGAGCCACGATGCACGACCGCGCAATTCAATTAAGTTAAAGTGACGCAGTGCCGTATCGCAAAAAGTGGCCCGGTCTTTGACCAGCAAAATGGTCCAGGGCTTTAGTGGTTAATGCTATATTGTTGGTTATTTTTAAACACATTAATAATAAAAGGTGAAAAAAAGGAAATATCCACATCCTTCTACCTTCTCACACCCCACTGTGCCCAAGAACAAACAAAAAATGTAAATTTGTGTATACAACACCTAAAGCTGCTACTTTAAAATAAATAATAATGTGTAATGATTTTGAATGAACAAAAATAGTAGCACTGTGTTCAGTGAATGAACAGTTCTATACCAGTATATGAGTAAATCACCCGGTGAAAAAAATATATCACACATATACTGAATAAACTAAAAAAATGCATACAGTATATAGTGTAAAAATTATAAATAATAATAATAATAATAATAATGATAATCAGTGTTCATAACGTTCATCCAGTGATCAAAAAACAATAAGTGATAATCACTCAAAACAAGTCCACAAGTGATTAAATTAATTCCAAGTGATTAAACTCATGGGCCCAGATTCACAAAGCACTTACGCCGACGTATCTCGAGATACGCCGTGTAAGTGTAACTATGCGTCGTCTTATCTGTGCGCCGTGCTCACAATCTGAGATACGCCTAAAAATAGGCTTCCTACGACCGACGTAACTTGCCTACGCCGTCGTATCGTGGGCGCATATTTACGCTGGGCGCATTTGCCGCTCCCATTGATCTTCTATGCACATATGCAAATGAGGGAGATACGCCGAATTACGAACGTACTTGCGCCCGGCGCATAATATACGCGGTTTGCGTAGGTTGTACGTCCGCGTAAAGTTATTCCCCATATATGAGGCGCAACTCATGCAAAGGTATTGACCAGGGAAAACAGCCGTCGTTTTTTACGTTGTTTACATAGTACGTGAATAGGGCTGGGCGTAGGTTACGTTCACGTCGTAGGCAGTGATCCGTCGTATCTTAGGGAGTAGTTCCAACGTGATTCTGAGCATGCGCACAGGGATGCGGCCACGGGACGGCGCATGCGCCGTTCATTTTAAGTACTTCTTTGGCGCTTGCCCAATCATTTGCATGGGGTCACGCCTCATTAGCATGGCTCACGCCCACTTCCACCTACGCTGGCTTACGCCGAGGAAACCCAGCATATCTTTAAGAGCGAGTGGGAGCAAGTGCTTGGTGAATCCAGTGCCTGCATCGGCGTAGCGTATATTAGATACGCTACGCCCGCATAAATATGCGCCGATGTATGTGAATCCGAGCCAAAGTGTCCACTCAATCTTCTTTGAAAATCTTGCTTGAGACCTTCCACCACACCATAAGTGCTCAGTGACTTCACACCCCAAGGAGTTGCGCTTACCAATAGGATATGCCTTGCACTCACATGCTCGGCAATACGGCTTAATAAAGTGGCACATGTAAAAATAAAGTGGCTCCAATAGTGAAGTATATAAAAACTATTTATTAAAAACAGCACAAGTAGCCTTCACACATTGCACTCACATCTATCAAAGCAAATAGAAGCACTTCAGCAATAACAATCCAAAACCAGAGACAAGTTTGCGGTGGCACCGTCATGTACTATGGTCTCGGCGGACCCAATGTAAACCATAAGTCTCAGGCCTCGTACACACGACCGAGAATCTCGTCGTAAATGAAACGTTGTTTTCCTTGACTAGCTTTCTTTGCATACACACTGTCAAGACAAAATCTCGTCTTTCTTAAACGTGGTGACGTACAACACGTACGACGGCACTATAAAGGGGAAGTTCGATTCCACTGGCGCCACTGTGCTTTTGCTAATCTCATGTTACTGCGTGTTAAGTAAAAGTTTGGTGAGAGACGATTCGTGCTTTTCAGTCTGTGAGGCCTCGTACACATGACCGAGGAACTCGTCGTAAATGAAACATCGTTTTCCTCGACGAGTTCCTTGTCAGGCTTGTGGAGAAACTTGACAAGCTTTCTTTGCATACACACTGTCAAGACCAAATCTCCTCGTTCTCATACGCGGTGACGTACAACACATACAATGGCAGGGGAAGTTCGATTCCACTGGCACAACCCTTGGGGCTGCTTTTGCCAATCTCATGTTACTGCGTGTTAAGTAAAAGTTTGGTAAGAGACGATTTGCACTTTTCAGACTGTTACAGCGTGACCAATGTGCTATCTCCATTACAAATGCTACTTTTACCGAAGGTGCGCTCCCGTCTCATACTTTATTCTGAGCATGCACGGGTTTCTTAGCATACACACGAACGTGTTTTTCGTCGAAAACCAGCCCGACGAGGAACACAAGGAAATTGAGACTCCCGTTGAGGAAAAAGAGAACTTGTTCTCTTTTTTTCTCGTCAAGATCCACAACAGTTTTCTCGAAGAAAAACATACACATGACTGTTTTCCTTGGCAAAAAAGCTCTGCCAGCATTTTTCTTGACGGATTTTGTCGAGGAAAACGGTCGTGTGTACGAGGCCTCACCCCCCACTCAGCTCGCTCGCCTCTCCACTTCATAGAACTACACACTCGGTGATCGGTAGTCCGAACGTTGTGGAACACGAATAGCTTGCCATGTAGCCACCCCAGACAAGTTTCATCACTCAGGACTTCTTCAATGGGAATCCCATTGAAGAAGTCCTTAGTGACGAAACTGGTTATGAACACTGATTGTTATTATTATTATTTATAATTGTTATAATATATATGCATTTTTTTAGTTTATTCATTCATACGTGTGATATATTTTTTTCACAGGGTGATTTACTCATATACTGGTTTAGAACTGTTCATTCACTGAACACAGCGCTACTATTTTTGCTCATTCAGAATCATTACACTTTAAATCAAATTACTTTATTGTAAAAAATAAAACATGTTTTTGCATTTAGCTCTTTGCTTTGATTATGGTACTCTGCAACTGCTAACGCGTATATATACTGAATTTGTTCCGTTCCCTATGTTGATTATTTAACAACATTTTGCTGTGATATGTATATATAACATGATATGCAGTGATCTCTTCATGTTTACCTTATTTTTTAACCCAGTTGATACTTGTGAGAAGTAATTGGCGTGCAATCACAATTCTTTCCCTTTTTTTTGCCTTGAGCTCCAGCGCTGGAGCTACTTGAAACATATACCCACTTTACTAGAATGAGGGCTAGAAACCCATCTTAGTCCCATATGTTTAGGTTGTTGGAAAGAGGGAGTCAGAAGACTGAGATTAAGGTCTTGTATAAATGTGAATGACAAAATGGCCTGCGGGATAAATTAGTGAGTCTCATTGCTTGAATTGTGCTGGGAGACTGTAGTGCACTGCATGGCTGAACAGCAAAAATACAGATGTATTTTGGTATATCACACACTGTGTTACACACAAAGCACCATTCTGCTCATAGTGAGGCTTCACGGCACCTTGGCCTCAAAGAGCAAACTGAGAGTAGAACACGGTGTGTTTTCCTACTTTCCGATTAATCTTTGGATGGAAGATTCTCTGTTTATCTGTTGTCTTCTATCTATAGATTGCATGACATTATGAGGGGAACATTAATTCTTCTATTGATGAAATATATACTCTACTCATGATCATTCATTGTATTACTACACGGATGTACTTTTTTAACCACAATCCATTGAATCGAACTATAGAATATGCAAGTACAACAGGGAAAGTATATAAAGCATTTGCCTGCCACTAAAGAAATATCAAGAAGTATGCGAATAGTTACTTCCGGGTGGGGGTGGGGTTTACATACAAAGTGTATCGCTATGAATGTAGAAGGCTTTTGGTGTCACAATTTTATTGAAGCAATTAATGATGTCACAGCCCTGTAATTATGAGGACATCATCACATCAGCAGGCCTTAGATAAAAGGATTCAAAAGGGAACATGAAATATAATTTGTTGACACAAATAATACCCCAACAGTTTTCTGTTTAATTTAATGGGTTCTTAGAATTATTATATCAATAAAGTGCAACTATCTTGGGCTCTTTTTCAGAATGACATCATGTGCACATATGTATCATGTGTTGTAGATGATATGTGAAACTGTAAGCTTTTTTTTTAATGATTACGGATCATTCTGTAGAAATACATTAGCTTTATTTTAAATTATTCTTTTCTGTACCTTCAATATTATGCTAAGACAATTGTCCAAGCAATAAAAGTTTACCTTCTAGCCAGGCCAAAATCAATAATTTTGATCTGATAATCTGCTCGGCTCACACACATAATATTCTCTGGCTGAAAAGAAATAAGAATAAAGTCAGCATCCATCCTAGAAACATAAATACAGCGTGCATAGGAATGTTGTAAATCAGCTCATCTTACATGTGCAGCAAGTATTCATTTGCAAAATGTAGTCCAGATAACAAAGGTAGAACTATCCAGATTCATGTTTTATTGTAGATTTGACAACGAATATTAGGATTTAAAACTAATAGGATTTAAAATTAGGAAGAATAGACTAGTCTCCCTCTCCCCCGACAGTGCTTAGTGCCTAAATATGCTTTAGTATTTTGTTAGCCTATTTACATATTTTTTGCCTTTTTGAAAGTTAATATTTGAATAAGAATGCATGCCGGTTCCAGTGGCACCAGAAGATTACTAAAGTGCGAAAGAGAAAATGTGGCCCACTAAAGTTTTTTTTAGGAAACCTGGGCCAGATTCACAGAAAAAGTACGCCGGAGTATCTGGCTAAGATCCGACAGGCGTACGGCTTCGTACGCCTTCGGATCTTAGGATGCAATACTTTGGAGACCGCTGGGTGGAGTTTGCGTCGTTTTCCGCGTTGGGTATGCAAATTAGCTGTTTACGGCGATCCACGAAGGTACGCGCATTCGTCGCATTCTCTTACGTCGTCGCTAGTCGGTTTTTCCCGTCGCAAACTTAAGCCTGCTATTTCATGGCTTAGATTTAGACCAGCCATGTTAAAGTATGGCCGTCGTTCCCGCGTCGAATTTCAAATTTTTTTTTTGCGTAAGACGTCCGGGAATATGAAAGGACGTAACGCACGTCGCCGTTCAAAAAACACATCGGGGCGCCGTAATTTTGCACAAAGCACGGCGGGAAATTTCCTAACGGAGCATTCGCAGAACGTTCGGCGCGGGAACGCGCCTAATTTAAATGGTACACGCCCCATTTAAATTAGGCGGGCTTGCGCCGGACGGCTTTACGCTACGCCGCCGCAAGTTTACACGCAAGTGCTTTGTGAATTAAGCACTTACGACGAAAACTTGCGGCGGAGTAACGTAAAGGGGATACGTTACGCCGCCGTAATTGTTCGTGAATCTGGCCCCAAGTTTTTATTTCAGCTGGGTACACTTCAAATATACAAAATACAATACAATATTAGCTGTACTCAGCCATACTGCTATGGTCTTGTTCCCTGTTGCCTTAAAATAGCTTGTAAGTAAAAATGCCCCAAGTTAAAGTACCTTAAGGTCTAAATGTATAATGTACATTTGATGCATGTACTGAATTCCTTCACAAATTTGCTTGATAAATAATATTGTATCCACTTCAGAAAGATTGCAATTTTCATCAATAATCCTGTCAAACAGTTCACCACCATCCACACTGTTGAGAAGAGAAAATAATATTTCATATCACTTTTAAAAGGAAATGGAGGGGATAAAATCGCTGTTATAAAACTGCAAATTATTGTAGAGCAAATTAATAGCATAACATGAACAAAACATATGCTCATCGGAGATATTAACTAAACTCGGATCAGGTTCTTTACTAACATGGTACCCCAATGGGTTTCAAAATACAAACACGTAGCCCTTGTACTTTCTAGGCTTCTGTCAGCAGTCAACCTTTTCATACAGTATTAGTCAGCTCACATATATGAAGGCCTGTGCACAACTGAGACTAATTATTTCTGGTTTGGAAACCTGGTAAAATGTGGACCTAGGAATAGCAGACGCTTTATTCCACTCAAAGCTCTACAATATCTCCATGCTCCATTCCATTTTCAGATGCTTTAGCGCTGGGAATAGCCTCTGTTAAGCCTCTGAAAACCGCCTCCCATTCATTCCAGTGTGACTTTTCACACTTGGGTGGTGATATTGCGAGACGTTATAAAAAGTCCTGCAAGCAGCATTTGTATACAGCGCTCCCAAAACGCCTCTACCCATTGGAATGAATGGGCAGTGCTTTCAAGCACCTTAACCGATTCAGCCCTGAAAGAATTTACCCCCTTCCTGACCAGCGCACTTTTTACGAAATGGCACTGCGTCATTTTAATTGACAATTGCGCAGTTGTGCGATAATGTACCCAAACAAGATCGACGATCTTTTTTTTTTCCACAAATAGAGCTTTCTTTTGGTGGTATTTGATCACCTCTGCGGTTTTTATTTTTTGCGCTATAGACGAAAAAAGAGCGTAAATTTTGAAAAAAAAAACAATATTTTTAACTTTTTGCTATAATAAATATCTTCCAAAAATATATATAAATTTTTTTTTTCCCTCAGTTTAGGCCGATATGTATTCTTCCACATATTATTGGTAAAAAAAATATCGCAATAAGCGTATATTGATTGGTTTGCGCAAAAGTTATAGCGTCTACAAAATAGGGGAAAGATTGGCATTCTTATTAGTATTTTTTTTTCTACTAGTAATGGCGGCGACCTGCTATTTTTATCATGACTGCGATATTGCGGCGGACACATCGGACACTTTTGACACTATTTTGCGACCATTGTCATTTACACAGAGATCAGTGCTATAAAAATGCACTGATTACTGTGTAAATGACACTGGCAGGGAAGAGGTTAAACACTAGGGGGCGATAAAGGGGTTAAGTGTGTCTTAGAGAGTGATTCTAACTGTAGGGGGGATGGGCTACAACTGACACGACAGAGATCACTGCTCC
The DNA here is from genome assembly GCF_905171775.1 of Rana temporaria. NCBI lineage: Eukaryota > Metazoa > Chordata > Amphibia > Anura > Ranidae > Rana > Rana temporaria. The sequence goes on along the minus strand of NC_053493.1, from coordinate 237,766,825 downwards.
TGATGACAGGGAGCAGTAGATCTCTGTCCTGTCACTAGGCAGAACAGGGAAACACCTTGTTTACATCTCCCCGTTCTGCCTCTCCGTGACATGATCGCAGGCCCCCCGCGAACATTGAGTTTGCCCGCCGCATGCTGCACCTGTTCTCCCATTTTCCCATTTGCCCACTGCTGCCATTGTGCTGACATATATCGGCATGTAGCGGTCAACATGTGGTTAAAAGCTCTTTAAAGGCACTGGAAAATTTGAGTTTTTAACCACTTTTGTGGAGTTGAAAGCGCCCCGCTAGCGACTGAAAAGTGTTGAAAATGCGCCTCTTGAACAGCGGTAAAGCCCCAGTGCCCCAGTGTGAAGGGGTCTTAACCATGTGCATGTGAGAAACCTGGGTGACACAATAAGTTAAGGCTACATTCACACAAAGGATTTTGGCTAGCGCAAATTGTAGCAGCAGGAATCTTTTGATTTAAAGCGGGGGTTCACCCTATTAATAAAAAAAAAAATTTTTTTTCCTCTAGCATAAAATGAGGCATAGTAGCACGAGCTACAGTATGCCTGTCTTTATTTTTTAAGGCCCGGTACTCACTCTGCAATCGTAGAGAGAAGATTCCGACTCCCTGCGGGGAATGGGCGTTCCTATGGAGAGGGACGGTGATTGACGTCTGGCTCTGGCACGTCACGCTTCTCCGGAAATAGCCAAAATAGGACTTGGCGCTTCACGACGCCTGCGCATAGTCTGTGCGCAGGCGCCGTGAAGAGCCGAGACCTACTCCGGCTATCTTCGGGGAGCGTTACGTGCCAAAGCCGGCCGTCAATCATGCTGCCTCTGGATAGGAGCGCCCATTCCCCGCGGGGAGTCGGAATCGTCTCGCTAGGATTGCAGAGTGAGTACCGGGCTAAAAAAATAAAGACAGGCATACTGTAGCTCGCGCTACTATGCCTAATTTAATGATAGAAAGTTGTTAATAAGGGTGAACCACCGCTTTAAGCTACAGTAGATCAGCACCCAGGATCAGTGCTGTCTCATCTACAGCATTTGTCCTGTTCCCTGTTGATCTGTTTCTTTTCCAGTTATTGACCTGGCTTGTTCTGACTACTCCTGCTCTCTACCTGCATCAGCCCCAGCTTGTACCTTGACTCCTCTACTGCCTCCACATCTGTACCTGATCTGACCACATTTGTATGACCTGGCTTGTTTGACCCTGTCTGTGTTTCAGTCCTCACGGAACTAACCAGCTGCAAGCTCTGCCACTGGGACCTGCTCTTCTGCTTTCCACATCCAAGCACCAGCCTCTTCCAGTTTACAGGACATCCATTGTCATCTGGCATGCCAGCCTACCAGCAGCCCAGCAGCCAACGAGACCACCGGCACTTGTGCGACTCTGCACTCCTGCGCTACCTGTCTACTCTATCAGGGGTCTGAGTCAGAGGTGTAAGAGCGGCCTTCCTCTTCATATCGGGCTCTTCTACCAGATACATGACAACAGGTCTCTCTTTCTCTCTCTAAAACTCATTCCTAATAGGCAGTTCTCTAAAGGAGAAGTAGCTGTCTTTCCAGATAAACCCCCTCTTAGCCCTGCCCTAGGCTCTCTACATTCAACCCCCCCCCCCCTTTCCAAGCCAAGGGTCTGGATATGCCTGCCAAAATGGCAGTAAACCTGAGAAAGAGCACTTGCATTGTAGTGCACTCTCTCTGATTTTAGGACTACATAAAGTTTAGTCCAGGAGGGTTAGAAAAATACCTGGTAATCTGTGAGATTTTATGCTTGTTTTGTGCCATCCAAATAAGGTGTGCAAGATCTGACACCAGTATAAAGGGTCAGTCCAATAAGTAATATAAGAGTGTCCTCAATGCCCACTTTATCACAAGACGCTCTCTTTTTCTATAATACAATTAATTTTTTCAGCTGGAGTGAGCGTTTGTCTCAAGTACACAACAGGGCACTTATTTCCCAACTAGCTGGGACAGGGACTGAACTAAGGCCTACGTTAGTTTTGAAGCAGCATTTTCCAACAGGAACTCTTTTTAAAAGCCTGGGATTATCAGGGCTGCTACCTGCTACAATTGAAAAAAAAGCTGGTGCTTCCAGGATTCCAATAAATAATGAATTTTTGTGAGATCTGTCAAGGTGGTGGCAAAGCTGGCAAAGTTGGTAATACATCTCCTGTAATATCTCACAATCCAAAACCCTAAATAGCAGGTCTCTTCTGGTCCAATCATGCTTTTCTCAGAGTTTACCATTAATTCAGCCTTCTGAAGGGCATACAGGACCAATTTGACTTTATTCAATGACTTTACCAGTCCTGATTACAATTACAGTGTCATAAACTCCTGAAAGTTTCTTATGAGGTCTCAGGCCCATGGTTCTCTGAAATTAGGTTGGGGGAGAAAATGTCCAGAATTTTCTGCAAGAATTCCCAGATCTTCTGTTTTTGAGGGGTGAGTGGGTCTTTTTATCTTGGAGTCAGGATGTTCCTGTACTATCTGGAGCACTGTCCACCTTACTTTCCTTTCATTGTTTATTAAGATTAACATGTTAAATTTGGTAGGGTATTCTCTTTGGGGGATGATGGAGACTGGGTTCCAGGCGCTAATAGCTGAAAAGTCATTCTATGTGGTCACAGTTCAACTGTGCTGCTGTCCAGTAGCATGGGATTGGATGCTAGCAAACTGAAGACACAAAGCTGACAACGCTCAGGAGCTGGGAAAATTTTATGAGTGGTGGTTCAAGAAGTAAAAATAATTCTCCAGTACAATTGTTGACAGTTTATTCAAAAAATGTAAAAAACAACAATGTACGTAAATGTTTCTGAGGTTATGTTACCACGATGGTTGTGAGGCTGGCTAAAGCCCTGATGGATTAGCTCCAGGATGGGAAGATCTGTGGGAGGTGCAGACCATCGCGGCAATGGGATGGAAGAAGCAAGCAGTATATGCAAGCCAAACCAGCTGGTATGTGTGGATGAAATCACTGGAGCCCTGGACAGAGGCACGGTTCCTTAAACAGAGGAGCCTCCATGGCCGTCATGTAGGAATGACGTCACTGGTACTCTGGACAGAAACATGATCCCGAAACAGGAAGTCGCATTCGTCCCTGTTGCTGTGACAACGTGTTTCACGTGCATGCGCATTATCAAGTCGGACTTGATAAACATTTACATTTTGTGAATAAACTGCCAACAATTTTACTGGAGAATTCTGATGACTTATTAACCCTCCTGGCGGTATTCCCGAGTCTGACTCTGGGTTAAATTTTTGTGCTGCAATCGGTAACCCCGAGCCAGACTCGGGCTCGCCTCGCAGCATCCACAGGCAGGGTTTACTTACCTTGTCCCTGGATCCAGTGATGCCTCTCCGCTGTGTGAGTGAGCGGGTCCTTGCTCGATTCACACAGTGTCCCCGTGTGCCGCCGATCTCCGTTCCCTGCAATGTTACGACGCACGGGGGCGGAGAACAGCGCCAAATTCAAAAAAGTAAACAAACACATTACATACAGTATACTGTAATCTTATAGATTACAGTACTGTATGTAAAAAATACATACCCCCCTTGTCCCTAGTGGTCTCCCCAGTGCCCTACATGTTCTTTTGTATAATAAAAACTGTTCTTTCTGCCTGCAAACTGTAGATTGTCCATAGCAACCAAAAGTGTCCCTTTATGTCAAAAATGGTTTTAGAGCAGCTAGAAAACAGCGATAATAAATTATAATCACTTGCAGAATTCAGCGATAGTGATTTGTGGAGAAATTCGTCATAAAAAAATAAAAGTAATGACAGCGTCAAATCTGCAACTGAGCAAATTTCAGTGATTTTGAGTTGATTACATTATTGAATAATTTTTGTTATAATTATATTATTATTTGTTATAATTATTTATAATTATTTATTATATTATAATTTATAATTTTGTTTTAAAAAAAAATTCATACCCGGGATGCCTACAAGATTCTTGTTTGGTCAGATTTAAGTGAGTTATTCCTAAGAATTACAGGCCTACAGTATAAAACGCCAAATTTCCTTGCAAAATAATTGTACCGCTTTCAGCACCTAAAATCTGAAATAATCATACCGCCAGGGAGGTTAAACCACCACTCATCACATCTTCCCAGATCCTGAGCGCTGTGAGCTTTGTGTGTCTTTGGGGGATGGTAGATCTTATAAAGTGCCTTAAAATAGCATTCATACCCCTTGAAATTTTCCACATTGTGTCATGTTACAACCAAAAAACTTAAATGTATTTTATATGATTTTTTATGTGATAGACCAACACAAAGTGGCACATAATTATGAAGCAGAAGGAAAATAATAAATGGCTGTCAACATTTTTTACAAATAAATATGTGAAAAGTGTGGAGTGCATTTGTATTTAGCCCCCCTGAGTCAATACTTTGTAGAACCACCTTTTGCTGCATTTACAGCTGCAAGTCTTTTTGGGGATGTCTCCAGCTTTGCACATCTAGAGAGTGACATTTCTGTCCATTCCTCTTTGCAAAATAGCTCAAGCTCTGTCAGATTGGATGAAATTGATTCTCAATTGGATTTAGGTCTGAACTTTGACTGGACTTTCTAACATATAAATATGTGCTTTCATCTAAACCATTGCGTTGTAGTTCTGGCTGTATGTTTAAAGGTCATTGTCCTGCTGGAAGCTGAACCTCCGCCCCAGTCTCAAGTATTTTTCAGATTCTAACAGGTTTTCTTCAAAGATTTCCCTGTATTTGGCTCCATCCATCTTCCCATCAACTCTGACCAGCTTCCCTGTCCCTGCTGAAGAAAAGCATCTTCACAACATGATGCTGACACCATGTTTAGTTTTGCATTTGTGCAATGTGTCCCACTACACTCCAATATGGTATACTGTAGTTCCCATGTATCTTTAACCACATCTGTCAATGAACAAGCTAAAGGGCGAGAACCTAGTGGATGACTTGGAACCTGCCATATGGCAAATAACAAATGCAATATAAAACAATACTAATCACAACAATTTTTTCAAGCACTTTCTCAAATGTCCCATTTAGGGTTTTGCTGAACTATTCAACTAACCCATTAGTTTAGGAAAGATACAGAGAAGTCTGTAGATGCTTAATGTTAAACACCTTCCTTTTATTTGTTAGGATCTTGGACAAAAACACATTCTTGCAAACATCTGAAACATCTTCAATGTGATAACTCTGAATGAGGTAATTTTTTTAACTGATTGTCTCTGGGTTGTTGAGTGTTTTTTTGACAGATTGGGCAGGAATCATAGAAATTCTTGATCTCCCTGTCTACCCAGAGTCAGTAAAAATATGGCAAACCCCATTCCTGAGTTTTAGCTTTCCTAAGATGAGCATCAAACACATGAGCATGAGCCAAATGTAACACGTTGTATCACTAGTTGTTCAACCACTTTGTCATGCTCCTTGGTGTTTTTGTATAACAGATTATGATTTACAGCAAAGTGGGGAACTGCACATCCACCCCAGATTGCTGTGTCTGTGTTTTACTGTTTAAGAGTAGAGATGAGCAAAATGTAACTAGATTTTGGTTTGAGGCAGATTTGGTAAACAGTACTAAAGTATGGGTGCTAAATCCAAACACCACTGAAGACAATGGGAGCTGACTGTTAATCTTTTGTTGTGTAATTTTTTTTTATCCACAAACATTTTATTGAGAAAAAAAGAGAACAACGTTACGGATAAAACAGCATCATCAACATACATGACAAGCGAATACAAAAGGAGCTGCAACATATTGCTACACTTGAGACATAGGTAGAAACAAGACATGTATGACAAAATTCGAACAATATTCTCACTATCCACCTAGACAATTTTAATCTGTCTCCCAAGGGGGATGTATCTCAAAGTGGCAAAGAAGGAAGACATCAGGATGCTCGTGTTCAAAGGCCTTTGGTTCCTTCTACAAAATCTAACTTATACTCAACTATGGCTCCTTGACCATATAATCAGGTCCTATATCTTTCACTGGGGTCCTCCTGTTGCAAACAGGACAAGTGGATGGGTGGGTTCAAAACCACCCCACCCTCCCATCATTGATAGAAGAGGAAGAGGGAATAGAAAAGAGGAAGGGGGAGAAAGAAAGAGACAAAAAAAAAAGGGGGGCAGCACGAAGGGGAGCATTGTAACTCTAAAGCAAATAACTGAGGAACATGAGGAGGCCCACTGCCCTCGCCGTCCACATCATATCGGAAGAAATAAAGACTAGTGATGTCATAAACCAGTCATCCGCTGTGTTTCGGAATTCAAACCACTCACTCCATAAGTAAGTGAAGGTGGAAATTCTATCTTGTGCAGGGCATATCAGCTCCTCTATCGCTGCCAAATGGTCAATGCGTGTCACCCGTTATTTTATAGTTGGTGGCACTGTGGCTCTCCAATGCACAGGAACACATAGTCTGGCTGCATTGATCATATGTATCGCCACCGAGTTGCGATACCTTTTCTTGGAAATTTTGGAAAGATGAAGTAGGTACTGTGCTGGTGAAAACTCCAGGGGGAGACCAGAGACCGCTGTCGTCACATCATGTACCCTCTGCCAATATGGCTGAATCAGCAGACAGTCCCACCAGATGTGGAGGAAGGAGCCCAAGGCTTGTCCACATCTCCAACATCTGTCAGGTACCGAAGGGGAGAACTTATGGACGACATCCGGTGTCCTGTACCACCGTGTCCTGATCTTGTATCCATTCTCCTGAATGTTCACACTCAGCGAGCCTTTAAAGATAAACCAGTTGATCTTTTCCCAGGCCTTCGGCTCAATCGGTCTGTCCAACCGAGCTTCCCAGAAAGCCTTTTCCGCCTGCAGAGATGCAAAGGGTGCCTTGAACATGGATGCATACAGCATCGAAATCACATGCCTCTGAGGTGATGTACTAGAACATAGCGATTCAAACACAGTAGGTGAATTCGTAAAACTTCCCCTCACCCTTGGGTTATCAAGAAAGTGTTTCACTTGGAGATAGGCGAATATGGGACATTTCTTGGTAAGGGATATCTTCTCAAGTTCTTTTATAGTCAAGAATCTATTCCCAGAAAATAAGTGTTTGGCCAGCATATCTGCATGTGGCCACTCGTCTGTCAGGTAGAGCCCATCTCGTCCCGGCATAAAGTCTGGCTTACCTCTAAGAGGAGTTAGTCTACATTCTGTCTTCGATTTTGCATATGAATGACAAGCCTTCGTGAAAGCCAATAGAGTTGCCCCTATCAGTGGATAAGATTGAACGGTAGACGTCCAATGTATCTTGGAGATCCAAGGTATTTTCCTGAGGTCAGCTCCCGCGATCTGATTTTCCAGCCGTACCCAGCCTTTACAGCGCGTATGGGCCCGCCAGTCCACCACTCACGCTAGATGTTTAGCCCAGTAGTATGTCTGCAAGTCCGGGAAACCAATACCCCCCTCCGCTTTTGGCAAAACCAGTTTCGCCCAGCTTATTCTAGGTGCTTTGGATCCCCACAAAAACTTTCTACATAGTCTATTGTATGTTGCAAAGAAGGAAGCGGTAGAGCAATCGGAATTGTCTGTAGTTTATATAGCATTCTGGGAAGCACCGTGTGTAATTTATTTATATGTTGGCAAGAGAGGTGGGATTTAACACAGAGATACAGCACATATGCGTCCATGGCGGCAAGAGATAATGCATGTTCACTATGTGCTATAAACACACTGACCAAACTGTCAACAGCAGCTCTCAGTCAAGGATTCTGATCAGAAGACGTGTCATGGGCTCCCGATCATGTGACCACTGTGAGAGCCAACCACAGTGATTACATGATACAGAAGTCACACCTGCTGGGCATTAAAACTTTCTTAAAGGGCTGCTGGGAGGTGGGGATAATGACATAAAAGTCAACCAAGTTCTTGGTTAATAGGCAAGGGATTGTTAAACGAATCCATAGCAGTCCAGATTCCACAACAGGGGGTACCTTGGCCACGAGGACAAGGATGCTTCCCCACAACCTTGGCCTGTGTTGTGGGGGTCTGTGGGGGGGGGGCATATCTGAATCTGTGAATCTGTAAGCCCTTTTTAATAATAAGAGGGCTACCAGATACTAACAAACTGTGTTTTTACACAATCCAATCCCCTTTGTTTACATTCCGCTCTCAATCGTGAATTCTCTGGTGACAGCTGAATATGTTGTGGCAGGGATGAGTCATGGTTCTTAAAAAGGTGGTGGCTGACTTCCTCACAACAAGCCTGAGGAAAAGTTGTCAAATTTAGTAGCAGTAGTAATACTGCTGCTAGATATATCACTTTCTGCTGCTGCTGCTGCTGGAGGTTCAACTTGGCTGAACACCAATTTAGTTTGGCCTTTTCCCAAACCTCTAATCGGGATAATTTTGGTCTGAAGTTCGAACTGAACTGCCATTAGATATTTCTTCAGATGGCTCCTTCTTATTTTCAAAGGGTTACAGGACCTTTAACTTTTGTCCATATATGACCCAGTCTTACTTCATTAACAGTTCATTGTGCGACCCCTGCATCACTTCCACCTTTAGTGAGGCAGTCCCCACTGAGGTTAATAGCTTTGGGATGTCCAAATCTCTGTACGCACAAATTACATCCACTCATTCTTCAGGTACCAGCTTTCCTTGCAACCTGTCAGATCCCATAAGAGCAGTGACATTCCAAAATTTGAGGAGTGACACAACCTCCCATCCAATAACCTGCATCACACAATCCTGTGGATTTACAGTTGCAGCAGTATGCACTACATAAGGATAGATGGTAAATTGTTGGCCTAAGGCAGACTCCATCATGCCATTCTCTTAGGGCACTGGGCTGCTAGAAAACCCAAAGAACCTTGAGGGGTTCTCTTTCAGCTTGACTTTTTGTGGAGAGTTAGTTGGCAAAGTGCTTTTTTAAGCAGTTTTACCTCCCTGGGGCTGAGGTGTACTTCCTTGCTCTGGAGTGGCTCTTTTGACAGTAAAAGCACCCCTAAGAAGCCTTCCACGTAGTTGTGATTTCATCCAGGGACTGGTTTCACCCTGAGCTAACCAGTAGTACAGTTTCCCGGAAAGACAAATACAAATCTGCACAGGGTGACCCATTCCACAATCATAATGGGGGTCAGCACCTGTGGTTGCAGCCAGTTCTGCAGCAGATGCATCTGGGAATAAAGTTGTGCACCTGCAGGTTTAGTCTTGTCAAAGCTCCAGGTATGGACACGGATTGCTCTCATGGTTGGAGGTACTCTCTACCTGGCCAATATTTCCTCTTCAAAAGTTGTTAGCTGTATGCTGATTCCAGGGGCAGGCTGAACTATGCCTACAATCAGAATTAGAAAAGGGGCCAATACATTCACCCAGTCTGTCTTAGCCAGCCCTTTTCTTATGACAAGTCATTCAAACAGCATTGGAAAATCTTCAATGCTGTCTATTGCAGTCATTTTTTGAAGGGCCCACTGCACGGCCTTCCATCAGCCATATGCACTCTAGATTGCGGGGTCATTGCATTCTATAGGACCACAATCTGTCCAGTCAGCAAGTAGTTAGTCTCTTTTTCCTGCTGCACCAGAACCTTCTCATGGCAGGTCTGCATTTACATATTAGTCAGCACCAGCTGTTTGACTAGCTCCTTCATATCTTTGCTGCAGACTTTTAGCATGAGCAAAATTAATTCACAACATAAGACTGGTCTGCACCCCTAAATCTGACCAATACATCATCCATCAATTGTGGGGTCGGGGGAAACTAGTTCTAACAAATCAGTCCTATAAAATCAAAGTTCACTTTTTTTTCTGCAAAATCAAACCCAAATGGCTTTCCAGAAGAAAGGGGTTTATCTTCAGGAAAATTGAGTCCCAGCAAAAAATGCACTGCCTTATGCTTGTCTTGATGTTTGCCACAAAAAACTGGCAGTTACCTTAAATATTATCCTATGGCTCAATGCTGGAAATGTTAATTCAGAATGGCTGTAGCTACAATGACATTGGCATTGGACTGTAGCAATGATCAGGGCAATGACCTACATCTTATTCTACATCTTACAATTAGAAACTATTTTGCATCCAGACTTTCTTTGATTCATGACAGATTCAGAAGAGTTAAACACTTTGGAGTTCATTAATACCAGAAAAAGAAAAAGAAAATTGCAATTACTAATCATAATGCTTGAAAGTCATCTGATACCTTACCTGCTTTTATATATATATATAAAAAAAAAGAAAAAAAATACACTTACTATTCCATAACAAGGACTAAGTCATTTCGGGACTCAAAGGCATCATATAACTGAATGAGATTAGCGTGATTCAGCTGGTTCATGACTAGAATCTCATTTTTCACTTCCTCCTAAAACAAAAAAAAATACATAAAAATTTTATTTGCAATAGTTCTACTCCCACTTTGAGTATAATAGCTGAGCAACCAAGTACCATTTATGTTTGTTCACACTTGTGCAACAGCCAGTATTGCACAGCCATGACTAGGGTATAAAAGATGAAGTTATGGCCTTACCAAGCTGCCTGGTCACTTCACTCCCCAAATCTGTCAAAATCAGACACTCTGAGGCCCCGTACACACGAGAGGATCCATCCGCTGAAAAATCTCAGCGGATCGGTTTCAGCGGATAGATCCCCTGGTGTGTACGTTCCAGCGGATATTTATCCGCGGATATTTCCGATTTCTAGCAGATAAAAATTTGTAGACATGCTTACAAATCTATCCGCTGGAATCGGCTCCAGCGGATCGATCCGGTGGTCTGTACAGACTCACCGGATCGATCCGTCCGAACCCGTCCCTCACATGCGTCCTAATAAATCGATGCATGCGTGGAATTGCTTATATGACAGCGTCGCGCACGTCGCCGCGTCATCATCGTGGCGACGGCGCGACACATCACCGCGGTGTCAATTCGGCGCGGATTTCGATCCGATGGTGAGTACACTCCATCGGATCAAAATCCTCAGAGGATTTATCCGCGGATACGGTCCGGCGGACCGTATCCGCGGATCAATCCTATCGTGTGTACCAGGCCTGAGGCCTCTGAGGCCTCGTTCTTGTCAAGCTTGACGAGATTCTTGTCAAGCTTTCCTTGCATACACACTGTCAAGACAAAATCTTGTCGTTCTCAAACGCGGTGACGTACAACACGTACGACGGCACTATAAAGGAGAAGTTCGATTCCACTGGCGCCACCCTTGGGGCTGCTTTTGCTAATCTCATGTTACTGCGCGTTAAGTAAAAGTTTGGCGCTTTTCAGTGTGTTACAGCGTGACAAATGTGCTATCTCCATTACGAACACTACTTTTACCGAAGGTGCGCTCCTGTCTCATACTTTATTCTGAGCATGCGCGGGTTTCTAAGCATACACACAAACGTGTTTCTCGTCGTAAACCATGCCGACGAGAAACACGACGAGGAAATTGAGACTCCCGACGAGAAAAAAGAGAGCATGTTCTCTTTTTTTCTCGTCGAGATCCACGACAGTTTTCTCGATGAAAAACATACACACGACCGTTTTTCTCTGGAAAAATGCTCTGCCAGCATGTTTCTTGATGTATTTTGCCGAGGAAAACGGTTGTGTGTATGAGGCCTGACACCAACTGGAATTTAATGGCCCTAGCAGCCACTTTATTTATCAAAAAATAAATAACAAATTAAATAATCTATATAAATATCAAATATACATAACAAAAACCAACAACAGATTGAATGTGTACTCGAGTCTCAAGGCCCTTGTAGGCAACCAAGTTATACCTATGACCCGTAATGTAGGCCTCCAGCCACACCCTGCTTACTCAAAGACAGGGTCAGGTACTCAATTACTGCAAAAAAGGTACTTAACCTCCCTGGCGGTATGATTCTTTCAGAAAAAACATGCTGAAAGCGGTACCATTATTTGCAAGGAAATTTGGCGTTTTATATTGTAGGCCTGTAATTTTTAGAAATAACTCACTTAAATCTGACCAAACAAGATTCTAATAGGCATCCCGGGTATGACATTTTTTTAAAAACAAAATTATAAATTATAATATAATAAATAACTATAAATAATTATAACAAATAATAATATAATTATAATAAAAATTATTCAATAATGTAATCAAATCAAAATCACTGAAATTTGCTCAGTTGCAGAATTGTCGTTGTCATTATTTTTTTTTTTTTATGACAAATTTCCCCACAAATCGCTATCGCACAATTCTGCAAGTGATTATAATTTATTATCGCTGTTTTCTAGCTGATCTAAAACTATTTTTGACATAAAGGGACACTTTTGGTTGCTATGGACAATCTACAGTTTGCAGGGAGAAAAAAAGGTTTTTATTATATAAAATGACATGCAGGACACTGGGCAGACCACTAGGGACAAGGGGGGTGTGTTTTTTTTACATACAGTACTGTAATCTATAAGATTACAGTATACTGTATGTAAAGTGTTTGTTTACCTTTTTAAATTTGGCGCCGTTCTCCGTCCCCGTGCGTCGTAACGTCACAGGGAACGGAGATCGGCGGCACAGGAGGACGCTGTGTGAATCGAGCGAGGTCCCGCTCGCTCACACATCGCGGTGGCATCGCTGGATCCAGGGACAAGGTAAGTAAAACTCCCTGTACATCCAGCGAGGCAAGCCCGAGTCTGACTCGGGGTTACCGATCCTAGCCCAAAAATCTCACCCCGAGTCAGACTCGGGAACACCGCCCAGGAGGTTAATTAGGGGAAGTCATACCCAAGACGGGTCCCAACCTATAGACCTTCACCACCCTTGCTTATGATGTATTTAGGAATGACAATGGATGTTACTATGTTCAAACATGAAGCAGATTACTGCCTTCCACAGCATGAAATGCTAGGTCTTCAGGTCTATGCATACCTCCCAACTTTTTTAGATGGGAATGAGGGACATCTATTAACAAACGTATGTAGCCATAGGACACACCCCCTGCCACCCCTCTAGAGGAGAATTATAACCAAAAAAAAGATTAATTAAACCCAAAGGTACTTTTTTTTTAATTTCTTTATACTGGCTCTGAAATTTATAAATGCAATTCAGAAATTGGATGAAAGGTTTAGCACTGGGGAACACTTTTCGAAAGATAAAAAGTGTGATTTATATAGAACTATATAGATCAGACCATGAAAGTCTGATCTATATACAAATGTGGAGGAAAAAGGGACAGATGGATTTTGTTCCAAATATGCATCCTTGCCCCATGTGAGGGTCATGTTTACTTGCACTCTGAGTGCAGTCCCTCGAAATCAGGGACACTTGGGAGCTATGCCAATATAGGTATATGAGGAAGTTGAGCTCTGCTTCTTACTACCCTCAGTGAGAGCACTACAAGGGAAAGGTTAAGAATAGAGTAGACATGACACAAACGTTAACATGAAATAATAGGTACTTTCAAGATTAAATTTTGTCTAAAATGTAGTGAAAATGTATCAGGGGAAGGGGTGGTAACGGAGATTATTTATGATTATTGCTGACCAGGATTCTGCTTTAAAATAACAAGGATGTGTTCCTAATAATGATTTTAAAGTGACCATTCTAATGTAAAGCATTCTAAAGTTATTTACAAATTTAAAAAGTATTAATTTTTTAATTCTGCTTTCTTTTTAAATACAAAATAACATTAAAACAAAAAGTTTGTCGGGAATCCCGGCCGCGTGTATGCTCCATCGCAGTTTTTCTGACGGGAAACTGCTGGACAAAAAAAAGAGAGCAGGATCAAACTGCAGAGGAAAAACTGTTCATCTGTATGGTTTTCCAACAGGCAAAAAAACATACATGCTCAGAATCAAGTATGAGACAGTAGTGCTCTTTCTGGTAAAACTAGCATTCGTAATGGAGATATCACATTCATCACACTGCAAAGTGGTGAAAAGCGCGAATCGTCTCTTACCAAACTTTTACTAACACGAGGGTCAGCAAAAGCAACTCAAGGGGTGGCGCCATTGGAATGGAACTTCCCCTTTAAAGTGCCGTCGTACGTATTTTACGTCACCGAGCTTTGGACAGGCGGACTTTTGTCTGAGCGTGTATGTATGCAAGACAGCCTGAGAGGAATTCTGTCGAGAAAAACGCAGTTTTTTTATCCGACGGAAAAACTGGTCGTGTGTACTAGGCATTAGACTAAGAATCAATCGATCAAACACTGCTGATCACTCAGAGCTCCCTGAGCTGTCAGTCACCAGCTCTCTGCTCTCCCCCCCACCTCGCTCACTGGAGTGCTGGACTGTGAAGGGGCGGGAGCGGCCGGCTCATACTCTCAGCGGTTAAACTCAGCTGCGCTGATAGAATTTTCAGAGGGAGACCAACTAGTGAGTAATATAATGTAATGGTCCCTTACGCAGGTCTGCAATATTCCATCTGTACAACACTAAAATTATGTGATACCCATGCAAAGGGGAATGCATTTTTTTTATATAATTGCTGTGGTATAATCATTTCTTCAGCTGACTTGTCTTGTTCTACAGCGAAGCTGTGGCTGTGGAAGAATTGTGTCTATCACACTACAGCATTCACAAACAGGGAAAATAAAGAATTTTCTAAGAAAAAGATTCTGGACCAATTGCAAAAGGCAGTTTTAAAAGTTTTCAATGCAATGTATTCAAGTGTAGCTCTGCCCATCACTAGAGATCTCTATTGGATGAAAATATATTTCCATTTATAGCCATCAGAAGCCTATAGTAAATGATGCTACTAAATAATTGTATGGTAATTAATCAACAGTTTACAGATAGACACACTTCTTTTCATCTTATAACTAAATGAGAACCTTTTTTTTTTAGTTTTGGATAGAGGGGAGATAGATTAGAACACCTATCAGGTTGTATTACTGTCTGTATCCCCAATAGGGAGATTTACCCTCCCAACTTATCCTGTTTACCATGTTCATTGAAAGTGAAAGTAAAAGAAAATTCTATAGTTTGGGTTGTCCCCAGAAAAGTAATAGAGGGGAAATATTACAATGGGGACACTAGTACTGGGGACCTGGGGGTCCCCAAGACATTCCCTAATTTGCAGAGGTTTTCTTTCACTTCCTGTTTGACTATAGGGCAGGAAGTGAAACGAAATCTCCCCAATGGAACAAAGATGTTAAAAATAAACCCAAAGGCCCATACACACGATCAGACTTTCCGACAACAGCGGTCCGATGGACGTGTTTTATCGGACAATCCCACCGTCTGTATGCTCCATTGGACAATTGTTGTCGGAATTTCCACAGACAAATGTTCGCTGTACATGCTCTCAAACTTTCTGACAACAAATGTGTTACGTTGGATCATCCGATTGTGTGTATGCAAGTCCATCGGACTAAAATCCAAAGTACAAATACACATGCTCAGAACCAATGCTAAACATCAGACAATAGCAGAAGTTGCCCGAAGGGTGGCGGTAAAGAGCTGAAGAACACGTGATTTGGTAAATGTTGGCTGAAAATGTTCTGCCATGTGTATGCATACCAAGTTCATGGTCAACGCCCCTTCGGACAAAAATCCACAGAAAAGTCCAATGGAAGTCTGATCGTGTGTATGAGGCTTTACAGTGGCTATAGCCCTTACTCTATCCAAAATGAAAAGAAAAAAAGTTTTGCCTATAGTTATACTTTAAAATTGTGCAACTGGTGCATTCTAGAAATGACACTGACCTTTTCTTTATGTCCTCTAACCTTAATGATTTTAGCCGCCAAAGTAAGTCCCGATGACTTTTCTGTGCATCTGTGTACTTGTCCAAACCTTCCACTGTAAATAAATATAACACATTTTTCTCATATTTTAAAAAGCCCTCATAAAATTGCAGTCATTACTTCTACATAGTTGCTAATGTGATCAATAGTTTGTCTCACTTGAAATAGGAGAATATCACTTATCCTATTACTTACCCTCCAAGTAAATGTGCTGTTTCCACAGTATAAAAACTATTAATTTGAGTATGTTTGGCAGAGACAATTCTGTGGTCGAAAGGGGCTGGAGGAGGAGGTGTAACATCTACAAGGGATTGAAAAGCAAATAGCATGTTATAGATGTAAAAGTCAGTAGAAGGCATTTCTAATATTATATTAAAGGGCCACAAAACCATACAACACAAGTTCTCTCATTAAAACATTCCCATATTCATACAATGTAACATATAACTGTTTGTACATTTTCTCCTACAACGAAATGTGATGAAGATTGCAGATTCTCAGTTGAAATACCTAATAGGATTTAGCTTTGTACAGCAAAGTGTGTCCCTAAAAATGATAAATAACTTCACATAGTCTTTAACATGGTTAAGTAGATGTATGAATGTTAATAAAACCATTTTATAAGCTAGCCTATAATTTAGGTATATTCATCTTTTTAACACATAGGCAGGTGCCATCTACTTTCTCCACACTAGGTGGCGCTCTTCTGTTGCGGCCCTGTTGCTGGAGTGGAAGTCAGGAGGAACAAGGTTCTTTTATGGTTTCCTGGATCACTAGGGAAGCTATCCTATTGGATGCTGCCACCCCACATGACTCAAGCAGACACCTGGGCAGTGGCGGCCCGTCCATAGGGGGCGCCCGGGCGCCGCCCCCCCTCCTGTAGTCACAAAAAAAAAAAAAAAAAAAACATTTTTTTTTTTTTTTTTTAAACGGCCCCTTTAAGAAAAAAAATATTTAAATATCAAAAAATCCTTTACCAAATGCACTATGTGGCGCCGGCCACGTGCATTATGGGAAGTGCCACGTCCATGCAATCAAAAGATTGCAGACGCGGCGCTTCATTTGCAGGCTTTAGTACCGCCTTGTGGCGCTTACCGGGTAGCCACAGTGTCTGCCCGGCGCTTATAGATTGATTGACATCTAGGGCCATGATGTCACTTCCTGTTGTGTCTCTCTTCTGCGCCCGAGAGAGAAGACAGGAAGTATGAGGAGCAGACTCCTCCACAGCCATGGCCCCACCAAAATAGTAAGTGCTGCTGCTGCCCCTCTGTTGTATTTTCATCTCTACGTAGAGATCGTCGGCTGCATCCCCCCCGGCCCCCCCCGCATATTATCTTAACAAAGAATGTCATTTTTAGGGGGAATTTCGCAGCAACCCCCCCTTATCATTATAAAAAAGAATGTCATTTTCAGGGAGAATGTCAGCCGTCTGTCAGCTTGAAAAATAATGTCACTTTCAGGGGGAATTTCGGTGGCAATATCCCCCCCCCCCCCTTATCATCTTTAAGAAAAATTTAATTTTTGGGGGGAATTTCGGCGGCACAAACCCCCCCTCTCAGCGGCACCGCAATTGATGGATTGATGGGACAGGCGCTGCTATTGATGGGGCAGAGGGTGCCATTGATAGGAGAGAGGATATAATTGATGGGGCAGTCGCTGTAATTGATGGGGCAGTCGCTGTAATTGATGGGGCAGTCGCTGTAATTGATGGGACAGCTGATGTAATTGATGGAGCAGTCGCTGTAATTGATGGGGCAGTCGCTGTAATTGATGGGGCAGTCGCTGTAATTGATGGGGCAGTCGCTGTAATTGATGGGACAGTCGCTGTAATTGATGGGGCAGTCGCTGTAATTGATGGGGCAGTCGCTGTAATTGATGGGACAGTCGCTGTAATTGATGGGACAGTCGCTGTAATTGATGGGGCAGTCGCTGTAATTGATGGGGCAGTCGCTGTAATTGATGGGGCAGTCGCTGTAATTGATGGGGCAGTCGCTGTAATTGATGGGACAGTCGCTGTAATTGATGGGGCAGTCGCTGTAATTGATGGGGCAGTCGCTGTAATTGATGGGGCAGTCGCTGCAATTGATGGGGCAGTCGCTGCAATTGAATTGATGGGGCAGTCGCTGCAATTGAATTGATGGGGCAGTCGCTGTAATTGATGGGACAGTCGCTGTAATTGATGGGGCAGTCGCTGTAATTGATGGGGCAGTCGCTGTAATTGATGGGACAGCTGATGCAATTGATGGGGCAGTCACTGCAATTGATGGGACAGCTGATGTAATTGATGGGGCAGTCGCTGTAATTGATGGGGCAGTCGCTGTAATTGATGGGGCAGTCGCTGTAATTGATGGGACAGTCGCTGTAATTGATGGGGCAGTCGCTGTAATTGATGGGGCAGTCGCTGTAATTGATGGGGCAGTCGCTGTAATTGATGGGACAGTCGCTGTAATTGATAGGGCAGTCGCTGTAATTGATGGGGCAGTCGCTGTAATTGATGGGACAGTCGCTGTAATTGATGGGGCAGTCGCTGTAATTGATGCGGCAGTCGCTGTAATTGATGGGACAGCTGATGCAATTGATGGGGCAGTCACTGCAATTGATGGGACAGCTGATGTAATTGATGGGGCAGTCGCTGTAATTGATGGGACAGTCGCTGTAATTGATGGGGCAGTCGCTGTAATTGATGGGACAGTCGCTGTAATTGATGGGGCAGTCGCTGTAATTGATGGGGCAGTCGCTGTAATTGATGGGACAGCTGATGCAATTGATGGGGCAGTCACTGCAATTGATGGGACAGCTGATGTAATTGATGGGGCAGTCGCTGTAATTGATGGGACAGTCGCTGTAATTGATGGGGCAGTCGCTGCAATTGATGGGGCAGTCGCTGCAATTGATGGGGCAGTCGCTGTAATTGATGGGACAGTCGCTGTAATTGATGGGGCAGTCGCTGCAATTGATAGGGGCAGAGGCTGCAATTGATAGGGGCAGAGGCTGCAATTGATAGGGGCAGAGGCTGCAATTGATAGGGGCAGAGGCTGCAATTGATAGGGGCAGAGGCTGCTATTGATAGGGGCAGAGGCTGCTATTGATAGGGGCAGAGGCTGCTATTGATAGGGGCAGAGGCTGCTATTGATGGGGACAGGCGCTGGCTGCAAGTGATAGGGAGAGAGGCTGCATTTGATGTGACTCAGGGCTGCATGTAAGGAGGGACTCCGCTGGGGACACGTGAGGTAAGGAGGGACTCCGCTTGGGACACCTGATGGCATCTGGTGGCAGGCGACACGCTCGGGGCTCCCACTGATTCAGCATTATGGTGAGTTGAATGGTTTCATTTTATATTACAATGTAATAATAGAAATAATGCGCTTCAATCATCCTGACACCATAACAACAATGGTGCCGGGATGATTGAAGTATCTTAATCTGCTGATTGTTAAACTTTCTAGAATGCACATATTTCTATTGTTGTGTAGAATCTGGGCCTGCTCTCCCTCTCTCTCCCTCCAACCCTCGTTCATCTCGGATGCTAATCACACCACCTTAGAGCTACGCCCACTATTTTGATGAAACCACGCCCATTTCCACCAAGTGGGAGGGGTCAAAAAGCAAGGGCGGGGTCTGGCGCCCCCCCATCCTAAAACTTCACCAGCCGCCACTGCACCTGGGGTCATGCAGAGCCTATCTAAGACCCTGGTTTTGGCACGCTTTGGTGATTAGACAGAGTAGGGACAGGTACTTCATCTACAAGGGACAGTAACAGTGCTAGGGAAAGGTTTCTGACGAGGAGGGTAAGAGTAGGGCCTCATCTCTCCTATACATTTTCCCTACTGGGGGCCAGAAGGCCAGGTTGCATTCAGTCTTCTTGCAACAGGCCCTGTCATTCGGGCCTGGTTAGGTGGCTTTCCCACCAGGTTTGTGGAAAGCTGTTGCTGGATTTTTTAAAACACAAGTTTATTGTACCTGCCTGTGTGTGAATTATTAACTCTGCACCAGACTGCACCCCACCTGCAAACATACTGAGACCGAACTAGCACAATTGTATGTTATTAAATCCAAGAAGCCAAGTAAAACCAGTGAGTGACCTGTACATTGCTCTATATCTAGAAGTTACTTAACTGTACCTAAACAGTGCATTCAACCTGATCTGAATTCTCTGCAATTCTCTGCAACCTAAATTCACAGAGATTCTCAGTGAGATAATCTGCTTCCTGAATCCACGCTGCCTAACTTTCTCCACTTTACAATCATTCAGATTTCAAACCTCCAAAGCATGTTTAAACATGATAAGAGGCTGTAAGAAATCTATTACAGGGTAGTAAACTCTGCACCAGTGACAGGGCTTCCATCTTCACCCAATCTTCCTGCAATTTAAATGGCTGGGCCATGATAACGTCACTCCTGTGAATGTGTATGGGAGGTACACTAGGGGCAAATCTCTTTAAATCAGGGGTGCTCAGTCTTTTGAAGAGCGATTAATTTGGTAACCAGTCGTGGCCACAATGAACTGTGCTGTTTTTAACTCCCCCCATCCCAAATGAGTGCTTACTGTCCAGAGCCCCCTATAAGGCTGCTTTAACACTGATGTGCTGTGGTTTACCCGCACCACAGCTGCAGCGCATTGCCCTTGTGGCTTTCATGCGGGTTAGCTGCACTGAGCCATAGACTTCAATTACAGCTTGCGGGTGTGGTGCACTTTCTGAAAGTGCTGAAAAACTCCTGCATTCAGTTTTGTGGATTAGCGTGAAAGCAGCCTAATAATCTTTTGATTATTATTGGGATATGCCCATTTCAAAAGTGCAGCATATGTGGCTGCCTGCTTCCTCCGCTGCTGGAGCCGACTTCATGCACTCTGATGCTCTGGAATGGTGGGTCTGCAACCTGCCATCCCAAAGTATGGGCATGCCTTTCCTGGTTTGAGGTCATGCTCCGTCAGAGGGCTCCGTGGGCCATGGATTGAGCACCTCTGCTCTGAATGGACGGCACACTCAAGTGTATTTAGAGTGCAGTGCGTATGTGCCGGTGACATCACCAGCTGCTACAAATGTAATTATCTCTTAAACAGTGCACATTTAGGAGATGTTCACCAACAGGTAGGCCTTAAAGGCTTACCTATAGGTACAGTTGAAAAGTGGCCTTTACTACTGCTTTAATATCGACTAGGGATGAGCTTCAAATCTAACCCAAACCCAAGCAGTTCTCTTAGTGGGCGAACTAAATGGCCAGACCAGTTTGATCACCTGCCTTAAAGGGGAGTTCCACCCACAATTTCACTTTTTAAATATAAATACCCCTGTAATACACAAGCTTAATGTATTCTAGTAAAGTTAGTCTGTAAACTAAGGTCCGTTTTGTTAGGTTGTTACAGCATTTAAATAGTTTATAATCTAGAAATAGACCGTGGCCATCTTAAGTGTGGGCATCATGAAGCCAGACTGTATGACTTCCTGGATTTCAGCTTTGCATATCTCGCACATGCTCAGTGCACAAGCAATGTAATAGGTTTCAGTCAGGTTTGCAAGGACTACTGGGAAACATGATGCCTATCCCAGAAACCCTTGCAAATAGCCTAGGCAAATAAGGAGGAGGAAGTAATGAAGGACTACAAAATAAAGGTATTTACAAGCAACAAATTAAATAAAAATTGTCCATTCTGAACACTATGAGATTAGAGCATGCAGCACAGACAAACATAAAAAAATGGGTGGAACTCCACTTTAATCTTCGGCTGCTGCAGCTACTACTTATTCATTTAGTTGTGGCATTACTATCACCACTAAATGACAGCTTTCGGCTGTTCACCTTCTGGCTGCAGCGAGAGTCTGAAGAGAGGAACGCCAGCGTGGGTCATTGGGGTGTCATTCATTTTGATTGATGTACCTATCTCACTGGATGGCATAATTGACATTGGTTTTACCTTGTGGGACATGCTTTATAGGGTCTTTTTTTAAGTAAAATACCTTTTCTACACTGTGAAGGAATAACAAGTGCTATGTGACCTATACATTCACAAGGGGTGCCAGATAAGTTCCCGCCCCCCAGCAGACCCCCATATCCACCAGACGATGAAAGTGGGAATGAGGCCCTTGTTACCATCAACAAGGTGGTGGCAAAGTATTTTGCCTGGGGTCCTCAGAAAGATACCCTTTTCATGGTCATGGCTATGTGGCCTGGTATGGTTGATGAGAGGTAGCATGCTCACTGCCCTGCCCTTTCCTGGCCAGCTAGGCTGAATGCATAGATAAGAATCTGGTATGGATTTTGGGGAGAAGGGACTATTTTTTGTTGTTTATTTTCTGTGGGGTCCCCTAAAATATCTATACCAGACCCTTGTCTAGGCTAAGGACAAACAAAACATTTTTTGTTTTTTACATTTTGTTTTTCTGCAGGGCATGTGGCCTTATATATTTCTGAAGGGCCACTCGGGCTGCATGAATGGCTGCATGAATGGATATTGGTCTGGTATAGACCATTTGTGAGGTCCTCCATACCAGTCCTTATCCAACTGATCAAGAAAGGACAAGGAAAGGAAGTAGTAGAAGCAGTAAAAGTAGAATTGTCCATCCCTCCTCCTGAATCATTCAAGGACACATGCCCTCAATATTGGTAGGGTACCTTGTCAGGCCTCTCCCTCAAGCAAGGCACTTTGTTTTCATGTTCATAGGGACAGGGCCCCATCCGCACATCTTTGGCTTGGTGGATGCGGTTGTCTGCATGGGAGGGATACTTATCAGAATCTGGAAGCACTCTGTAAGATAAAGTGCTCCCAGATATCTGCTACCACCACATGAATGAGTACCCCATGATATTCAATAAAAAAGAAAAGTAAATAAGCACACAGACACATTAAAAAATACGTATCATATAATGCACCATCAATCACATTGTCCAGAGATGTCGATCTACCATCCATCATGATGAACAATGCCCGATGATCCACCCACACAAACATGAACCTTTCTTGCTGAACTCTTGCAACAAATGACAGTGCCTCCTTCCCTGCCGAAACCTCAGCAAAATATCAACAAACTGGCTGGAGATGCTGCCTGACAGCTGGAACCACATAGGGTCCATATTTGACCATATTTGCTTAAGGATGTTACCCTGGATCCAAAATCTGATTTGATTGTAAGCCCAAAACAGACTGCTGCCCACACACTAAACTACTCCAGTTTAGCATTAAATCAAGTGTGAATGAGCCCTAAGTGCAGGGGCGTGTAAATGTGTGGATGTATGCATTCATGCTTGTGTGTGAGGGTGCTAGTGATTGCACAGGTGTGTGTGTCCAGTATGTGTGGATGCGTGTGTGCATGTGTATTTGCATGCTTATGATGTGTGGAAGTGCAGGTGTTTGTGTAGATGCATGCATATTTCTAAATTCAAGTTGTTAATATGTGTGATTGTGTGTATGTGCATGCATATCCAACAAAAACATTTCAATATTATTATTATTATTGTTATTATACAGGATTTATATAGCGCCAACAGTTTATGCAGTATTAATATTTATTTTAGCTTATTTTCTTTTTTGTTATTTTGACTTATGTTAAATCATGACTAATTTGTGGTTGTCATGCAGATACTGAGATTATTTAGAAAGTACTGTATACTGTGCTTTTTATGTTTTGTACATTTACTAAATGTATTTGTAATACTAAAACATTCCGTAAAAATTACTTTCATAGTAATACAAAATAATACAGTAATTGGTTCAGTATTTTCTAAAAGGAAGCTGGGGGGGGGGCAGAGGTATAGGTGGCCCATTCTTGCTATACTATTTACGGTAACATATTTAGTGAAATGTCTATCAAATAAAGTGTATTTAAATAAATAAGTAGTACCTGGTGGATTAGATAATGCACACTGCAAAATTCTAATGCAGGGTTGGAATTAGAAATTCATCTAAATCTTCCCAAATAAAATGTCATAGGGCTGTTTAATGCAGTTAGTGAACAGCTTGTTGTGACCAAGATGTGAATGTTATATGTGTGACCAATCCGCCTAACCATGAGTCATGGGAATGCACCACTGGATATTATGAGGATATATTACTTTCATGTTCCAATACACATTTGGACTTTAACAAAAAAATAAAATTTTGACTAACATAACAGAATTTCCCAGATTGCAAAACCTCTGAAACGGATGAAGATTATTTCATGAAACCTGTATGCTTCAACTTCTTATAACCAATTTTCCAGTAACATTTGTTTTGCTTTTTTTTTATATATATATTTTCCTGTATACCACATTCAAAACCTCACAATCAATACTTTTTATTTAAGGGCTGAGGAGTAGGAGTAGGATTTAATCTCATACAGAAAATTATTAAAGCACATATAATGCCAAAACGTATATTTTGGATAGAATAGCGAAGGATTGAAATAATTGTGAGGTTGCTGTCTATGTCCCCAGGTTTATTAAAGCTCATTGTGGGAATGGGGGAGGTGCAGTGTATTTTGTATATTTTATTGGTATTCTAATATTAATGTGATAGCACAACATTTTTTTTAATGTTCATTTTTTATTTTATACTTCTTTATGTGGGAAAAATATATTTTTATGCAAAGCTTTGCTAAAACAGTCCCCATGGTAAAATGTAAGTCTCATTTTTACAAAAATCTTGGCAAAGGCAAAATCTGAAATTTTCCTGAAACCAATCCGCTAATTCAAAATCCTTATTTTTGGCCAAATAATAAACAGAATGATACCATTTTAATCCTGAACTTTGCGGCTTGATTCATTTATCTCACTTCTAGGTGGTCCACTGCCCTCTGCAATCATATCCACTGTCTGCCAGTTAATAAATACAGTTCAAATGTATATCTTTTCTTTGCCTCGTACACACGGCCGGATTTTCTGAGAAAAAAAGTCTATTCTGTGTGTAGCCTCATTTTTTTCGGAAGTCCGACGGACCTTAGATAGAGAACCCGTTCTTATTCTTTCCGTCAGACTCACGGCAGACTTTTGCACGGTCAAAAGTCCGACCGTGTGTACAAGTCACTTCTGTATTCTAGGATTTGCTCTCACAAGCTGTTTTGGTATTCTCCAATCCCTGAATCTTAAAGCACACTCTGAAAATGTGTATTTTCAGACAGCATTTCATCTTAACTAAAATATTGCCTTAAGTCATTGATCCAGCATTACTTCCTTCTCTACTATTCACCCTTGTTTATAGTATTTACATTGTGTAACTAACTGAAACAGGAGTAAATCATCAATAAGGATAATAAAATATGAACCACTAGTCTCACTGAAGTCTGCTTGTTAGCAGGTACAGTTAGCTAGTCTGCCTCTAGGTGGCTATGTGCATGTTAGGTCCCTTTTAGAGAAAACCTTTCTCTAGTGATATATAAATGCCAGGGTGGGAGGAGCCAGTGAGTTGGGAGCCAAACACCTCAGAGCTATTTGGATGTAGTCAGCTACTGCCAAGGGCCCTCCATGGGGCTAAAACTTCAGATGAGGTAGTTCAACACCCAGAAAGACTAGCTGTAGTCATCCTGACTCTTTTATGGGCTGACGTGAACTGTCAGAGGAATGCAAAAGGCCTTTTGGGCAAGGCTAAGTGTCCTCTGAAGTGAGTACTAGTACACCTGGGTATAAGTGTGTCATCGGAGAGCATGTCTAGCTGGGCAGAGCTATACATATATAGTACAGTGGGGAAAATAATTATTTGATCCCCGCAGATCTAGCAAACTTGCCCACTTACAAAAAAATTATAATTTTTATCATCTGAGTATTTTAAATGATAGAGACAGAATATCAACCAAAAATCCAGAAAAAAATACATAAAACAAATGCTATAAATTAAGTTGCAGTTCAGTGAGTAAAATAAGTATTTGATCCCCAAGAAACATGACTTAGTACTTGGTGGAGAAACCCTTGTTAGCAAGCACAGAGGTAAAACATTTCTTGTAGTTGGTGACCAGGTTTGCAAACATCTCAGGAGGGTTTTTGGTCCACTCTTTTTGACAGATCTTCTCTAAATCCTCGATGTTTCTTGGCTGACGCTTGGTAACTCAAAAATGTCAACTCCCCTCATACATTTTCTATAGGATTAAGGCCTGGAGACTGGATAGGCCACTCCATGACCTTAATGTGCTTCTTCTTGAGCCACTACTTTGTTGCCTTGGTGGTATATGTTTTGGGTCATTGTCATGCTGAAAGACCCATCCATGACCCAACTTCAGTATTCTGACTGAGGGAAGAAAGTTCTACTCCAAGATTTTACAATACATGGCCCCATCCATTGGCCCCTCAATGCAGCAAAGTCAGTCTTTACCTTTAGCAGAGAAACAGCCCCAAAGCATAATAATAGTGTTTGGAGGAAGATAAATGCTAACTATGACACTAAGAACACCATCCCTACAGTCAGGCAAGCAGGTGGAAACATGATGCTTTGGGGCTGTTTCTCTGCTAAAGTTACAGGCCAACTTTGCCACATTGAGGGCCCATATATTGTAAAATTGTGGGTAAGAACCTTCTTCCCTCAGCCAGAACACTAAAGATTTTTTCTGTTGAAAAGCCTGTGGCGTCCAAAACACAACCCAAAAACTCCACCCGGTGCAGAGAAAAATGTGCACACACATAAAGAGTGAAATCACAAAAAACTGCGACGGGTGCATACGTCAGTGGTCCTCCCGTCTCTGATCCCCCGGGGCGTTAGGCTCCTGACAGGGAAAAGAGTTACTGTGGTCCATACAGCCAAAGCCATATGGACCCATCTTGGTCCAAGCAGTCGAAGCCACAAGGACCCAACATCCTCGGAGGGACTGCCGAAACAGAACCCTCCTCGGTGAGGCTCCCCCGAAGGGAGACCCCATGAGAGCCGGCGAACTTAGCCAGAAGGCCGGGTCCACCAACTCCCAAGACTTTCAGAGGCAGGCCCGAGGACCAGCACCCTACTCGCCACACATAAAGTGCAAGCACCAAAACAAAAAGAGTGACAAAACAGACAAACACGGGGAAAAATAAAAAAAGGAAAGTGGGGAGAAGGAAGATGGGAGAGTGAGGTAAAGTGACCAATGTGCAATACATTGGCCGGCCCTCCGCTAAAGATGGGTCGTAGAATGGTCTTCCAGCATGACAATGATCCAAAACATACCACCAAGGCAACAAAGAGTGGCTGAAGAAGAAGCACATTAAGGTCATGGAGTGGCACAGCCAGTCTCTAGACCTTAATCCTATAGAAAATGAATGGGTGGAGCTGAAACTTAGTTGACAAAAGACAGCCAAGAAGCCCTAAGGATTTAAAAATGATCTGTAAAGAAGAGTGGACCAAAATCCCTCCTGAGATGTGTCTCAACCTAGTCACCAACTACAAGAAATGTCTTACCTCCAACAAGGGTTTCTCCGCCAAGTCGTGTTTTGCTTGGGGATCAAATACTTATTTTACTCACAGAACTGCAACTTAATTTATAGCATTTATGTGTGTTTTCTGGATTTATGGTTGATATTCTGTCTCTATCATTTGAAATACGCCTATGGTAAAAAAAATTATAGACCCTTAACTTCTTTGTAAGTGGGCAAACTTACAAAATATGCAGGGGATCAAATAATTATTTTCCCCACTGTATATATTTTCAAAATGTATTTCATCAGTACCCCAATCTACTATTACGTGAATCATATGAGTTAAAAAAAGGCATCAAGCAGCGCTAAGCCTGCTTTAACCGGTAGAAGAGGCTTGGTAAAAAATGTCCGTGGCACAACAGTTTGATGGCACAGTTCAGCGTTTCTCAACCGGGGTGCCACAAAGAGCCCTTAGGGGTGCCATGGAAAAAGGACAAAAAACTCAATCTCTGTTAACTCCGCTATACAGAGAGGAGGAAGACAGCAAAGTCCACACCTTCTACCGACTCTCCCCTCCTTTCTCCTGCTATCTATACTCCTGTTGGCAATCCAGAATGCGATATGGGCCGTCTGTCTTCTTCCTGCCAACTGATGACATCATCAGTTGCTAAAAACAGGTCGAGCGGCCCGCACAGCTTTCTGGGTTGCCGACAGAAGTATAAATAGCAGCACAGAGAAGGAGAGAGCCAGGAGGAGGAGTGGTCTGTGCTCTCTTCCTGCTCTGTGAATAATGGAGTGAGAAATGCCACCCTAGACTCCTGGGGCCATCGAATATTCTGTCTTTCGACCAAGATAAATCCAACTGAGTGGAGGCATCAAAGAGACTCATCCACTCCAGAACAGATTTGCAAAGCAGCAAAATTAAGCAGCTGGCAAATACACAGTGCCCACATAGATCAGACTGTACAGGACTGTACAGGGTTTGATTACCGCCCCCTGTATTCTCTCCAGACAGCTGGAGGGGGGGGGAGTTGGAGCACAGCTCACTACTGCTGTCAATACTCCTGTAGTGATGAGAGGTTTTATGTTAGGAGAAGGCATTTGGATGGGGGGAGGAGGAACAGAATTTGTGCTAGAAGGGGAAATATGAGAGGGGGGATTTATGCTAGGAGTGGGGATTTGGGAGGTGAAATGTGTGCTATGAGAGGGTTTGGGTGGTGTATTTGTGCTAGGAGAGGGGATTTGTGCTGGGAGAATGGACTTGGGGGGGTGGATTTACAAACTCTGCCTCACAAACTGCATTTTAGGGCTTATTCACACCCATGCACATATTTTCCTGCACAGCACAGCACTCTTAATGGCACCCCCATGAATCTAGCAAATTTTCTCTAGATTGCACTAGTTTGCACCCGCTAAATAACATGGTATCCCAGTACCTCTTGGTGCGAATGAGCTCATAGACTGGTGTGGTCCTAGATTGTGCAGCATTTCCAAGGCCCCTTTCACACACACATGTCTGATTTTCCGGACTCCGCTTGCTCAGCAGGGATCGCTCTGTTGATCCACGCTGAGCCTGCGGATGACAGGTTTGTCTCTCCTCACTGTGAAGGGATGGACCTCTCAGAACTCTGCTCTCCTCTATGGGGGATCGGATAAAAATGGATCGGATGAAAGCGGACCGCCTGTCCATTTTCAACTGATCCGCCAGACGGATGGAAAATAGGGTTTCCATCCATCTGGATTCAGCGGATCGGATGTCAGTGGAAATTTCACCGCCGATATCCGTCGCTCCATAAACCTGCATGGAGCGTCCGTTCAGGTCTGCCTAAAAAAAAAACAGGCGGACCTGAACGGTCCGCATGTGTGAAAGGGGACTTAAGAGTGCCTTAACTAAAAAAAGGTTAAGGTACACTGCTTTAGCTATACAATAGAGAATCCTGGACGAAGGGCGATGTGAATATTTATAAATATACCCCAAGTCTATTCTTCGTCATATTCTTTGTCATAATCTATTGGTTGCTAAAACTTCACCTGTACCATTAATGTATAAAGCTTGTTTTGTAGACATGATTGGGAATGTCTTCGGATTTATTTTTAACATCTAGTAATGAGACACCCTTTGCCTATATTATAATAAGCTGGGTATTCAGAAATAAATAAAAACATGTGTTATACTGTATATGTATTTGTTATAAAAGAAAAACTTAGCCACAAATAAATCAATAAGGCATGTTAATAATATTGTGTAAGAAACACATTTGTGTAACAGTTCCAATATAGCAGGGCCAAATCTTTAGCATTAACTTTTTGTATACTTTGTTTTGCTCATTTGTTTCAAATTGTATGCAAATTGTACAAATGGTGTAAGTAATATTGATAGTTTAAATAGGCTTTAAAGCCCTGCTATAGGGACAATAAGACTGCCAGAAGCAGAGCAATCTACCAGAAGCTAAGCATTAGCAATGACTGCAAGTATGAGCATAGTTCTTGCGCTTCTGCTTTGCACTGGTTCCAGGATAAAGGTTATGTTGGGCATCATAGACATGTTCTGCACTAAACATGGTTTCTTACCAAGAAACAAGGACAGGTCTTTTTTCTTTAATTTGGTTCGTTTTTTAACTCCAGCACTTTGGCTTGTCTGTGTCTTCTCATTAATGATCAGGTTTTGTGTTTTTTCTTCAGTGTGTTGGATACTGGTAAAATCCACTGTGTCTAATTTGCTTTTTTTGTTGTCTTCTTTAGTGTCCACTTCATCAGTTACCCTCCTCTTACTGTTACAGCTTAGTTCATGGTTGATGTCACCATTCTGAGAAAATTCCTCCAAAGTTTCTTCTTCTTCTTCTTCTCCTTCTTCATCATCGTCCTCTTTTATGGATAGCGCCTCTGCATCCTCTTCATTCTTCTCACTATAATATATATTTATTTTCAATTCAATATATTGCAACTTTTCAAAACAGATCTAATATGGTTACTGGTGGCTAAAGGTGGTCATTTGGGCACAGTATATAGAAAAGTAACCAGTGGGAGTTATTTACTAAAGAAGCCAAGTATGTTCATTTTGCAAAGTGAATTTTCACTTAGCTTAAGCTGGCCAATTGGCCATACTCCAATAGATTTTTTTTTTTTCAGCCAACAGCCTGAACGGAAAAACATTGAACAGATTCCTCCAGCCATGCTAACAGTGTGGATCAAGGAATCCTCCCACGAGGCTGTCAGGATACCAGAAACAGTAGCTGCAGCTGATTGACTGCAGCCCCTGTTCATCCTGGAATTTTTAGATAGGCGTTGATTGAAAAATCGACTTCTGTCAATGGAGATGGCCATACACTAATCACAATTCATCTGGTCCCTGCAGGATTAGTCACATTTTGATTATTGAATGTCCAGCTTTAGTGAACAAGTGATCCTTTGCTAACTTTATAGGGTTAGTTTACTGTTTTTGATCGTTTGCAGCATAACTCAAGTCATTACAAACTTGCCTGCAGCTTAGTCCCCTGGACACTGTCATCCAGCCCATGACCCACGCACGTTATGTCCTTTTTCCAAGCAGTCCCACTCACTTTCTTGGTGATCCTGCCCCTGATTATATGGAAACTGCCCACTGACGGATGCAATTCCCTCAGTAATACCTAAAGCACTAAGGATGATACTGTGATCTTGCAATCTCAGGACAAAGCAGATAGATGTGGGCCTAGCTCTTTCGTCCTGTTTCTCTTTTCTTCTCACCAGTTGTGCATGCCCGTTTTGCTAGTGGAGAAAGAGTGTACAAACAATACAATAATGCATTGTTGCCAAGGAGGAACATTTATAAAATAATTGATCTTGGCTGAATAATTTGAGGAGAGTTTATGTGGGTGTTGTTCCCTATATGTTAAACACAGGTATCATGGAGTAGGATATACATTACATTAAAGTGAACCACTATGTGAATACATGCATTGCGTTTATTTCTTTTGACTGGATATTTCATTTTTGAATCCAGATGGATATTGCCACTATGTATAATACATTCTGAGTAGCAGATCCACAAAGCGAGTACGCCGGCGTATCTACTGATACGCCGGCGTACTTTCAAATTTCCTGCGTCGTATCTTTGTTTTGAATCCTCAAAACAAGATACGACGGCATCTGGGTTAGATCCGACAGGCGTACGGCTTCGTACGCCTTCGGATCTAAGATGCAATTCTTCGGCGTCCGCTGGGTGGCGTTCCTGTCGTTTTCCGCGTCGAGTATGCAAATTAGCTATTTCCGACGATCCACGAACGTACGAGCGGCCGTCGCATTCTTTTACGTCGTCTCTAGTCGGCTTTTTCCAGCGTATAGTTAAAGCTGCTGTTTCGTGGCGTATAGTTAGACTTGCTATGTTAAGTATGGCCGTCGTTCCCGCGTTTAATTTGAAATTTTTTTGTTTGTTTGCGTAAGTCGTCCGTGAATCGCGGGATGGACGAAATTTAGGTCCAAGTCTAAACAATGACATCGTTGCGATGTCATTTCGCGCAATGCACGGCAGGAAATTTAGGGACAGCACATGCGCAGTTCGTTCGGCGCGGGGACGCGCTTCATTTAAATGAAACACGCCCCCTACCTGCCCAACTTGAATTCCGCACCGTTACGCCGCTTGAGATACACTACGCCGCCGTAATTTATGGCGTGAAATCTTTATGGATTCGAAACCAAAGCCAGGTAAGGTACGGCGGCGTAGCGTATCTCAGATACGATGTGCCGGGGCAGATCTTTGTGGATCTGCCCCTGAATGTGTGGAACAAAAACAATGGCATTGATGTAATGAGGGAGGCGTGGGCCAGAGAGGGAAAAAATGCCCTACTGGGAGCTTCGCTATGGCAATTCATCGTAAGAAGGTTCTTCTGGTCCCTGGATGGCCACGTGAAAACTACAGGAAGCCTAACATTTGGGGTGCAACCTTTGAATTTCACAACAGAAAGGATGCAAATTCAATGGGGCCAGGAATGGGGAAAATAAACCAGGAATTGCTTGGTCACATAAGGCCATAAAAAAGGCTGCATTTCATTAGAAAAGTTAAATTCAGCTCCAAAAGATGCTTAGCATTTAATCATCCAGTCATTTACAAGCAAAAATTCATTTTTTGGGGCTTTTCTCACATATAATTGGATATTCTTTGAAAAATTAGGACCTTAAAATCATTGCTAAGTTTTAATTGCTAAATGTGACAAAAATCTAACAAAAATGTAATATAGACAACAATTACATTGTGAAAAATATTGAAATAAAAGTCAATAAAATGCTGTGAATTCACATACATACTACCCACTTATTTTCTCTTTCTTCCATGTATTCTCTCTTTTTATTCATTGTCCTACTCTTGGGGGGGGGGGGTAGGTGTCAGTGCTGGTGGGGAGTTGGGGTGAGTGGCAGTGCTAGTTCTGATCAGTCAACTTAGGTGCTCCTAATCAAGGTCATCTGTTGATCTGGGAACTGTAGTGGGGACTTTTAATGGCAACTATAATCACAGGCAGTATTGCTCATTGTGTTTCTGGCTTCACTGTATCGCCTGCTCCATGGTGTCTCGTAGCAGTGACACCTATGCTGAAATCAGGAGACAGGGTCTCCTCCAGCCCCTACCACTTTATGTTTCTCCCCAGTCAGCTGACCTCTAATCTCTGCCCCCAGCCATGCTGTGAACTGAATGGGCCACCACAAAGAGGATGAGTGGGCGGCCGCGGGCTCCAGGAACAGCCAAGCTGGGGAGCCACCGGCTTCAGGGACAGCCCTGTTGGGCAGTCACGAAAAGGCTGGGAAAGCGGCGCCGGCTCCAGGACAAGCCCGGGATTTGGCTACCCCTGGCAAATCGACATTCGATTCCAAACAGGGTCACAACCCACAGGTTAAGAACCGCTGTTTTATAGCATATTCTAACATTGTTTTTTTAACCTCCCTGGCGGTATGATTCTGTCTGGAATTACGTACCAAAAGCGGTACATTTATTTTGCAAGGAAATTGGCGTTTTATACTGTAGGCCTGTAATTTTTAGAAATAACTCACTTAAATCTGACCAAGCAAGAGTCTTGTAGGCATCCCGGGTATGATTTTTTTTTTAAAACAAAATTATAAATTATAATATAATAAATAATTATAAATAATTATAACAAATAATAATATAATTATAATAAAAATTATTCAATAATGTAATCAACTCAAAATCACTGAAATTTGCAGTTGCAGAATTGTCGCTGTCATTATTTTATTTTTTTTATGACGAATTTCCCCGCAAATCGCTATCGCACATTTCTGCAAGTGATTATAATTTATTATCGCTGTTTTCTAGCTGATCTAAAACCATTTTTGACATAAAGGGACACTTTTGGACAATCTACAGTTTTTAGGCAGAAATGACATTTTTTATTATGTAAAAGTACATGTAGGACACTGGGCAGACCACTAGGGACAAGGGGGGTGTGTATTTTTTACATACAGTACTGTAATCTATAAGATTACAGTATACTGTATGTAATGTGTTTGTTTACTTTTTTGAATTTGGCGCCGTTCTCCGTCCCCGTGCGTCGTAACGTCGCAGGGAACGGAGATCGGCGGCACACAGACACTGTGAATCGAGCGAGGAGGTCCCGCTCGCTCACACAGCGGGTGGCATCGCTGGATCCAGGGACAAGGTGAGTAAACCAAGCCTGTGGATCCAGCGAAAGGTAAGCCCGTCCAGCCCGAGCGTGACTCGGGTTTGCCGATCCTAACATGAAAAACCAACCCCGAGTCACGCTCGTGTTTACCGTCAGGGGGGTTAATCAGAAAAATCAAATGGCACAACAGTTCTGGCTTTACAGAAGACCATCATGGATCAGGGTTTTGCTTGGGCAGCATGATATTTTACAGTATGGCCAACATTATCACAGTAAGATTTTCTAGTGTTGACAGTTATTTAAGATATTGCGAACTCAGTTTGATAAGCAAGTATAGCTACTTATATTATGTATATAAGTGGCTATACTTGCTTATCAAACTGAGTTCGCATATAGATATATTCAACCAGGAAAGTGGGAGTATTTCCATAGTAGCTGACTGCATAAAAATAGTATAAGGTAAATACTGTCTTTCATTAATTGTTTTCTTAAACTTATGCTGCATTATGGAAGTTTCTGTTTTAAGAATATCAACATAAAGTTCATTTATTAGGCCTCTTTTGCATGGTATGTTTATATCAACAGAAAATGAGAATTGTAGCCAATGGTACTTATGTTAGTAGCTAATGTTCTCAATGTTAATGTAATGAGCACTTGTTAAACAAGTCTGGTGCCTATAACAGCATGAGAGATAATATTCATGTCTACTGAAAGTCCATAAGATATCCATGTAACACTGTACGAGAGATGCCTTACGGTCTCCCACTTACGGTAGCAATAACATTGATGCCTATATAAACAAACCACATTGTTTTGCTTGGCTTTGAATTATCAAGATGAGAATCCAGTTCCAGTACGAGAAAACATGATGAGGTTTAGAATATATGCATCAAAATTACTCAGACAACAAGATTGTATTCCTTGTGCATAAAATGGATTTTCCATTTTAAACCAAAAATTGATTTCTGCTTCAGATTCCCTCCTACAGTCCCTGCAGGAACTAGCCATCTTTTGCTGGTTGGGTCAATTTTTTTTAAATTTGTAACATGATTATCACCCAATGGACAGGAATAGTAACAATCTACTTTTTATCTAATAGGGACATGGATGCCCAAGGGCATTGATATAAAACTCACAAACTATTCGCTCATCCCTTCTGGATTATTTCCCTCTGAGTCTTT
The DNA here is from genome assembly GCF_905171775.1 of Rana temporaria. Taxonomy (NCBI): domain Eukaryota; kingdom Metazoa; phylum Chordata; class Amphibia; order Anura; family Ranidae; genus Rana; species Rana temporaria. Next base: position 237,732,111 of record NC_053493.1, on the reverse strand, counting down.
GTTTCATTAAAATGGATACATGTAGAGGACTGAGTTTAATTTGTATTACAGTTGGTTCTTTATACCCCCCACACAGAATGTGTATTACAGTTGGTTATTTATACCCCCCACAAGGAATCTATTACATATAAACAGACCCTTAGACTTTATTTTGGAAATGTGCATTTTGTGAAACTGGAGTTGCACATTAAAAGTGTCAACTTGTTAACCATTTGTTTCCACATATCAGATTAACTACTTGTCACCCTAGCACAGTACATTTACTGTGGCGGGGTGGCAGATGCAGGCTCAGTCATGTATATATACTGTATGTTGTGCCTCTTCTGGTTTTAGAACCCACAGCGCACATTGCCTGTGACACAGCGGATTACTGTTACCGGTAACTGCATATTATGTGATTGCAATGATTGGTTAATGTATGATAACAATGTCTTTCCATTCATGAACAGCTTGCTAACTGTTGTGATCTGTGACTGGCCGACTGCAATTACATGGTACCTGCCTACCTGTACCATGTGATTAGCTGTAGCCAATTGTAGATCACAACCATACGCAAGCAGTTCATGAATGGGAAACCCATTACAGTAATGACAGCTAAAACTATTACTTATACAGTGTTTACCTCCCCACTATGGTGACACTGACCTACTCTAAACAGGATTTAAATGTTTAGAAGTAAAACAAAGTAAAAGAAAATAAATAAAGAGCTATTTAATTGTTTTTTACATACTGTCACCAGCCAGTATCCCTGATCATTGACACAACAGTCAAAAAAAAATAATCAAATACCACCAAAAGAAAGCTTTATTTGTGTGAAAAAAATCATATAAAAAACGTCAATTGCATACAGTGTTGCATGACCGTGCAGTTGCCAGTTAAAGTAGCTCATTGCTGAATAGCAAAAAATGCCCTGGTCACGAAGGGAGTAAAACTTTATGGAGGTCAAGTGGTTAAAAGAAAAGTTTCCTAAAATTGAAAAAAAAAACATTTATTTGTGGCTAGAAAGTGGGACATTCTTCTATCACCAGAAGCAATAAAGTTTGTTAAGTTCCCCAGGGCATACTGTGCACATAGCATTTGTCCCCATTAAATCTGAGAAGTACAAGTTAAATAAAATACATTTTTGTTCTGTGTCATTGCTGGCTGGAACTTCACCTCTCCTAAAGCCCAAAAAATATGGGTTTTAGTAGGTGTGGAGCTACTAAGGCAGGGGCTGTGTGGGCTCTGTGTGCACTGCCTCTTATGCCCCCTCTCCTCTTGAACTGTCATTCAGAAACACATCTTGATTGATCTGTGTTGTCAGATAGTTAGGCAGGTGGAAGGAGCTAGCTATCCAACAGTACATCTCAGCAACCAAATTTATATGAGTTGAGTTGAGTTGAGAGGTATCTTAATATAGCGCGGTCTTACCCCGAAGGGTCCCGACACGCATAGCAGAGTTCCTGGGAAAAGAGGACACAAGAATCAGAAGCCTTGTATATGGAGGCAAATGCCATGTGCACTGGACCCCCTTGGGGGGTTAAAATCATTTTAAGTTCTTCTGGTGATAGATGTTCTTTAAAGTTTAATGAGGTCAAATTTTCCATTGAGAGAAATAGATATGTTCCAGGCAAAACCAGTTACAAATCATAACAAGCCTATAAAAACATAAAAAGGTGTGAGACTCCACTTAGAGCCGGTTCACACTGGGGCGGCACGACTTCGGGGGCGACTCGGCCAGGCGACCTGAAGACGACTTCTAAGGCGACTTGCAAAATGACTTCTATATAGAAGTCAATGCAAATCGCCCCGAGTCGCCCCCGAAGTCGTACAAGAACCTTTTTCTAAGTCGGAGCGGCTTGCGTTGCTCTTATTAGAACGGTTCTATTGACTACAATGGGACGCGACTTGTCAGGCGGCTGTGTCGCCTGACGAGTCGCCCAAGTGTGAACCGGGTCTAAGGATATAAATGTATGTATCTGATTAAATAGTTTGTAAAATATAAGTTTTCTGTTTCCCTGCATAAACCAAAGGAATAAAGGACAGGTTTAAAAACAAAAACAATATGTACTAGGACAGCTTACCTTTTTGTAACAGAGGCTGTCTCCTGTTCTGTATCATAAGCAGGGCATGGTGAGAGAGGTTTAGAAGTGTCCGTGACCCTAAGTATTTGCTCAGAATCTTCTGAAGCTACAAACTTTGTGGTTTCCAGTACTTCTTGAATTTGATCACAAACTGCAATTGTATGGCTGCTGTCATTATCATTATCATCATTATCTTCCTTGGTAATAGCTTCCTCATTTTCTTCATTCTCTCCATGTTTGTCCTCACACAGAATTTCTAATTCATTTTCAGTCACTAACACAACTATTTTTTCTTCAGCTTGGTCTTCTTGGACATTGACCAGTTCTTCTTCCTCCTCAACTTCTGTTAGCGCCTTGACATGTTCTTCATTTGTAGAAATGGGTTCCTTCTCTTCAACAGAGCAAATGATGGGAATTCCATCTTGTACATGAATTTTAGTATGTGAAACTGGTATGTCTATAGATATAAAGCTTTGTGCCTGACTGTTCTCTTCATACTTTATTTCTGAAGATTTGTTCTCAACAAATATAACAGTTGCCTTTTCTGCATTTTCTCTATTGAGTTTTTGGACCTTTTCTTTATATTTGCTGGACTGGGTTCTTTGGACACATCGCTCTAAAAGGACAGGACAGCAAGCGTATCATAGCTGGTTTGATTAGTGTTTAAAGCTTACGCCAAGAGGCTTGTTTACTATGTTGTGAGTAGCAATAGCCATACAAAAACAACACACAAAGCACCATCATCAAGCTATATTAGCTAGTTAAGCACTTAGAGAGAGATTTCGGATATTTAAGCTCAAGAAAATGGTATAATAATTGTGACAGGTTTATATCCAAATCTAGAAATTAACAAGCAATTAATAGAAAATATGTAAATAAAAATATATCAGATATCTGAAAATGACATTTAAGAAAAAAAAAAACAATAATAGTAATCTTTCCTAATTGTTTATTTTGGGAACTAGTGAACATCTTCATAATTACTGATATTTCTATGTACATAATACTAAACAACAAAATTTAACAATCACATAAAGTTGATAGAAAAAGTTTGATTAGTCCATCCATTTAGTCTTAATCCTTTTACTGTATATAGTATTTATCGCACATTTGTTCAACAGATCTACTAATCTCTTAGAGATACAAATATATTTACCAAGTCTCTGTTGACTGTATCTACTATTCTTTCTAGTTACATATAGTTTAATTCATTATAACAATTTAGATTTAGCTGGACTTAAAACAAACCCTATGGGGTTGACACTATCAATAACAGTTTTACTAATTGTTTGGACTAATTATTTCCACTGATCAATTCAAGGTAGAGTTGGAGGTACCATCTCTGTCAATTATTATCGCAGAGAAAACTGACACATGCATTAAGGTAAACGAAAACTGTTACATTTAGAACCACTTTAAGCACTTACCGACCGGATAAGGTGACAAGGGGGCACTGCTGCACCGGATCACGGATCAAGGACATGGATTCATGCCTTCCCATAGTAAAGCACCTCTCACACAGTAAAAAAACACTGGCTAGGAACACAGTTAACCCCTAAATCGTCCCTGATGTTAAACCCTTCCCAGCCAGTGTCATTAGTACAGCAACAGTGCATATTTTTAGCACTGATCACTGTATTAGTATCACTGGTAACCAAAAAAGTGTTAGTTAGTGTCTGACTGTACATCGCAATATTGCAGTTACACTACAAGTCGCTGATCGCTGCCATTACTAGTAAAAAAAATATATATATCCCATAGTTTGTAGATGCTAAAACTTTTGTGCAAACCAATCAATATACGCTTATTGTTTTTTTTTTTACTAAAAATATGTAGCAGAATACATATTGGCCTAAATTGATGAAGAAATGTGATTTGAATTTTTTTATTGGATATGGTTTATAGCAGAATGTAAAAATTTTCGTTTTTTTTTCAAAAGTGTCTGTCTTTTTTGGTTTAAAACACAAAAAATAAAAACCGCAGGGGTGATCAAATACCACCGAAAGAAAGCTCAATTTGTGGGGAAAATGTGACATAAGTTTAATTTGGGTACAGCATCGCATGACCACGCAATTGTCAGTTAAATCAACACAGTGTTGTATCACAAAAATTGGCCTGGTCAGAAAGGGTGTAAATCGTCCGGAGGTCAAGTGGTAAAGTTCAATATGCACAGGAGCTAAAAAAAACATCCCATACAAACAGAAGGAAAACCCGTTTAAAAATAAGGTGTTTGCATGAGATGTAAAACAAAGGTCAAACACGTAGAACAAATTGTACATTACTGACAACTGCTAAACCTTCCCTCCCAGAACAACAGGCAACCTTCACTAAAGCTAAAGCTTTATATATAAAAAAAAAACAATGGGGGGGGGGGGAGACAACAACATACACACTAGGGTATGTGTTAGGATGTGTATCCCATTACCTGCAGTCTACCACTGCTCAAAATCCTCTGTGCTGTCTCTTTTCACAGCCCCCAGAAATTGTCTTCTGGCGATGTTAAGGTTAATAGCAGCAGCTCCCAATCAGGAAAGTAGCTCTACTCATCTGCCCCTCCTGTCTCCTCCGCCATTTATCGAACGTGTCTTACTACACTCCAATAACACAAAAAGTTATGTGAATGGAGAAGGAGAAGTTGACTGACAGCATCTCCTCCAACAATTCACATAACTCAACCTCCTTCTGACCAGCATTTGGTTTCCCCATTAACTTGTTGTGGTGCAAACAAAAGTTAGTTACCCCCAAATCTATCCAATATTCCAAGTCCATTCATTCCCTAAATGTGAAATCCTCAATCAAAAGAGTTGTGTTCATTCATTTTAGTTGTTGCAAAGTCTACCTGCATCTGGTGGCTTCTTTTTCTTCAAAGACTGTGTTCCCTTTACACTTAAGGAGAGGTTTTTCTTTTTTTCAGTTGTGATTTCATCCTTGACAATCTGTCAAGAAATATAATATGAAATATAACACTAAATATGGAGAGAGTAAATTAGGGACTTACATGGTACAATATAAACATACATGCTATATCAGAAAGCAATTTTATGTTATTCTTTACATTACATTTGGCATTACTTTAACTGTAGTGTTTATTTTTTCCTGTACTCAAATGAATATCAGAAGAAAGCAACTTTCCAAAAATATATACTCAATGTGAAATATGGTCTCTAGTACAAGTAGTAGGTCTAAGTAAGTTGTTGTGGTTAGTTAACAGAGAAGGTCTACTTCCCTTCTAGGTCACAGGTGACCAGGGATAAGCCGAACACTCTTCAAAATTGCACAAACTCGTGGAATGGGGCCAAGCTTTGGTACTTAAAAATCCCCATAGGCGATACTTACATTTTTTTTACTGAATATTTGTTTTGCGGCCTAGGGCTAGAATTATTGCTCTCGCTCTAACGTTCGCGGCGACACCTCACATGTGTGGTTTGAACACCGTTTTCATATGTGGGCAAACTTAAAAAAATTTAAAATAAATTTGATCACTTTAATGTAAACATCCCTTGTAATAGGAATAGGGCACGATCTGTCCTCTTTAAAGTGAAATATGGGGTCAATAAGACCCCACATCTCATTTTTATTTTCCATTTTTAGTTTCCTGTCATTTTTTTTTTTTTTTACACTTTTTTGGGTGAATGGGTAGGGGTACAATGTCACATGGGGGGGGGGTGGAAGATTCTGATAAGCCCCCGCCTGCAGACCCCCACAACCACCGGGCAAGGGTTTTTGGGATGAGGTCCTTGTCCCCATCAACATGGAGACAAGGTGCTTTGGGAGGGTCCCCAAAGCACCCTCCCCATGTTGAGGGCATGTGGCCTGGTATGGTTCAGGAGGGGGGGCACTCTCTCGCTCCCCCCACTTTTCCTGTGGTCTGCCAGGTTGCATGCTTGGATAAGGGGGGCCCACGCCATTTTTTTTATTTTGGCCCGGGGGTTCCCCTTAAAATCCATACCAGACCTGAAGGGCCTGGAATGAATTTTAGGGGGGACCCTCAAGCCATTTTAAAAAAAATGTTTTGCCTGGTAATATATTGGGGGGGAACCCATGGCGTTTTTTTCACTGATTTGTATGTATATTGCCAGGATCCAACAATACATTACAGCCGCGAGCAGTTTTAAATGCCAGTTTTTCCTTTAGAAATGTAATTTTGTTGCTCTCATTCTTTACACTATGTACGGTCGCTATGTAAGCTGACAATTTCTAGACCCAAACACTGTTATATGATGGAGGAGGTAACATCATTAACATAATCAAAACACTCAATGGTAGCTCCATGTCAGAAGGTATAAAAGCTTACTTTGGATGCAATGGAAGAAATACTGTACATGGGATGGGGAATAGTAAATATAAGTGGGTTCAAGAGTGGTTATTTTTCCGTGAAATATAGAAAAAAAAGACAAGTTCAAAATTTTCCACAAGGTTATAGGCTGCACTGATGCGAAGGCACTGATACGGGACATTGATTGCCACTGATAGGCTGCACTGATGATGAGGCACAGATAGGTGGCATTGATGAGCAATGATTAGTGGTGCTAATAGGCAGCATTGATGAGCATTGATAGGCAGCACTTATAGGCTGGGCACTGCTATGCTGCACTGATAGGCGGCACTGATGGGCATTAAGCAGGGGGGGGTGGAAGATTCTGATAAGCCCCCGCCTGCAGACCCCCACAACCACCGGGCAAGGGTTTTTGGGATGAGGTCCTTGTCCCCATCAACATGGAGACAAGGTGCTTTGGGAGGGTCCCCAAAGCACCCTCCCCATGTTGAGGGCATGTGGCCTGGTATGGTTCAGGAGGGGGGGCACTCTCTCGCTCCCCCCACTTTTCCTGTGGTCTGCCAGGTTGCATGCTTGGATAAGGGTCTAGTATGGATTTTAGGGGGCCCCACGCCATTTTTTTTATTTTGGCCCGGGGGTTCCCCTTAAAATCCATACCAGACCTGAAGGGCCTGGAATGAATTTTAGGGGGGACCCTCAAGCCATTTTTAAAAAAATGTTTTGCCTGGTAATATATTGGGGGGGAACCCATGGCGTTTTTTTCACTGATTTGTATGTATATTGCCAGGATCCAACAATACATTACAGCCGCGAGCAGTTTTAAATGCCAGTTTTTCTTTTAGAAATGTAATTTTGTTGCTCTCATTCTTTACACTATGTACGGTCGCTATGTAAGCTGACAATTTCTAGACCCAAACACTGTTATATGATGGAGGAGGTAACATCATTAACATAATCAAAACACTCAATGGTAGCTCCATGTCAGAAGGTATAAAAGCTTACTTTGGATGCAATGGAAAAAATACTGTACATGGGATGGAGAATGGTAAATATAAGTGGGTTCTAGAGTGGTCATTTTTCCGTGAAATATAGAAAAAAAAGACAAGTTCAAAATTTTCCACAAGGTTATAGGCTGCACTGATGCGAAGGCACTGATACGGGACATTGATTGCCACTGATAGGCTGCACTGATGATGAGGCACAGATAGGTGGCATTGATGAGCAATGATTAGTGGTGCTAATAGGCAGCATTGATGAGCATTGATAGGCAGCACTTATAGGCTGGGCACTGCTATGCTGCACTGATAGGCGGCACTGATGGGCATTAAGCACTGATAGGCAGCATTGATGGCCACTGATAGGTAGCACTGATGGGCACTGATAGGCTGCAATGATGAGCACTGAAAGGTGGCACTGGTAGGCATTGAGCACTGATATGCTGCACTGATTAGGAGGCACTGATAGGTGGCATTAATGAGCAATGATTGGTGGCGCTGATAGGCGGCATTGATGAGCACTGATAGGCAGCACTCATACAGTAGGCTGCATTGATGGGCACTGATAGCTGGAGACGCCACTGACCTGTACGTCTTTCCACTTGCGAGCCTTGTGTACACCCTCGGACATAGTCTATAACAGCTTGGGACCTGTAACATGTGATCACTGTGACCAGTCACAGCTATCACATATGTAAACAAAGGCTGAGGGATGTGAGAGGGAACTGAGTGCTTATGCAGTCATTGGGACTGCAAAAAAGCTGCACTAGATTTTGCACTCTTCAGTTTTAGTAAATCAACTCTTGTAGGCCAAAGCAACAGCCCATGTCTCTGATCAATAGTCACAGTACACAGCACACAGTACAATAGTACAGTGTCCCCATAGTGACGCTGCAGTGCTCTGGTAACTGTTTGGAATTGTATTTTATTACATGCTGTTACTAGAGCAAGTACAGTGTCAATAGGGTATCCAACCACTGAAAGTGACAGAAGGTTTATTTCTATAATTTCTGCCATGCAAAGCATGTGTACACCTCTGGCTGCTGCCTCTGCAGCTGAAAGGGTAACCGGTTGGGGGGCAGTAAAACCACGGCCTAACCGCAAGGTTATAATGCTCCCAGCCTCACGTGTGATTGAATCCTAATAGTGTAGCCAGTCACAGTGTCTTCAACCACCACACCAGTCACAGTGTCCAAAATGTGGTAGGTTGTTAGGAAATTAGATGCATAATTTATGCCCCTAGAATGCCTGAAGGTGCTCCGTGGATTTTGAGCCCCAGCACATGGCTAGGCTATGAAAAAGTCTTACATACTCTGTGGTATTCCCATATTAGGCAAAACAATAACACTTTCAAAAGACTCACTAAGCCTTCCAGAAAATACCCTGGGGTGTTTGCTTTTCATATTGGGGTCATTTTGTGGGTGTTTGTCCTGTATTGGCACTTCAAAGAAATTAGACAAGTTGTCAGAAAATTATATGCATACTTTATGCTCCTTGAAAGACCAAAAGTGCTACTTGGATTTTGGGCCCCTCTGTGTGTCTAGGCTGTGAAAAAGTCCCACACATGTGGTATCTCCGAGGAGTAGAAAAATGTGTTTTGGGATGCAATTGTGATTATGCCCACGCTGTGTGTGAGAAATAACTTATTACAATTAAAATGTTGTGAAAATAAAATAAACTTTAGCCCTTGACTACTTGCTGACCGCCCACCACAGATATACTGTGGCAAGGTGGCTCGGCTGTGTGAACCAACGCACCCGTACGTCGGTCCGTGCATGTTCACCGCCTCAATGTCCACCGGCCACCCGCGATCACTCCTCACAGAGGCAGAACGCGGTTTTGCCAACGTACAAAAGGGGGATCCTGTTCTGACAGAGCAGGAGAGAGAGATCTGTTCCTAGTGATCCGAAACAGCGATTTCTCTCTACTCCCTGCTAGTCCACCCCCCCTCCCCCACAGTAAGAAAGCACCTCCCTAGGTAACACTTAACCCCTTGATCGCAACTCTAGTGTTAACCCATTCCCTGACAGTGTATTTATACAGTGATTAGTGCATTTTTATAGAACTATCTCTACTACAGTATAAACTTTTTCTTCCGGTTAGATTTATCCATTTCATCTGTAACGTGCAGCTCTCCCTCTCCATTTTCTCTCTCTCCCATCTGGCTACTCTCCCTCTTCGGATCTAAATTCTTCTCCCCTCTCTAGTGTGGACACCCCATTTTGCTCAACCAGGGCTCCCACAGTATTTTAAATTTATTAAAATTCCCACGCCTAGTTAAAACTACATTTTCCTTCCGTATTGTCATATTTCCAAAAATGTCACTTAGGGTCAGATTTGTCCGCCTCAATGTCGCAGTAATGCTAAAAATCGCAGATTGCTGTCATTACCAGTAAAAACAATAAAAATAATTAAAAGCCCCTAAATCAATCCCCTATTTTGTAGACGCAATAACTTTGGCACAGACCAATCAATATACGCTTATAGGGATTTTTTACCACAAATATTTAGCAGAATACATATAGGCCTAAACTGATAAATACATTTTTTTATTTTTTTTATTTGGGGGATATGTAATGTAGCAAAAAGATTTTTTTTTTTATAGCGCTACATTATAAAAACCGCAGAGGTGATTGAATACCACCAAAAGAAAGCTATATTTGTGGGAAATAAGACATTCATTTTGTTTGGGTACAGCGGCACATGACCACACAATTGTCAGTTAAAGCGACGCAGTGCCATATCACAAAAATTGGCCTGGTCATTAAGGAGGTAAATCCTTCCAGGGCTGAAGTGGTTAATGTGCTAATTTCTTCCTTTAAAGAATATGTAAACCCAACATTTCATATTCCTGATATGTGTCTGCTATGTACTATGTAATGGTATGAAATGGTAGCCTATTCTCTCTGTATTGCTTCCTTGTGTGAAGTCCCTGGTGTTCCTGCCAGTCCTTTTGCTTTCCTTTTAAAAACTAACCACACAAAGCAGGCGAACAGTAGGAGGTCAGTTCTCTAGCTATGCTTGGAAATCAGTGTGCTGTCCTGACACTGCCCCCCCCCCATTTCACTGTGAAGATCAGTGTGCTGCTGGTTTTCCTACCATAGCTCTTATGCAGCTGAGAAGAGATAGAATGTGATCACTTATAAAAAAGGGAAAAAAGTGTTTTATATTTTTTTATATCTATACACAAATAGTTTGCTTTTCATTTCTATTTTAAACCAAATAGGTTGTTTTAAGAGTTGAGGGTTTACAATCACTTTAACCTAGAAAACTGTATTTTTCACATTTTCACAATTTTGATGAATGTTTGTGTCGATTTTTGTATAACTATAGAACGTTAATACATTACCAAATGCCTATACCCGTTGAATGTATTAATAATTAATTTAAAAATGTCATTCATGTAAGAAAATAATCAAGGGAAAGTAAGTTCACATGGAAGGGATGAATATTCTTCTAGGTTGTGTGACCTTCTCTCGGAACCTTGTATCCTCTCAGACAGAAAGACAGATGTTAGAGTCAGACATCAGCTCTGGCTATAAAAAGTATCAAGGGTTACAAGTGGCAAGGAAGATGAATAGCTGAAGAAGTGTCTAGTTACTAACCAAGTCACCCTCTTGCATATGTTCATTGACTTTTATGTAACAGACGCAACGGCCTCGTCACCAGTTTGCTATCTGTTGTAGACATTTGGTAACATATTTTTCAGTGACCAAATTTTTAACATTAGAATATATCTAAAGCCAGATTGTTTGTAGTTTGAATATAGCAAGTTAAGGTTTAAACCCCTGCAATTTTATGTTGCACTGTCTGCAACCCATTGGTTCCGTTGTCTGTTTCAGAAACACAACAGGAAGAGAGAGGAGAGCTCTCTAGCCTGAGAGAAACCTTCTCCTAGAGTTGTACCATTAGAAGATTTCTTCTATATTCCTATTCAAATGACAACTCAAACACTTTAAGTCTCTGTGACAACGGTCAATAGAGAGGCTGAAACTCTCCAGTGGTGGCACAGACAATAATCAAAACCTAGTACAAGAAATGTCAACAAAAGGCTTGTAAAGTCTCATCAGTTGACAAGATCTACGTCTATTTAAAGGAATATTAAAGTTTATTTTTTTTATTATTATTAAAATAACAAACATGGTATACTTGCCTGCTCTGTGCAATGGTTTTGCACAGAGCAGCCCGCTCCTCTTCTTCTGGGGTCTCCCGCCGGCACTACAGGCTCCTCCTTTCTGTGCGAGCCCCATGAAAAGTGGTAGATTGGCGGCTTAGCCCCACCCCATTCGTTTGGCACAGCATTTGACTGACAGCAGCGGGTACCAGTGGTTACCGCTGTTATCAATCTGCACAGGAAAGAGGGAGACTGTGGTGAAGGCCTCTGTACTTGTGCACATCGCTGGATCGGATCAGGCTCATTTAAGTATAAGGGGGCTGGGGGGATTTTGCAGCACAGAAGGTTTTTCACCTTAATGCATAGAAGCACTTTAAGGGCTAGTTCACACTAACTTTGCTATCTGATGAGCAATCTGCATATGGATTTCTCTTCAGAGAGCATTTCACAGGCAGTGACGAGGCATTGTATCACCTCCATGCTACTTGCTTTAAAGTGATAATGAACCCAAAAGCAAACATTTAGTATATTGCAGCTTAATACCATATTGTGAAAAGGTGCAATATTCTAGGCTCAAATGTCCCCCTCTAATCAACTAATTAAGCCATAACACCTGCAATGGATTCCTGAGCCTATAAATGATGTCTCAGTCTGGTTCAGTAGGAATCACACTCATGGGAAAGACTGTTGTTCTGACAGTTGCGCAGAAAACCATCATTGACACCCTCCATAAGGAGGGAAAGCTTCAAAAGGTAATTGCAAAAGAAGTTGGATGTTCCCAAAGTGCTGTATCAAAGCACATTAATAGAAAGTTATTTGGAAGGGAAAAGTGTGGAAGAAAAAGGTGCAAAAGCAGCAGGGATGACTGCAGTCTGGAGAGGATTGTCAGGAAAAGGCCATTGAAAAGTGTTGGGGACTTTCACAAGGAGTGGACTGAGGCTGGAGTCAGTGCATCAAGAGCCACCCCACAGATGGATCCTGGCTTCAAACGTCTTATTCCTCTTGTCAAGCCACTCTTGAACAACAAACAACGCCAGAAGCATCTTACGTGGGTTAAAGAAAAACAGACCTGGTCTGTTTCTCAGTGGTCCAAAGTCCTCTTTTCTGATGAGAGCAAATTTTGCATCTGATTTGGAAACCAAGGACCCAAGTATGGAGAAAGAATGGAGAGGCACACACTGCAAGATGCTTGAAGTCCAGTGTGAAGTTTCCACAGTCTGTGTTGATTTGGGGAGCCATGTCATCTGCTGGTGTTGGTCCACTGTGCTTCACTAAGTCCAGGGTCAACACAGCCGTCTACCAGGAGATTTTGGAGCACTTCATGCTTCTTTCCACAGATGAGCTCTATGGGGATGCTGACTTCATTTTCCAGCACCTGCCCACACTGCCAAAAGCACCAAAACCTGGTTCAATGACCATGGGTTTACTATGCTTGATTGGCCAGCAAACTCGCCTGACCTGAACCCCATAGACAATCTATGGGGCATTGCCAAGAGACAGATGAGAGACATGAGACCGAACAATGCAGAAGAGCTGAAGGCCGCTATTGAAGCATCCTGGTCTTCCATAACACCTCAGCAGTGCCACAGGCTGATAGCTTCCATGCCACGCCGCATTGAGGCAGTAATTGCTGCAAAAGGGGCCCAAACCAAGTACTCAGTACATATGCATGCTTATACTTTTCAGAGGTCCGATATTGTTCTATATACAATCCTTGTTTTATTGATTGCACGTAATATTCTAATTTTCTGAGATTGTGGATTTGGGGTTTTCATGAGCTGTAAGCCATAATCATCACAATTATGACAAATCACGGCTTGAACTATCTTGCTTTGCATGTAATGGATCTATAGCACAATATTCAAATTTTTCGAGTATCACCTGTAAGTGCCTGATCTGACAAATGCGCTTCTGGAAAAATGGTAAAATATTCCCATAGACACACTCCTAAACCTTGTTGACAGCCTTTCCATAAGAGCCGAAGTAGTTATAGCTGCAAAGGGTGGGCCAACTCAATATTGAATCCTACAATCTAATGCCGCGTACACACGGTCGTTTTTTGTGATGAAATAAAACGACGTTTTAAAAAACGTCATTTAAAATGATCGTGTGTGGGCAAAATTTTGTTTTTTGTCTTCTGAAAAACGACCAAAAAAAAATTCTAACATGCTTCAATTTTTTATGTCGTTTTTCAAAATTTCATTTTTTGTGTCATTTAAAATGATAGTGTGTGGGTGAGCCCTGGTTCACACTGGGTATGATTTGGAATGATTTGAGATGCGATTTGACATGTCAAATCGCATCTCAAATCGGCGGCAATGGCACTGTCCTAATCACTGCGATTTCAAAAAGTAGTTCCTGTACTACTTTTTGCGATTTCGGGCCGCGATTTACATTAAATTGCGTCCGAAATCGCGGCAAAATCGCGGTAAAATGCGCGATTTTACCGCGATTTCGCGGCCGCGATTTTGCCGCGATTTCGGACGCAATTTAATGTAAATCGCGGCCCGAAATCGCAAAAAGTAGTACAGGAACTACTTTTTGAAATCAGTGATTAGGACAGTGCCATTGCCGCCGATTTGAGATGCGATTTGACATGTCAAATCGCATCTCAAATCATTCCAAATCATACCCAGTGTGAACCAGGGCTCACCCACACACTATCATTTTAAATGACACAAAAAATGAAATTTTGAAAAACGACATAAAAAATTGAAGCATGTTCGAATTTTTTTTTGAATTCACAGCAGTGTGAACCTAGGCTCAAACAACGTTTAAAACGACGTTTTTAAACCTGCGCATGCTCAGAAGCAAGTTATGACGCGAGCTTGAATGGAACAGTGCCGTCGTATGTGCTGAACGTAACCGCGCTTTGCTAGAGCATTTTGAAAAAAAGATGGTGTGTAGGCAACGTCGTTTTTTAAAATGAAGTTTGAAAAACATAGTTTTTTTTCATGAGAAAAAAACAACGTTTTTTTAAAAGACAAAAAACGACCGTGTGTACGCGGCATAATGCCGCATACACACCATCACTTTATGTGATGAAAAAAAACGTCATTTTCTGTGAAGTAAAAAACGACGTTTTTGAAACTTCAATTTTCAAAGACGAAGTTGCCTACACACCATCGTTTTTCTCACAATGTTCTAGCAAAGCGAGGTTACGTTCCACCACGTTTTTCCATTGAAGCTTGCTTCATAACTAGCTTCTGGGCATGCGCGGGTGTAAAAACGCTGTTTTAAACTACGTTTTTTGCTACACACGGTCAATTTCTGTGAAGTAAAAAACAACGTTTTGAAAAACGACACATAAAATTGAAGCATGCTTTAATTTTTTTTTGTCGTTTTTCACAAGACATAAAACGACGTTTTCCCCCACACACGGTCATTTAAAGTGACGTTTTTAAAAACGTCGTTTTTTTTTTATCACATAAAGTGATGGTGTGTATGCGGCATAAGACTGGGATGCCATTAAAGTTCATGTAAGTGAAAAGGCAGATGTCCCAATACTTTTGGTAATGTAGTGTATTTGTAAGTTTTTTAACCCTTGACCTGCAGAAAACAGAAGGCTCTCATTGAGGCCTAGCATTGTTTGATCATCTTCAAAGACACTGATAGTGTACTGTTTGTGAGGATGTTGTGCTACAGACACCTGTATGTGTTTACCCTTGTCTAATGCCTCTACAGCTAAAGGGGAGTAGCGTTTGGGGCAGTAAAGTGCAGCTTACCCACAGAGCTTTAACTCCAAGGCATTGTTTAGTTTTTTTAATACTTTCCTACTTTACAGCATTTCTTCACACCTGCCTAAAACAATTGTCCAGTACTGTGTGTATACCTCATATTCAATACTAATATTGTGCACAATAAAATAAAATCTAATACTGAATATGGGGCCTAAGGCCTCGTACACAAGATAGGTTAACCAGAGGACAACGGTCTGAAGGACCGTTTTCATCGGTCCAAACCGATCGTGTGTGGGCCCCATAGGTTATTTAACCTTCGGATAAAAAAATGTCAACTTGCTTTAAAATTTAACTGATGGATTGCTAACCGATAGGTCAAAACCGATCGTTAGTACGCACAACCATTGGTTAAAAATCCATGCATGCTCAGAATCAAGTCAACGCATGCTTGGAAGCATTTAACTTTGTTTTTTTCAGCACGTCGTTGTGTTTTACGTCACCGCGTTCTGACACGATTGTTTTTTTAACTGATGGTGTGTATCCACGACGGACCATCAGTCAGCTTCATAGGTTAACCTATGACAATGGTCCTTCAGACCGTTGTCCTCTGGTTAACCTATCGTGTGTACGAGGCTTTAGTCTGAACTCCAAGCATATAGTTAAGCAGTGTATTCAAATAAATAATAAAAACCAATTCAAACAGTGTAATAAACACATAAAATTGTCTTGATATCTGCCCAGTATAATCTCCTGCACTGTAGCTCTCAGACAAGGTGGGGGGGGGGGTAGCACTGTGAGCCAATCAAGCTCTACTGTTGAATTTATGTGCTGAAAGTAAAAATACCTACATTAGCAAAAAAAAAAAAATGTGCTTCTGCTCTGTCTTTTCCAAGTATACTGTATTCCTTACCATGGTGTGCTGATGTAAAAAAGGTCAAGGATCTCAGTGTACTGTCTGGTAGGGTTGCTTAAGTCACAAGAATAGTCGCACAGGATTAAAACCTTTTTGGCACATATTTTAAATCTGAAAATCTTTTTGAGAGCATTATGACACCTTTTTGAATCCAAATGAATGGTAGAAAGCTGGACTAAGAACATGCTATTCCTAAGGTACTCCATATTTATCCAAGACATTGATTCACCACTCTCCTTAGTGGTAAAGTAAGAAAAAGGCTTAAATATCTAGAGTTCATTTGAACAAAAATCGAAAATGATCTTCCTATCCCTTAAAGGGCTCCTGTTGCTATAGACAACATGACGTAAATATGACAATAAACATGTAAAAAAAGTCTGTAAAAATACTTACCTTCTCTGCTGCCCATGTCACCAAACTCTGCACTGATTCTTCATGTGACGTCCTCAATGAATCCTTCACTTTTGTGCTTGTTGATCTCTTGGAAACCCAATACCTCTAACTGGTTTCTCCTGTTGACCTCCATTAAAAGATACAGTAGTGGCATGAAGCTCACCAGGAACCAGTGAGAGTTCTGGGGGGTCCAGGTGATTGACCCAACTAGAATTGTTTGTTTCTGTGTGAACTTCACTGAAGGTTTCTCGGCATTGAAGAAGAGTTCTTTTACAAGTGCATTTCATTTAAAATATTGACTATAACAACAATGTCGCTTTAATGCCTCCATCAGTAAGACTAGGTTCACACTATTGTGGCTATGCAGGGGCAAGTCAGCCCAGAGCTGCTGTGCCCCACACAAACATGGCCCGCAAAGCCGCAATAATGTGAACCTAGCCTTAGAAATTTAAACACAATGGTACAGAGCACCAACCACCCTGCATTCTCTAAATCCATCTATTCTAGAAATGTTGATGATGCGAATCGGCAATAGAATCACTCTTTCACATATTATGCAGATCTCCTGTAATCTTGTGGGAATATTAAAAATAGCAAAATAAACAGCAATTCGCATCATATACCTCTTATAACATTAAAGGGTTGTGATACAATTGCTGAACTCAACACGATCCTGCATCTCTTGGTTGTGGAAACAATCCACACTACCAACCACAGAAATGTGGTCCCAGAGAATTTACAATGTTAAAGGAGTTTTATCATCACAGCATTGAGTTTCATTTTATAATATCAGCATTGTACTGTAACAACAATACAAACAATAGGTTTTGCCTATATAACATGTTTTTTATTATTAAATGTTTGTTGACCAGCGCATGATGATGTATGTCGGCACAATGGCACGGCTGCATAAATGGGCGTACCTGTACGTCCCTTTTAAATCGCAGGCTAGTGGGCGTGCGCGCACTATCGTGCGCTGCGTGAGCATGCCGCTGTGCGCCACGTGAGCGTGCCCACGGGTCCCAAAGACTCGATGTCCGCCGGTGTCCTGCGATCGTGACACGGAGAGGCAGAACGGGGAGATGCCTATGTAAACAAGGCACTTCCATGTTCTACCTAGCAACATGGCAGGGATCTACTGCTCCCAGTGACCGGGAGCAGTAATCTCTGTCGTGTTCTAGTGAACCCATCCCCCTACTGTTAGAACACAGTGAGGGAACAAAGTTATCCCCTTGAGCGCCCCCTAGAGTTTAACCTATTCCCTGCCAGTGTCATTTACACTGTAATCAGTGCATTTTTATATCGCTGTATAAATGTCAAAATGTCACTGGTCCCAAAATAGTGTCAAAAGTGTCCGATGTGTCCGCCGCAATGTCACAGTCATGATAAAAATGTCAGATCTTTGCCATTACTAATAGTAAAATAAATAAATAAAAAGTCCATAAATCTATTCCCTATGTTGTAGACGCTATAACTTTTGCGCAAAGCAATCAATTTAATTTTAATTTTTTTTATATATTTTTTGGGGATATTTATTATAGCAAAAAGTAAAAAATATAGCTTTTTTTTCAAAATTGTTCCTCTTTTTTTGTTTATAGTGCAAAAAATAAAAACCGCAGAGGAGATCAAACACCACCAAAAGAAAACTCTATTTGTGGGAAAAAAACAAATGTCAATTTTGTTTGGGTGCAACATTGCACAACCGCGCAATTGTCAGTTAAAGAGATGCAGTGCTGTATCACAAAAAGTGCTCTGGTCTGATAAATCCTTCCGGGGCTGAAGTGGTTAAATATAAAAAAAGAAAGCCTTTAATATCACTTTACCAATAAATTACAATATGATAGCAATTGTATATGCTATGTCTTTTTTTTTTTCACCACAAAAGTCAGTTACCTTTTAAGGCCTGAAGATGGAATTCATTACACCTTTCACTATAATATATCTAATCTATCTTTTGATTTCAGAGAATAGGCCCAAAGTATGTGTATTAGAAGTTTCAAGACACAAGCTTGGGTATGCAGACATCCACTATGTAGTGTATACCTAAAAACAAAAAAATTATAATCACTGATAAAGGATATTAATATGTATTGCCAACTTAGTATGCAGATCATGTGATATATAGGGTATCTGTTTTCAAACACAACCTATGATGTCAGGCATATAGAGAACTTTAGGAAGCGTACTGACCTATATCATGGCTAACCCTTGGATGCATCATTTAAAGACGTTCAGTCACACCTGTTGGTTCCAGTCAGTCACTGGAAATGACAACATATTTCACACATTATTTGTTACTTTAAATGGCAGAGTAACTGAAGTAATTTAAACCAAGAGACTATTTGTCCCCAATTTAAATTAATCCTTTAGTGTAAATATTGAAGGTCTCAGATGCCTTCAGGGCCCACACAGGGAAAATATAGACAAGATTATAATGCAGAACACTAATATAATGAGACTGTCAACAACGTTTATTTATGGAAAAAATAAAAATGGTACTAAGATTTGCTGAATCGGCAGAACATGAAAAACGTCTGAGCCTATGCAACCCCCCACACACGTCCCTAAGCTTTAGAGCGTAGCACTTATTAAATGTCAGTAATAGCGGCAGGGTTACCAACACTGGTTTTTAACAAGGATGAGTATGAAAGGAAATACACTGCTCAAAAAAAATTTAAGGAACACTTTTTAATCAGAGTACAGCATCAAGTCAATGAAACTCCTGGGATATTGATCTGGTCAGTTAAGTAGTAGAGGGGGTTGTTAATCAGTTTCAGCTGCTTTGGTGGTAATGAAATTAACAACAGGTGCACTAGATGGCCAGCCATTAGATGACCTCCAAAACTGGAATGGTTTTTCAGGTGGAGGCTTCTGACATGTTTTCTCCTACTCATCTATTCTGACTGTTTTTCACTAGTTTTGCATTTGGCTAGAGTCAGTGTCACTATTGGTAGCATGAGGTGACGCCTGGCCCTTACAGAGGTTGCACAGACAGTCCAATTCCTCCAGGATGGCACATCAATGTCTGCCATTACAAGAAGGTTTTCTGTGTCTCCCAGTCTCAAGAGCATGGAGGAGATTCCAGGAGACAGGCAGTTAGTCTAGGAGAGCTGGACAGAGACGTAGAAGGTCCTTAATCCATCAGTAAGACCTGTATCTGCTTGTTTGTGCAATGAGGAACAGGATGAGCACTGCTAGATCCATACAAAATTACCTCCAGCGGGCCATTGGTGTGGATTTCTCTGACCAAACAATCAGAAACAGACTTAATGAGGGTGGCCTGAAGGCCTGACATTCTCTAGTGGGCCCTGTGCTCACTGCTTAGCACTGTGGAGCTCGATTAGCATGTGCCATTGAACACCAGAATGGTCAGGTCAGCCACTGGCGCCTTGTGCTTTTCACAAATGAGAGCAGGTTCACTCTGAGCATACAGTATGTGGCAGACGTGAAAGGGTCTGGAGAAGGCATGGAGAACGTTATGCTGCCTGTAACATTGTTCAGCATTGTTCAGCATGACCAGTTTGGTGGTGGGTCAGTGATGGTCTGGGAAAGCTTATCCATGGAGGGGCGCACAGATTTCTACAGGCTAAATAATGACACCCTGACTTCCCTGAGGTATCGGGATGAAATCCTTGGACCCATTGTTAGACCCTACTCTGGTGCAGTGGGTCCTGGGTTCCTCCTGGTGCATGACAATGCTCTCCTGACCTAAGTACAATAGAACACCTTTGGGACATTATGTTTTGCCGCCAGGTTGCACTTCAGTCTGTTCAGGAGCTCAGTGATGGCCTGGTCCAGACCTGGGAAGAAATACCCCAGAATATCATCCGTTGTCTCATTAGGAGCATGCCCTAATGTTGTCAGGCATGCATACAAGCACATGGGGGCCATACAAACTACTAGTACCAGTTTGAGTTGCTGCAATGAAGTTTAAGCAAAATGGACCATCCTACTGCATAATTTTTTCACTTTGATTTTCGGGGTGTGTTTGAATTCAGCCCTCTGTAGGTTGATCATTTTCATTTCCATCAAACAATGTGCCATCCTTTCATTCCTAACACAATACCCAGTCCATATCTGTATTGATATCCAGCATTATATTTTTCCCCATTAAGATCTGATGTGTTTTCAAAGTATTCCTTTATTCCAGTGTATATGTTGTGGGATAAGAAAAAAGGGAACATATTTTAACCATAAATGTTCATTTATTAAAGTAATAAAAGGTGGAAGAATTTTTTCAGTTGCTAATGTGTTTCACCTTTGAAATAGGAGAGAGGATGAAAATTGTAGAAAAGAAGTGCAAAAAGAATATATAAGTATTAAAGAGTTGGACTTCAACTCCATCGGGTTGAATTACTTAAAGCGGGGGTTCTCCCTAAAACATTTTTTTTTCTAGCATCTTATTCAGCATAGTAGCGTGAGCTACAGTATGCCGTTATATTTTTTTTTGGCGCCGTACTCACTCTGTAATCGCGTTTTAAAGTTTCCGGGGAATGGGCGTTCCTATTCAGAGGGCTCGTGATTGACGGCCAGCTATGGCGCGTCACGCTTCACGGAAATAGCCTAAATAGGTGTTTGCTCTTCACGGCGCCTGCGCAGTCAGCTCCGATGTCTGTGCGCAGGCGCTGTATAGCGCCGGGAAGAGCCGAGACCTACTCCGGCTATCTTCGGGGAGCGTGACGTGCCATAGCCGGCCGTCAATCATCTTGCCTCTGGATAGGAACGCCCATTCCCCGCGGGGAGTCGGAATCTTCTCTATAGGATTACACAGTGAGTACGGGGCAAAAAAATAAAATAAAGGCATACTGTAGCTCGCGCTACTATGCTGAATTTAATGCTATAATGTTGTTACTGAGGGTGAACCACCGCTTTAAGACAAATAGACTGTTCACTTTGCAAGTACATTTTTCCTGGAGCTTAGTGAATGCGGTGGAATTTCACTTTGCCAATAACTCAATTACGTGCAAGAAAAATCTGCATTTTTGCTTGCATAAGATTGAATGATGGACATCAGCAGAGCCTTACCTCATTCATTAAGCACTAGGGAAAATTCCATAGCACAGTGAACAGTCTATTTGCCATTAGTAAATAACCCCAAATTTCCAATATTCGAGAGGGGGGGGGGGATTAGCTCTTGCTGTGCATAATTCTGCTCTTAGCCGATGCAACCATGAAACATTGCTAAACTAGATTAAACTAGCAATGATTTTTTTTTTAAAACTTCAGTGTCCTAGACTGGTAGAAATTCAGTTACTATCTATGCCCCTTCCCGCATCTTTTCTCTCTAATTTACAACAATCATCAGTCAGCCAATATATCTGGGGAAGGTCAAAGCCCAGATTCTGGAGCACCACCATATTCCTTTCCAAGGAGCCAAAATGGGAGCTCTGAACATAACTTACTATTACCAAGCTACTACGATATTGGTGGTGCCCCACTGCAGACACAAATCGAGCAGACCTCATTGAGCTTTAAACCAGTTGTAAAGAGTTTTTTTGTTTAAATTAAAATAATAAACATGGTATACTTACCTGCCCTGTTTAATGGCGTAGTTCAACCCCGCCTCTGCTCCCCCTTTACAAGACTTGATCGACAGGAGCAGGAGCCAATGGCTCTCGCTGCTGTCTCTGAGTCTTTTAGGAGAGAAACCAGCACTACTGCAGATGGGCACAGTGTGGGATCAAGATAGGACTCAGGTAAATATAAAGGGAAGTAAGGAGGTGATACAACTAGTGGGACATTTTTTACTTTAATGTAGGGAATGCATTAGGGGAAAACATGTCGAGCCTTTAGAACCACTTCTTTAGCAACCATTGACAGATAGGAAGCTGTCATATATATACTACTATATATGATGTTAGGCTCCCTACTGCTAACCCTCATCCCTACTACCGACTCATTCCTTCATACGAAGATGGCCTAAGGTGACCAAAATGTTGGACAACTGTATGTCAAAAACATGTTGAGGACACTAGGCAGTCTTCACCAGAAGAATCTTCTTAATAAAGAGTTTTATAAATACCTCTGCTTTAGGCTTTAGAAACGTGTTATTTTCTATAGTGCTGTGCAAACCTTACATACTAAGTATTCTCTCCTACTACAATTGGCAAATTACCAAACTGTAAAATTAAAGATCTCTTCCACCCCATCTTGATATACACTCTACAATTGGATAAAACTGTCTGAAATCATGCTCCTTTGGGAACATGATCTAGACCGGGTTTACACAAACGCTCAATGGCAGCAGGTTACAATTTGGCCCTTATGGACCACATAGTGTCTAATACACTGGGAGTAATCTATTAACCTATTTAATTGTTGATACTATACACCACAAAGATTGTCAAATTATTTCCCAGACTCCTTCCACTTGCTGGACAGACTGCAGTCAAAAGGGTACGGTACTTTGCTACACACCTGGTGGTCATGTATCAGAATTGTCCCTTTCTGGGGGAAGGTCCTTAATCAAATATCATCAGTTACTCATCTGAACACCCAGGCCAAATCCAGCACTAGCCTTGCTCCATCTTGAAATGGAACTTTAGCCTTGTAATTTCTAGACATTCCTTATGCACTCTGTCATCGCTGTCAAATTGCAGTCATATTTCTCTAGAGTTTTCATTCAGCAAACCCAATTTGAGTATATGTTCCCAATGAAAAAGGGGTAAATGGTAGCACCTTTGGCAACATTGGATTGGATGGTTCGCACATCACAGATGTATGGTGAGCTGCTAATAAGTAGTATCCTGATATTCCTACTGTATCTTAATTTACTTTTATCACTCTAAGCACATAGGACTACTGATACAGTGCATAAAGTTAGTATCACAGAGCGAGGTAGACTACTCCACCGAATAATGGAACAGAGAGAATTTTGTGGGGCTTTGCAGGCTTCACACCATGGTCCAATTTTTATGAATGCAATGGGCCACAGTGTGAGTAGTGCAACGGTGCACAAAGGAGATTGGATAGCAATATCTGCTCTCTTAATTAATTGAGCACTTAAAGTGGATGTAAACCCTTCATACACCCAGTGAAGTTAATAGCCTCAGATGATACACAGGGATGAACCAAATCTCCCTACATGTGCATTTGTTTTCGTCCGAATTCATTTTCGTCCGAATTTCGGGTATTTTAGTTATCGTTTTAACAAACTAATACGAACGCGCAGAATCCGAAATCCAGAAGATCCAACATTAAAAATGCTTTATTTTCGTTTTCGATGCTACAACAGTTCGATATAGATAGGAGATTCGACATGGCGCTGGCAAAAGCAATCTGTGTCTATCGAATCTGCGGTTGAATGTGCCTAACCTTAACTCTATTAGTCCAAGATTATTTTACATAGAGAGGAATGATTCGACATAGAGAGAAAAGATTTGACATTATAGAGACAGTGTTGGGGTAGACCATTCGACACGAACGACGAAGATTCGACGAAGCAGTGAAAAACATACAAATGTTGAATCTGTCATTGAAGGCTTATGGTGCCTGTCGAAAGTTCTAAGAAGATTTGACAAGCAGCTAAACTGTACGACTGCACAATCATATATTCCCGGTCAAATGCTCGGCCCATAGGCTATAGAAGAATTAGAATGTTGGTTGACTAGTAATAATAATTTATAAATATAATAATTACTAGTGTCATACAACATTAGAATTCTTCTATACAGTAGCTTGTAGGCAGAACAATCGACCGGAAATGGACAATTGCGGTGTCGTACAGTTTAGCTGCTCCGTCAAATCTTCTTAGAACATTCGATAGACACCATAAGCCTTCAATGACAGATTCGACCTTAATTAGTTCGAACAAATGCATTTTTTAACAAAACAAAATAAATAAAAACGAATTTCGGGAGAAACTAAATAAATGTATTTTTCGGACGAAAAGGAAATTCCAAAACAAAATAATAAATATACATAATAGTGTTGGACAATGCAGCTTTAGTCCCAAAATAATTCTGACCCAGGACCACATTTGGATTCATATGCACCAAGTTAGAACAATAGAAGTCTGTTCCTTTTTTTTGTCTGACCTGAGAAACATTCCTGGATCATTCCCAAGTTTGATTCTTAAATTTTAAGAGGTGATGAGTGCAACAGCACGCCTTCCAGAGGACAAAGCATGCCTGAATAGACGTCAATTTACTAAGTAGCCTATCATGTTCTCTCATGCTGTGCTCAGGGAATGTGCTGCCTACACATTAATATCAACCTTCAGAGTGCTTTAGATAGTTTCTCTCTGTTCCAAAGAGATTCAATTTTCATGTGTTATGTAACAGGGCTTCTGAAAACGAAAAAAATAACAATTCATGAGAAAGTCAGCCACACTGAAAAAAATTATGTGGTTCTTATGTTTGGCTTCTGTGGTCATTTCTTGGCAGGATCACAAATACAATAGAGGTTATTAAAGGCAGACTCATTGGAACTTATGCCATAACATAGTACAGTGTGCTAAGATATATATAGCAACCAAGTAGGTAACCTAAAAAAAGTAGAATATGATACACTGCACCGTTACATATTTAAAACCCTTCACATTCACTAGATAATTGACTCTCGCGTCCGTTGCCATTTTTCTTAGAGGTTATAAAGCACAATCGACAAGTCAAGTCACATTCGTTATATTGTTATATTCTTTGATAGGAAACCTAATTCTCAGAACAACTAAGTTAATCTGAAATATTTCCAATACTATAGCCGCCACACTAAACCCTTTTCTGTATATTCACTACTTGCAGGTGGCAAAACATGCACCCTATTTCTTGTTTTCACACGATCACTGCACCTCAGATGCTCCGCAAATGATCTTTTTAAACTTAAAATCTTCACTGGCAGGTTGGTTCGATTTTCTATCATTTTATCAATGCTACCCATTTCAGAATGGGCAAGTTGGCTGATATTACATATAATGCTGAAGAAATGGCTTAGCCGATAGTATGTGCAGGGGGATATTTAAGAGTAGGGTACAGAGTGTATGTGCTGGAGATACGGTAAGTCTGGAAGGTATGACAGTGGGCAGTAATTGCAAGAAAGGAGTGAGGAGGGCATGACGGAAGGCAGTATGTTCAGGAAAGAAGAGCGGGAGGGTATGACAGATGGTATTTGCAAGAGATGAGTGTGAGGTATGATGGAGGGCAATATGTGCAGGGGAGGAGTGCTCGGAGTTTATGAGAGGGATACTATGTGTAGCGAGGAGTGCCAAGGGTATAAAGGCAGGAGGAAGACCTAGGATAGAATTCATGTTTTTATTCCTTGCACTTTTTTTTAACTGTTGTGACAAAATCTCATTATGGAGACATTAGGGAGTCCTTGATTTTCATGTTAAATTTCTGTTCTTGAGTTTATATACACTTTTTATTTCAGTCCCTAAATGTGATGGCTGCTCCACATTCCTTTGATCATGTTTTCTTTCCTTTATTTTGACCTGGTGATCCAGCTAGTAACACGCTTACTGCACTAGACATCCAATAGTCATTCACAGTACAGTATCTGTGGAGGAGTACGCTGTTACCCTAGGCCAGGACAACAAAACACCTTTCCCTCTTCTCTATAACATAGATAGAGGTGCTTTGTAGTTCTCAGAGATATACACTATTGTCAAAAGTATTGGGACACCTGCCTTTACACGCACATAAATGTTAATGGCATCCCAGTCATAGTCAATATTGTGTTGGCCCACCCTTTAACAGCTTCAACTCTTCTGGAAAGGCTGTCCATAGGTTTGGCAATGTGTCTATGGGAATGTTTGACCATTCTTCCAGAAACGCATTTGTCAGGTCAGGCACTGATGTTGGACGAAAAGGCCTAGCTCTCTGTCTCTGTTCTAATTCATCCCAAAGGTGTTCTGTCGGGTTGAGGTCAGGACTCTGAGCAGGCCAGTCAATTCCTCCACCCAAAACTCGCTCATCTATGACTTTATGGACCTTGCTTTTGTGCACTGGTCTTAATTCTTTAGTGAAGGGGGGATTATGGTGTGGGGTTGTTTTCTTAGGGGTTGGGCTTGGCCTCTTAGTTTCAGTGAAAGGAACTCTTAAGGTGTCAGCATACCAAGACATTTTGGACAATTTCATACTCCCATACTCCCAACTTTGTGGGAACTGGGAAGAGTTTCTGTTCCAACATGACTGCGCACCAGTGAACAAAGGTCCATAAAGACATGGGTGAGTGAGCTTGGGGTGGGGGAACTTGACAGGGCTGGAGTGTGAGAGGAAGAAGTCATGCAAGGAGCCAATCAGTTTATATACTGTCAAGAAACATGCTAATAGGAAGAGCAAGCAGAGTGACATTGGGAAGAACTCATCACTGTACTGCTTCATTCATTCATTATCCAGTCACGGGCTGGGGTGTGTTCAGGTCGACCTAGGTTTAGAGGAAGTTGGTGGAAGGTTGCTGGCTATCAGACTGAGGACATCTAGTTGCAGGAATAGTACTACAGGGGAAACCTCTAGGTAGAAGTTCAATGATGCAGCAACAGCTAGTATTGTTATTTTATCTTGTATTATGTTATTCATTTGTATTATATTTTTGGTTGGAATTCCACTTATATGAGTTTTTGACCTTAGCTATAGATTTATTCAACTCTCGTTCTCTCTCAGCTATAAATCAGCTGAACGCTAAAGCCCCGTACACATGATCAGATTTTCCGTCGGAAAAACCATGGATGTTTTTTCTGACGGAATTCCGCTCAAGCTTGGCTTGCATACACACGGTCACACAAAAGTTCTCTGAACGTTCGACCATCAAGAACGCGGTGACGTACAACACTACAACGAGCCGAGAAAATTAAGTTCAATGCTTCCGAGCATGCTTCGAATTGTTTCCGAACATGCGATTTTTAATTTAAGAAACCAGCTCTCAATCTTTTGCTGGCGGAAATTCCGACAGCAAAAGTCAGACGTAGCATACACACGGTTGGAATTCCTGTTCAAAAGCTCACATCGGACTTTTGCTGTCGGAATTTCCGATCGTGTGTACGGGTCATAAGGATACACATTTGTATAGAACAGCAAAAAAAATTGGTACAAACCTGTAATAAATCACTATAGAGTAACTTATCTAAGACAGAGCTGGCTGGTACTATGAGGCTGCGGACAACAGTTAGGATCCTAGAGTGTAAAATATTTTATACATGATTACAGCTTCATTTAGTTAACACCATTTTCACTACTATATGAATGCTGTCACTATTTATGTTATGAATTTCCTCTTTTATTATTATTATACAGGATTTATATAGTGCCAACAGTTTGCGCCGTGCATAAAATGAAGGCAGACATTACAATTCTATTACAATTTGGTACAAGAGGAAACAGAGGGCCCTGCTCATTAGAGCTTACAATCTAAAAGGAAGGGCCATTTGATACAAAATGTATTAGTTAGTATTTGTTAGAAGCAGGACAGGCTTCTTAAAAGAGAATGGTCTAAAGATGGATAGGTTAGGGGACAGTCAGACAGATTGGGCTAGGGAGTTTCAAAGGATGGGAGAAGCTCTGGAGAAATCTTGGGGACGAGCATGGGATGAGGTGACAAGGGAGCTAGAGAACAGGAGGTCTTGGGAGGACTGAAGAGAGCGGCTTGGTTGGTATTTGGAGACTAGGTTAGTGATGTAGCTGGGGGAAGGGGTGATGGATGGCTTTGTAAATTATTGTTAGTACTTTGAATTTTATTTGTTAGGTGAGTGGAAGCCAGTGGAGGGAGAGGGGTGGAGGAGACTGAATAATGTGGTTGGTAAGGTGGATGAGTCTTGCAGGGGCATTCATTATGGACTGAAGGGGGGATAGTGTATGTAAAGGTGATCCAATGAGAAGGGAGTTGCAGTAGTCAAGGAGAGAGATAACCAGGGAGTGAATTAGAAGCTTGGTGGTGTCATTAGTTAAAAAGGGACATAGTCTACAAATGATGCGGAGGCTAAGGCGGCATGATTTAAACAGGGATTGGATATGGGCCTGAAAGGACAGTTCAGAGTCTAATGCCTCGTTTCCACTGAGTGGATCGGTTTGCAGTGGAAACGCTCACGAGAATAGACCGGTCCATTCTAACCGTTCCAAATTTACTGACCCGAATCATTCCGTTCAGTGGAAACGAGGCATTAGGTTACCCCTAGCACCCTGGCATGTGGGGACAGACTGATAGATGTGCCATTAATCTTGACAGAAAAATCAGAGGAAGGGGCACGTGGGGGAGGAAATATTAAGATATTTTATATCAGGACGTAGACAATTATGGGATACAATATTTTAATTGATGTTTAATAAAATGTATGAACGTTTTTTTACCCACACTCAGTAACTATAACTGCAGCAACTTGGACATCTGATAGCACAAAAATAATATTAGACTTAAAATACGGAAACCAGACACATGAGGCTGAAAATATAATTTGCTGGATTTCCCCTGGCATGCCATTATATTAACAACACTGATGAAATGATATTTGAACTTGTGTCAAGGTTAAGACAGAGATTAAATATTACCCAGGGAAATTGTTAGAAGTTTTAGGATAACTAATACAAATTCACTCTTTAACCTACCATTAGACATAGCAGCCTAAGACTGATATGCATAATTTTTTGCATTTATCGATACATTTGCAATACAAGCACAGACTCCAGGAGCACTCACGCCATTGATCTCTCTTTCTCATGTAGCACTAGCCCCGAAGAACCCGCTTGAGTATATTTGGTTTTGTACTCTGCCCCTCAACCCGAAGAACAGTCTCAGCCCCACTGGCACACCTGGCGTAAGTGTTAGTGCAAACAACACCAATAAAAGACATACATTATAGTAAAACACAGAAATGGTCTTTACTATGAAATTGCTCAGAAAAAGAACAAACAGAAGCAATATAGCTGAACAGTAGACAAATATATCTCAAATAGGTCAACTGTGTAATAATGACTGCAATCAGGAGCAATAGAACTCAATGGTACTGTATGGCTGCTTTCAGGGGACTCCTCAAGGTGAATAACCCAGAGAGCAGAGGAAAAACACTTTAACAATTGACAGATCACAAAATGGCAAACACTGTAATGGATTGGTCACCTCTACCTAAATTGGGCTCTATAAGTCCAGGCAGGAGGAGAGCAGAGTGATGACCCTCTCTTATGACAGACCTCTTCCTTCTGTCTCCTGACACTACAGGCCCACAAAACCATAAACACTTCACCTAATTCAGCGGTCAATAACGTAACTTCTAAACCAGACTACCCCGCTCATACACTACATATACTGAGCCCTGGGTTGGGGTAGGGAGTTTCAAAGGATGGGAGATGCTCTGGAAAAATCCTGGAGACGAGCATGGGAGGAGGGGACAAGGGAGCTAGAGAGCAGGAGGTCTTGGGAGGACTGAAGAGAGCGGCTTGGTTGGTATTTCGAGACTAGGTTAGTGATGTAGCTGGGGGAAGGGGTTATGGATGGCTTTGTAAATTATTGTTAGTACTTTGAATTTTATTTGTTGGGTGAGTGGAAGCCAGTGGAGGGAGAGGGGTGGAGGAGACTGAATAATTTGGTTGGTAAGGTGGATGAGTCTTGCAGGGGCATTCATTATGGACTGAAGGGGGGATAGTGTATGTAAAGGTGATCCAATGAGGAGGGAGTTGCAGTAGTCAAGGTGAGAGATAACCAGGGAGTGAATTAGAAGCTTGGTGGTGTCATTAGTTAAAAAGGGGCATATTCTACAAATGTTGCGGAGGCTAAGGCGGCATGATTTAGACAGGGATTGGAGGTCTTGGGAGGACTGAAGAGAGCAGCTTGGTTGGTATTTTGAGACTAGGTTAGTGATGTAGCTGGGGAGGGGCTTTGAATGGCTTTGTTAATTTGTAAGAGCTGAAGAACGGCTTCCCCGTTCTTCACTGTGGCGGTGTCATCGATCGTGTGATCTCTTTTATAGGGATCCACAATCAATGACGTCACACCTACAGCCACACCCCCCTACAGTTGTAAACACACATTAGGTCACACATAACCCCTTCAGCGCCCCCTGTGGTTAACTCCCAAACTGCAACTGTCATTTCCACAGTAAACAATGCAATTTAAATGCATTTTTTGCTGTGAAAATGACAATGGTCCCAAAAATGTGTCAAAATTGTCCGAAGTGTCCGCCATAATGTCGCAGTCACGAAAAAAATCGCTGATCGCCGCCATTAGTAGTAAAAAAAAAAAAAAAATTATAAAAATGCAATAAAACTATCCCCTATTTTGTAAACGCTATAAATTTTGCGCAAACCAACCGATAAACGTTTATTGCGATTTTTTTTACCAAAAATAGGAAGAAGATTACATATCGGCCTAAACTGAGGAAAATATTTTTTTTATATATTTTTGGGGAATAGTTATTATAGCAAAAAGTAAAAAATATTGTATTTTTTTCAAAATTGTCGCTCTATTTTTGTTTATAGCGCAAAAAATAAAAACCGCAGAGGTGATCAAATACCACCAAAAGAAAACTCTATTTGTGGGAAAAAAAGGACGCCAATTTTGTTTGGGAGCCACGTCGCACGACCGCGCAATTGTCAGTTAAAGCGACGCAGTCCCGATTTGCAAAAAGGGGCCTGGTCCTTTAGCTGCATTTTGGTCTGGGTCTTAAGTGGTTAATAGCTGTCACGTGTAATACCGTAGTAAAAGTAACGATTGGCTCCCGTCGAACAGGTAAATGTTTGGCGTTTGTTTGAACACCGAAACAGACAAAGTTTGGTCTGAATGTGTGTTCCCCTAATAAAGAACATGCCTTTTTCCTAGTTTTAAGCCAATTAACATCATGGTTATCTAATAACTAAACTCCCTGCAGTTTGCATAGTTTTCAGCATTCATATGATCAATGGTAGAGGTTATGAAGGCGAAAAAAATATTAGTCATTTTAAAGCTGTAAGGACTTTCTAGGTCTGGGGCCAGTAAAAAAAGCAATGTTTTTCTAGTAAAAGAGACTCCAGCACATTTATACAGCACTGCTGTGTGTTTTATAACTGTAGGTTATGCATTATTTTGAACGGAGTAAATAAATGAGAAAAAAAAAAGGTATCAGAAATTAGGTGGAAACCTGTCAATTGAATATTCTCCCCAGCATTATGCAGAGAATACACCACATGCTGCATTTTAGTTTCCACATTGTATTCTACATTTTTTAAATAGGATGTAAAATGCAAAGGGCAGCATAAAGTATATCAAAGCAAATGTTGAGTTTTTATATTATAAATAAGCTCTAATTGATTGTATTTTGTAATGCACAACACAATAAACATTGCCGTTAATATTCATGGATCATAACATTTTCTATTGTTAATGCTAACAAACATATTACTGTTACTAATGATTTTCAGATAGAGTCTAGACAAAATATAGATTACGTAGAAAGTATTTTAGAAAATTAACCTCTTTAACCTTGACCTTACAATTTATTTTAAGCATGTATCTTTTATTTTTGTACACACACATACATCCTCCTAGAGAATGATACAGAAGTTATTTTCCATTGTACAATCTCTGTATCTCTGACACCTCTTAAAGCCTCAAAATGGGCCCCAAGATATTAAAAAAGAAAGTCCATGTGGACCAAGACATAGGTTCATTCTGGTACAGAGATGTCACTTTTAGGGGGGGGGGGGGTCAGCACAGTATGTTTACACAACCATAAGGAATCATATCCGTCAGTAACAGGTGGTGTGTCCTACACAGAAACATGTGCTGCCTTTTTTTTCTTTATTCAAAAAGCATCTGTCCTAAGGAGATCTCAATAAAACAAACTGGGGATGAGTCAGAACTGCCATGAAGCAAAAGCAGAGACTGAACAGTCAGGAAATTACATTAAAAGTGAGGCCTGTGAAAAATCTCCCCTAATAGCATTACTAGGGGTCGGCGTGCCCCAAACATCTAAATATACTCAAAGATTAGTAGCCTTCATGCTCACAGGTGCCAAAATTACGTTGGCGGGTGCTTGGAAACAACCTTCTGTCTCTGTCCTGTTGGCCAAGAGGAAAATCTCTTGGATCATGCACCAGGAGAAGATGGTAAGTTCAATACTCAATTCTTCCAAAACCTTTGAGGCGGTATGGGAACCCTGGGCTAGATATATAGGTTTACCTATGATATAAGGATAAGAGAGGGTGGAGATCCTCCATCTTATCCTTGGTCTTCCTACCTTATTATTTCCAGGGTCTGTGGCCCGGTCAGCATAGTCCGTAGCTGGCAACATCAACCTATACTCTCTCTTTCCTTGTCTTTCTAGGTCTCTTTGACCCTTTATCTTCTTTCTTTCCTTTTTCCTCCTTTCAGGTACATCTTCATATAGAGTTGAAGATAGAGTAGTCAGTTTACCTTTAATGATTACATCAGAGTGTTTTTTGGCCTCTTTATATATATATATATATATTTATTTTTTTTCCTTTTTATTGCCATAAAGTACCACTGGAGATTATTACTCATTTACTATGCTTCCTTCTGTAATCTCCAGCCCTCACTGAAAAAGTGATTACGCGGTAGCATATTCCTTACTCTGGGATTTGCCCACGACTCCGGAAACTTCAGTTATTCCGGGACCGGGGGTTCATTTTTACTTTTATTGAGCACATCTAATGTGTTTGACGTATTAACTGATTCTTAGGCACAGTGTGAACCCATTGAGGGTGCCAGGAATACAGTCATTATTAGGTGCTATTTTCTTTTTATTTTATAAATATTAACTTATTTCCTTATTTATTTGTCATTTCCCGTTTCCCCTTTTTTCTTCCCTTTGAACAATGCAAGTTCGAGGGTGGGGGGAAGAGGAAAAAAGGAAAAAAGAAAAAATGGGGTGGGGGAAAAGTTACTTTGTTCTACGCATAGTGATGTCTTTGCTCTAAAATGTTTTGTAAATTTTACCTCTGTATTGTATGTATATCACTCGGCCCCAGGCTATTCTGGCGGCTCTTGCAATGTACTGCACTGCTTTCCAATAAATATCTTTAAACTTCAAAAAAAAAAAAAAAAAAAAGTGAGGCCTGGACATGTAATAGCAGTTTACTAGTAGTTATTCTGCAAATTTACGCCACCGAGTAGCAATTAAATAAGAACTCCACAAGAGGAAAAAAACAACAATGTTTTAAAAGGTAAGTGTAATGCCGCGTACACACGGTCTGAATTTTTGACAACAAATGTTTAATGTGAGCTTGTTGTCGGAAAATCCGTCCGTGTGTAGGCTCCATCAGACATTTGCTGTCGGAAATTCCGACAACAAATGTTTAAGAGCTGGTTCTCAAATTTTCCGACAACAATACTTGTTGTTGGAAATTCCAATCGTGTGTACACAATTCCGACGCACAAAATTCCACGCATGCTCAGAATCAAGCAGAAGAGCCGCACTGGCTTTGAACTTATTTTTTCTCGGCTCGTCATACGTCTTGTACGTCACCGCGTTTTCAGCGTTCAGCGTTCGCAATTTCCGAGAACATTTGTGTGACCGTATGTATGCAAGACAAGTTTGAGCCAACATCCATTGGAAAAAAATCCACGTTTTGTTTCGGAATATCCGATCGTCTGTACGCAGTATAACCTATGTGCTCTCTATTACTGAAAACAAATTATTTCCATACAGGGCACTAATACACCTTCCCGCCCAGACCAATTTTTAGCTTTCAGCGCTGTTGCACTTTGAATGACAATTGCGCGGTCATGCTACACTGTACCCAAACTAAATTTTTATCATTTTGTACCCACAAATAGAGCTTTCTTTTGGTGGTATTTGATCACCTCTGGGATATTTATTTTCTGCAAAAAAAAAAAAATGAACGAAAATTTAGAAAAAAAACGTTTTTTTTTTGTTTCTGTTATAAAACATTGTAAATAAGTATGTTTACTCCTTCACTTATGGGCACTGATGGTACTGCACTGACGGCACTGATAAGGCGGCACTGATGGGCACCGATGAGGTGGCACTGATGTGGTGGCATTGATGGGCACTAATATGCGGCACTGATGGGCGGCACGGATGGGCACTGATAGGCGGCACGGAAAGGCGGCATGGATGGGCTTAGATAGGCAGCACGAATGGGCACGGATAGGTGGCACAGATGGGCACAGATAGGCGGCACAGCTGGGCATGGATAGGCGGCACGGACGGGCACGGACGGGCATGGATAGGCGGCACGGATGGGCACTGATAGGCGGCATGGATGGGCACTGATAGGCGGCATGGCTGGGCACTGATAGGTGGCACAGATGGGCATAGATGGGCACTATTGTATGTGTTGTACTAATGGATGTCAATCAGTGCCAAACAATGCCTGCCAATCAGTGATGCCCATTGTGGGCACTGATTGGCATCCATTGCGGCACTGATTGGCATCCATTTTTTGTGTCCTCCTCATCCCTGGTGGTCTAGGGTGGCATCCTTTTTTTTTTATCCCTGGTGGTCTATATGGCCATCCCTGGTGGTCCAGTGGGCATCCCTGGTGGTCCAGTGGGCATTCTCAGGGGGGGGGGGGCTGTGCTGATAATAGATCAGCACAAACCCCCCCTGTCACAGGAGCAGCCGATCGGCTCTCCTCTACTCGCGTCTGACAGACGCGAGTGAGGAAAAGCCGATTACCGGCTTTTCCTATTTACATCGTGATCAACCGTGATTGGACACGGCTGATCACGTGGTAAAGAGTCTCCGTGAGAGACTCTTTACCTTGATCGGTGTTGCGGGGTGTCAGACTGACACCCTGGGCGTGCAGCGGCTCAGAATCTTGAGGACGTCATATGACATCCAGTCAGGATTCTACAACCACTTTGCCGACGTCAATATGTCATTGGCGGGCGGCAAGTGGTTAAACATTGTTAACTCTCCCCTCTACCATGTAGCTCAAACACTGCAAACAGTCTTCCTATACATGCGATATTGTTTATCCACTTTAATACTGGGCACTTTTACCCCCTTCTTGCCCAGACCTATTTTCAGCTTTCAGCGCTGTCACACTTTGAATGACAATTGCGCGGTCATGCTACACTGTACCCATATTCAATTTTTATGATTTTTTTTCCTACAAATATTATGGTATTTTATTACCACTGTTTTTTTTTTTTTGCTAAATAAAAAAAAAAATTTTTTTGATAAAAATATGTTTTCTTTGTTTCTGATATAAAATTGTGTACATAAGTACGTTATCTCCTTCACTAATGGGCACTGACGAGGCTAAACTGACAGGCACTGATGAGGCAGCATTGATGAGCACTGATGATGTGGCACTGATAAGGTGGCACTTACGAGGTGGCACTAATATGCAGCACTGATAGGTGGCACTGATATGCAGCACTGATGGGCACTGATAGAGGGCACTTATAGGCAGAACTGATGGGCACTGATAGGTGGCACTGATAGGCTGCAATGCTGGGCACTGATAGGTGGAACTAATGGGCACAGATAAGTGGAACCGATGGGCACTGATGGGCACTAATAGACGGCACTGATAAGGAGGCACTGTCAGGCATTACTGATGGGCACTGATTGGCATTTGTGATGGGCACTGACAGGCATTAATGATAGGCACTGATTGGCATTTGTGATGGGCACTGATTGGCATCTGATGGGCACTGATTGGCATTTCTAAAGAGGGCTGTACTGATAATCAATGCACTGATTATCAGCGCAGACCTCCCCTGTCAGGAGAGCTGCTGATTGTCTTTCCTCTGCCCGCACCTTGTTAGTGCGAACTGAGGAAAGCTGATTACCATCACTTTCTGGTTACGGCTGTGACCAGCTGTGATTGGTCACAGCTGATCACATGGTAAAGAGTAGGCTTTACCGAGATCGGAGATGCGGTGTGTTGGAGCGACACACCGAACAACTGATTGCTGCTCTGCATGCCCACACACGAGAGGCTTATCCTGCAGGAAGCCTAGTCAGGATAACTGATCCCCCGCTTGGCTGTCATTCTGGTATTGGCTGGGCAGGATGTGGTAAAAACAGTTATCCCCATGGCGGTCTATGGGGTCATTTATTAAAGGCAAATTCTCTGTTCTCAAGAGCTTAGTGAATGAGGTGAAGCTCTCCGCTACAGTACCTTCCATCAACCAATCATGTTCAAGCAAAAATGCTGTTTTTTTGTTTTTTTTCTAGACCGTGATTGTAAATTCTTGGATGTACTGAGGAGCACCTGGTACATATCTTAATTTCACTTAAAGGTGTTTTTGAAACATTTAGGGGTTAAAAGCATCAAATACTATTGGTGTCCAGGACTACCCATGGGTGGTCTTTGACACATATGTCCTGGGTACCTTGGCAAAATTTGTGAGTTTGCCCCAAAATACATATTTGTATGTTTAAGTTTAATATGATTATGTAAGAAGGAGGTCCTTCATTTACACTTTGTGAACTTATGTTTTTTAATGTCGCCAGTCATGGCCCCTGCTTGGGCAGACTTGGGCCGCGATTCAGATACATTGTCGTATCTTTGAGCAGGCGTAACGCATCTCCTATGCGCTACGCCAACGTAACATTGAGAGGCAAGTACTGTATTCAGAAAGCACTTGCTCCCAAAGTTACGTCGGCGTATCGTAAATGGGCCGGCGTAAGCCCGCGTAATTCAAAGTAGCAAGGCGTGTTGTATTGTAATGAAGCGTGACCCCATGTAAATGCATGGCCGATCGAACGGCGCATGCGCGCGCATGCTCAGAGTCACGTCGCAAATACTCCCTAAGATACGTCGGCTCAATGCTTTGTCGACGTGAACATAACATACGCCCAGCCCCATTCACAAACGAATGTTCCGACGTTTCCGACGTCCATATCTTAACATGACTTACCCCTGCTTTATGAGGGGTAAACTTATGCCGGACCGACGCCTTACGTAAACGGCGTAGCTAAATCCGACGGGCGCAAGTACGTTTCTGAATCGGCGTATCTAGGTCATTTGCATATTCAACGCGTAAATCTACGAAAGCGCCCCTAGCGGCCAGTGTAAATATGCACCCAAGATACGACGGCGTAGGAGACTTACGTGGGTCGTATCTTGGCCAAATTCAGGCCTTTCTAAATAAGCGCATAGATACGACGGCGCTCATTTGGACTTACGACGACTTATATGGAGATACGCCGTTGTAAGTCCTTTCTGAATCCCGGCCTTGGTGCCTTTTTTTGTATTACTGTACATTTGTTTTATATATTTACAATAACAATTATTCAACTAGAAAAGCATCAAATACAGACACTTTAAGGTGTTCCTTAGTACATATCTAAGAATGTACTGCAAGTGCTCCTTATGGTCGCGATCAGTGGAGTAGCAGCCTAGGACCAGAACGAGGTTTACCCACAATATATTTTCATCAGGGATCTGCTTCTTTGAAGAAAAATGTGCTAATAACATCAATATGCACTAAACATGCTAAACCTGCAGTAACTGATAGCAAACAGTTTTCACTTTTTACGTGACCTAACCACAAAAATCACATATTTAACCGCTTATCGACTGCCTGCCGTCAAATGGCACTCCTGCCGCATATCCGCGTAGTTGTACGGCGAGAGCTTTAAGGAGTATAGGGGACACGCACGCCCGCTGCGTCCCTAAGGAGCCAATGCGCCTGCCCGCGATGGCCGCCGGGCACCCGCGATCACTCCTGACAAAGCGAGAGCAGGGATTTGTGTCCACGTTCTGTCAGGGGTGAGGAGACAGATTGTGTGTTCCTAGTCCACCACAATGTCAGAGTCCCGATAAAAATCGCAGATCGCCACCAATACTGGTAAAAAATATAAAAAAAAAAAGAAATACCTTAAATCTATCCCCTATTTTGTAGACGCTATGGCCCAGATTCTCGTAGAATGGCGTAAAACTGGGCGGGCGTAACGTATCTGATTTACGTTACGCCACCGCAAGTTTTTCAGGCAAGTGCTTTATTCACAAAGCACTTGCGTGTAAAGTTGCGGCGGCGTAACGTAAATCACCCGGCGGAATTCAAATTTGGCGGGTAGGGGGCGTGTTTCATTTAAATGAAGCGCGTCCCTGCGCCAAACTGCGCATGCGCCGTCCCTAAAATATCCCGGCGTGCATTGCTCTAAATGACGTCGCAAGGACGTCATTGTATTGACGTGGACGTAAATTACGTCGAGCACCATTCACGGACGACTTACGCAAACGACGTAAATTTATAAATTTCGACGCAGGAACGACGGCCATACTTAACATTGGTTGCGCCTCATATAACATGGGGCAACTTTATGCCGGGACAAGCCTAACATAAACGTCGTAACTTTACTGCGTTGGCTGCGTGTACGTTCGGCAATTCGCGTATCTAGTTAATTTGCATACTCAACAGGGAAAACGACGGAAGCGACACCTAGCGGACAAAAAAAGAATTGCATTTAAGATCCGACGGCATAAGAGACTTACGCCTGTCGGATCTAATGGATACCTATGCGTAACTGATTCTAAGAATCAGTCGCATAGATACGACGTCCCAGATTAGGACTTACGACGGCGTACATGGCACTGCGCCGTGGTAAGCCCTTTCAGAATCTGGGCCTAATAACTTATACGCTTATTGCAATTATTTTTTACCAAATATATGTAGAAGAATATATATCGGCCTAAACTGATGAAGAATTTTTTTTTTTTTATTTGGGATATTTATTATAGCAAAAAGTAAAAAATATTGTGTTTTTCTTGTCTTCTCTTGTTTATAGCGCAAAAAGTAAAAACTGCAGGGGTGATCAAACACCACCACCAGCTCTATTTGTGGGAAAAAAATGACATCAATTTTGTTTGGATACAACCTCGCACGACCGTGCAATTGTCAGTTAAAGCGACACAGTACTGTATTGCAAAAAAATGGCTTGGTCAGGAGGGGGGGTAAATCCTTTCCGGGACTGAAGTGGTAAAATAAGCCGTAATATAGGCCACGACCTATGTTCATAACATATTAAAGAGGAAGTAAACCCACCTTTAAAAATAAAAATAAAAACACCACCTGCAAGACAAAGGCATAATGAGCTAGTATGCATAGCTTATTATCCCGCGCCATCCTCGTACACATCTCGGGAGGCCGACCTCTCTCCCCGGGTTTACTTCCGGGTATCACGGCTCCGGCCATGCACAGGAGCCGGCAGTCACGGCACGGACTCCTTTAGGAACGTCACGATCGCCGTTGCTAAAGTGCGCCTGCGCCGTTGTCTACGGCGCATGCACAGTAAACATCGGAGCCTGTAATTTCTGTAAATTTCTCCTAAACCGTGGAGGTTTAGGAGATATTTCAAGCACCTACAGATAAGCCTTAATCTAGGCTTGCCTGTAGGTAAAAGTGGTTGTAAAGGGTTTACAACCACTTTAAGTAAACATCTGTAATACTGAGCATAATGGGGGAGATTTACTAAAACTGGAAAACTCAGAATCTGGTGCAGCTGTGCATGGTAGCCAATCAGCTTCTAAATTCAGCATGTTCAAGCTGATGTTTCTATGCAAAGCTGCACAAGATTTTGCACAGTCCGGTTTTAGTAAATCCCTCTCAATGTGCGGTAAAACTCAATAATGCAAAGAAACATGAGGACGTAACATACCAATCAGAAATCAATTTTCGTTAGCATATTTGTTCACTGACTGTTCTGGGATACTGAAGCTTTTTACTTTCTGTGATTTTACCTTATTCACCAAAAATGCTGTATTCAATGTTTTTTCATATTTTTTATACAAACAATAAGTCTGTCTCAACAAAATGCATTTAAAAAATATATACAGACAGTCCCCTAGTTACAAACATCCGACTTACAAATGACTCCTATATACAAACGAAGCAAGACAACAGGAAGTGAGAGGAAATCTCCCCCCAGGAAGGGAAATTCACTCCTGTGAAGCCCTGTACACACGGGCCTGAATCTCGTCAGGAAAAAAAATTAGTTTTTCCTGATGAGATTCTTGGAAAGAATCTCTTGTCGCCCGAGTGTACAGACTCTCCATTCAAAAGAACCGCCGTTCTTTTGAATGGCAAGAGCGTGGTGACGTCATCGCGTATGACGACGAGCATGCGCTAGTCACATTCGATGCCATCACCGCCATCTTGCTGCACCCTACCTATGCCTAGGAAGCTACCGCGCATTCGTCGAAGTCATTTCGAGGATACGCGGGTTTCCACGACGGCAGGTAAGTATACACACTCTCGGGTTTCTCGGCAGGAAAACACTGCAGAGAATCATGCCGAGAAAATAGAGAGTAGGTTCTTTATTTTTCTCGTCGAGATTTTGGGCTGTTTTCTTGACGAGAAGCCTGAAAGCCTCATACACACGCATGGTTTACTCAGCAAGAAAGCTCTGCCAGCAGTTTTCTTGCTGGTCCTTGCCGAGAAAACCGAGCGTGTCTATGAGGCTTAAGAGTCATTAAGGGAAAAAGGTACCTCCACTGAAGCTTTATCATCAAGGTTTGTGTCCACAACAACCCCAAAATTTCCAAATCCAGTTGTCATTGGGACAGAAAGTGAGGTGAAATCTTCTAAACAGGGGCACAGAGAGCAAAACAAACATTATGGGGTGTTAACCCTTCCCTATGTTATCCAAAAAGCTTAAAAATGTTTTATTTTTTTTGCTGGATCTACACTTAAAAAAATGTACATGTTCCGACTTACAAACAGATTCAACTTAAGAACAAACCTATAGACCATATCTTGTTTGTAACCCGGAGACTGCCTCTACCTTATAAGATCTACTTATAGAGTGAACATTGTTGTAATGTCAGTTAAACAGTTAAGGGTGTATTTGCATAGTCTAATTAAAAAAAATAATAATAATTAAGTATCCTTATCAATTAAATAAGACAAATTAAATTGTGTGATCAAAGAAGTAAATTCTGTAAAATTATATACAATAGCCTCACCTTTTTTTTGATCAGACAAGCTAGCTTTTTTCTTTTGGTCTCCTGCACCCGTATACATTTTTTCTTTTTCTCATTCGTTTTTAGATGGGCTTTTTCTTCAGCTTTGGTCATTTTTTTATTATTCCGAGCTGGCTTTGTAGAACTTTGTTTCTGCTGAAGAAACTCAAACAATGCAGAAAACTTGGTTTGCTTCATTACAAAATGAAACACACTTTGCATACCAAGCAATATGCATTCCACTCCTTCCAACCTTTTTGATTGTTGCTCTGAATATTTACTAATTAGCGAGAGGTAGCTTGTCATATCCATGAAATGATATCTCATGTCTAAGAAAACATCTTTAACTTCCGTATGATTGCTGCTATTGTCATTTTTAACACCCTCTGTTTTGAGCTCTTGAAGTTCTTTCGCAATGTCCACAATATCCCGCGAAATATCCTCAATCTTCCCAGAAACATTATTGTTTTCCACAAGAAGCGTGTCGATTTTTCTGTGCAGGAAGTCCAGTTTTGTGTCCATGATGTTTTGACTTGTTGGTGACTTTGTGGCTATGGGAATCTGTAATGCTTTTTGTGCATTGGCAGGCCCCTGGTTTTGTAGAGCTTTCGGAACATCATACTTTTTGGCCAGAGAGTTCACCAGTGATGATTTGGAAATCTTAGCGGCTGCACTCATACTCAATGCTTAGTCAGTGGAAATCTATATTCTGCTGAGAAGACTAAGCTGTCTGTTTTCTCTCAGTGTAAATCACAGCTGTTTACAGACCAGTTTAAACTTGAAGCAGAGCTTCCTTGCATGCTATTTTCTTGTTCATCGTTGTGCCGTTAAAAAAACTTAACAAGAAGGGACAAAGCTGTCTTGAAAAGAAAACAACTGGTCCCCTTTATGTTCAGTTCAAGTTGAAATAGTGAGGGGACTGACAAGTGTAGGTCCTAAATCTACTCTGTTCTGTGACGTCACATTGAGTACAGGGAATGGGTCTATTCTAACCTCAATGTAATATGACAGCAAGAGGCCTGCACGACATTTGAGAAGTCTCATTTTACACAGGCTCTGTCCAGTTCTTGCATGTCAGATTTGTGCTTGTTTTACGCAACTTGATAGTACTGCTCAAAGAATAAAGCCCCTTAAAGACTCTCAAAAATTGATGCGGATTAAAGGGTTATAATAAAATAATAAACCAATATATCAAATAAATGAATTCAGTAAATGACAGTGAAAGATTGCTCCTGTTTTTGTATGCAGAACACGTTTGTGCTTAAAGGGGTTGTAAAGGATATTTTTTTTAAATAACAAATAGGTTATACTTACCTCCACTGTACAGCTCCTTTTGCACAGAGTGGCCCCGAACCTGGTCTCCTGGGGTCCCTCGGCGGTTGTCTCGGCTCCTCCCTGCAAGAACTAACCCCCTTCATGGGAGCTCTCTCCCATGGGGGTTAGTACTTGCAGGCGCGCTCCTGGCGACTATAGCCGCTCACTGTATCACTTGGCCCCGCACCCCGGTGCGCAGCGTAATTGGATGTGATTGACAACAGCGCGAGCCAATGGCTGCGCTGCTATCAATCCATCCACTCTAGCCGATCAATGTCCAGACTGAGCTGAGAAGAGGAAGTAGGGGGCGAGCGCAGCAGGTGAACAGGCCCAGGTATGTAAAACAGGGGGGCTGGAGGGCCATAACTGTCAGATGCATGAAGGTGAAAAAACATGAACCATTACAACTTC
The DNA here is from genome assembly GCF_905171775.1 of Rana temporaria. Taxonomy (NCBI): domain Eukaryota; kingdom Metazoa; phylum Chordata; class Amphibia; order Anura; family Ranidae; genus Rana; species Rana temporaria. Next base: position 237,689,149 of record NC_053493.1, on the reverse strand, counting down.
TTTAAAAGCTATAACCACATTATTCTTTTTTTATTATATGATAGGAAATTACTTTTTAGTTTTGGAGTGACAACTACAGTTGTTTTGGTGCAGTATGAATTTGTATTACAATAACCACCCCAGTGTTTTTAGTCACATATATTATTATATATTACTTAAAGTGGTTATAAACCTCAGACATGAAATCTGAACAAAGCAAGCATATCCCTCTAAAGTGTGTCTTAATTAACCACTTGGTATCCGGGCCATTGGCAAAAGATGGCCACAAGGTGGCTCTCAAATGCCGGGAGGACGTCTATGGATGTTCTCGGCTCCCCCGGCCACTGGGGGGCGCGCGTCCACGTCCTGTCAGGGAGAGGAGACCGATGCTGTGTCCCTTGTACATAGGGACACAGATTGGTCACCTCCAAACAAACAAAAAACAAACAAACATGTCATACCTCTACTGTGCAGTTCATTTTGCACAGTGGCCCCGGTTACCCTCTTCTGGGGTCCATCAGCGGCGCTGGTGGATCCTCAACACATCGAGTGTCCATGTTGGAGAAATGCTCTCCTTGGTGGACACCCATACAGGCGCGCTCCCGAGCCCTGCATCTGTGTCTATTCACATAGAATGCAGGACTCGGTCCCCCTACGTCATTGGATTTGATTGACAGCAATCAATGGCTATGGCACTGCTATCAATCTATCCAATCAGAACACGAGACACCAGCTAGTGCCGGAGGAAGATCGGGCTCAGGTAAGTAAAACGGGAGCTGGGGGGGGGCTGCAGCACCATAGAAGGTTTTTCACCTTAATGCATAGAATAGAAAGTGCACAGTCAATTTGCCTTTAGTAAATCAACCCCTAAGTGTCACTTTTGTCTGCTGCTTCGTTCCTCTGTTATAACTGTTCCTGATTTCGAGGGACTGTCCCTGTTTGGAGAAATGTCCCTCTGTCCCTCTTTCCTCCTCATTTGTCTCCTTAATTTTGGTCTGATCTATATTAAATGTATGTAAAATGTATGTAAAATGCACTTTTTCTCTATCAAAAAAGTGTTTTTCAGTGCTAAATTGCTGCATTTGTAAATTCCAAAAGCCAATATAAAGGAATAGTAGTGGTAAAAAAAAAAAACTTGTGGGTTTAACCAATCTTTAACCAATCTTGTTTTTTTTTTTGTACAATTCTCCTTTAAGGGGCTGTGGCAAGGGGTATGTCCTATGCCGCAGACTTTTGCTGATAGGTGTCCCTCCTTCCCATCTCAAAAAGTTGGGAGGTATGTCTTTAGCACTTTGAATTGATGCAGGGAATAGAGGGCTGAAGATAGACAGGTACAATTCATGTAGGAGGATTTGTTTCATCCCTGTGTATCACCTGAGGCTATTCATTTCCCTGGGTATACGTGAGGGCAGGGCCGTCTTAATAGCATCATGGGCCCCTGGGCAAAGTAATGCTCTGGGGCCCCTACAATGATGACAGTGCATGTACACAGACATTAAGTCGGTAGGAGGCAGACTGCCTCCCCTTTGCATCTATCACTCTCAGTGCCATCATGGGGCCCCCATTTTCAGGGTAGTGTGGGCTCAAGGATCAGCTGCTTTGGGGAAAGTGCAGGGGCCCCCCATGCAGCTGGGGCCCCTGGGCAGTGCCCAGGTTTGCCCTCTCATTAAGACAGCCCTGAGTGAGGGTTTACTACCACTGGCTACATGTAAGACTTTAACAATGTGATCAGTGGCTATCATTTTAACAAAGGCAAAATAACGGTTACCTTTTACACTGGGGTGTTAACCTGTCCTTTATAGTCCACTAACACAAAAAATGGTTTGAGTGATGTGAAAGAACACCTACAATGTTTACATAACTACCCTGTATGACAGTACTTGGAATTTCAGTATAGGATACTGCCAACACATATACTTTATAAACATGACATTTACAGTATGTTAGTGTTTCTGTATTGGAGTTTCATTATGGCATCCACAGGTTGTCACATTAGAGCTAAACTGGGGCATATGTATGCGCTGATGTTGTGTTATCAACAAAATATAGGATCTCTATACCGTACACTTGTAGGATACACATATGTATTTCATGGAGAGGCAACATTGTACATGCACTGCAACACATCAAAGGAAAAAGAGAGCATAGTTTTGCATGTAAAATCATAAATAATCTTCTGTATATAGAGTGCACATAAAAGTATCATATACTAAATTAACCTCAAATTAACCTCAAATTAATTTAATGCATATGTCTTACGGTTATAAAATTACCAATGGAAGGACTGATTTATAAACAACAAATTGTAAACATAACTATCTCACACTGACCTAGACATGGCCACAAATCCATGCCACGTAAAGGGCTGTGTGTACCATACATGTGAGCTCCCACCTTCCAGATCATTACACCAAAATGGTATATGGATATATATGAATGGTCTCTATCAAACAAAATATAAATAAAGATACTGGAAATGATGGAAGAACAAACTAGCAAAACCACATGGAGCAAAAGTCAAACATAAAGCAAAACAGAGTATATTATAAACTACCTGCATAAAAGATGTGTGTTGCTGGGCCGCAGGGAGGTGCCGGGACTTATTCATAAAAATGACTTGCATCCCATTCAAAGTTCAAACCCAAAGGGATGCGAGTCTGGAGATGGAATATCCAGAATACCTCTGAATATCCAAAAATACAAATAATTATAAATAATTAAATAATACCAGAGAGGGGAAGATCTAACTAAAGTAATCTACCTATCAGAGATAAAACAATTGAGATCAAACTCAACGTTTAATCCTAAAGGCCATACTGACCTTTGTCTTAAATATCCAGAAGGATTCCCCTTGGCTCAAACGCCTCACAAAATCCCCCCCCCCCAATGTTTACCAACCTTTTCGTGATGGTGACAAAAAAGTTTAGACACATTGTGGGATCTAAGGCCTTTTTTGATGTTACTAACGTGTTCGCCTATGCATACGCTTAATGTCCTTTTTGTACAGCCGACATATTGGAGACCACAGTCACACTCCAACATTCCAACATGTAGAACACACCCTCAGTGTTACATGTTATAAGGTGTCTTTAATCTGATACTTTATATTCCTAATAGTAGATGATAATTATTTACTTTGTTTATTATTACGGGGGTGTCTACATGCTAAGCACCGCCCACACACACATAAAAACCCGACAACAGCTGGAATATATGATTTTCTTTAATGATGGGTGGGTGCACTACCCCAGGGGCAACCATATCTCTCAGGACTGGAGCCCTACAATAAATGAATTGGGGGACATGCCATTGGATCCCTTAATAAAATACCCTAGTGTTTAATTATTATTCTCTCAAGCTTCCTATGCTGTGAATTAATCCCAACACCAACTTAAATTCATGTTTTTATTTGTTAATTATTTTGGGACCTGACACTAATTGATTTCTATCCAGTTCTAAAACTTTATCCATTTCTTCCACCAAAAAATTCCTCTGGTAACCTTTCTCAATAAACCTCTCAACTAAAACTTGTGACTGAGAGTTGTAATCATTACTAGAAGAACAATTCCTTCTCATATGGACAAATTGTCCCTTAGGGATATTACAGATCCAAATTTTATGGGGACAACTGTCACAAGGGATGTATCCATTTCTGTCCGTAGGTTTAAAATAGGTACGAGTCCCAAAATGATCTCCTTCTTCTGAAGATTTCCAAATCTAAAAATACCGTACGGTCCTTATCAACATTTCATGAAAGATTCATATTTCTATTATTAGCATGCAAACTGTCCTGGAATTGCCTGAGACTAACTAGATCTCCTTCCCAAACCATGAACAGATCGTCAATGTACCTCTTGCAGCATTTTAGCTGGTGGGGGCAGTTCAGAAAAACTTTCTGTTTCTCCCAGTGTTCCATAAAAATATTAGCAACACTGGAAGTGAACCGTGCCCCCATCGCTACTCCTTTAATTTGAAGTTATAATTATTTATCATACCAAAAATAATTCTGATTTAGACAAAATTCCAAACACTAAGTTAGAAACTGCATAGAATTCCCTAAAGCCCACTTAACAGAAGCTACAGCATCCTGATGTCGGCTGTGTTATGTGCTGTATATGTGCTGGAAACAAGACGAGGAAACAAGATGAAGTTTTACTCAAAAAAGTGTGTTAACTGTTTATCATACAGTGAGTGCTTAGAGCCTCTTATTTTATGTTTCTTTAATTGCCATAAGGATGTTGTAAAAGTGTTAAACTACCGGGTTATTTAAAAGACACCAATCATTTGCTGCAGGTAGTAAATAATATGAAATGGGAAGACAATATTTCCTGGCTAACCTGTGCTGTATGCATCTTGTATTCTTCAATACCTCATCATCTAGCTATTGAGGCGGTCTCATTCTATCTAGAACTTTTGACTCAACTATCTGTGGAGCATTGTTCGTTTATTTTGGAGTTTCTTCTCTCACAATTATTTTACATTCAATGGGGGTTTTCAGCTCCAAAGATGCAGGGCCGCAATGGGAGAAAAGTTTCTGCCCTCCCTGGCCAACCTTTACATGGGTTGGCTGGAGCGGTCCCGCATCTTTGGATCAGAGAACCCCTTTAGTCCTCTTAATAAACTATAGCTCAGGTACATAGACAATCTATTGATAGTTATGGAGGATAGTGTTGCACACCTAGATTCCTTCCTTGTGCTCCTCAATTCTAACAATAAAAATCTGTCATTTACAGGACAGGGGGACAACACAAACATCTGTTATTTAGATGTGACATTGATTGGAAAGGAATCGGGTGTCAACACTTCCCTCTACAGAAAGCCTTTAATCGGGCAAAGTTCAAATCCAAAGGGATGCGAGTCTGGAGAATACCTCTCTGCGGCACAATCGGCGAAAGGCATCTCCACCTCTCTTTGGGACTCTATTCTTGTTTTTGACTTGAACTTCAAGGAATGACCCCTGTACCACAGAAGGTCAGAAACACCTTTTTCCCCACAATCTCAGGAAATTGGGTGTGAAAGATGATGACTTGCCTCAGCTAATAAAGGACTTTTATAAAATCCATATGGCAATTAAAGAAACATAAAAAGAGAGGATCTAAGTGCTTACTGTATGATAAACATCTATCATGCTTTATTGAGTAAAACTTACGAGATTCCTCGTCTTGTTTCCAGCACATATACAGCACATAACACAGCCGACAACGACCAAAGGAACACTTGTTCCAGTCGAATGGCAGTGGGTGATGTCAGCATGCGTGCCTCCCCCTTCTGTACATGTTACGTCCTACGGGACTTCTTCAGTGGGGTGGAGCCACAGTGTCACCCAAAGAGTATTTAAAGAAGATCATTACCATACCAACACTGACGCTATGTCAATGGCGAGCACGCAGTCCGAGGAAACCGAAAATTAAAATCTCACCACGGACCAACACGGAAGTCACTCGTTATGGAGACAAACAGGGAACAGTGAAACAAAAAACAATGTCAGCACAATACTACAGCAATCAATAAAACAGCCAGCAGTGTCAGTGCAGCTGTATCACTATACTGAAATATATAATTTAAGCATAAAATTAATAAAACATGTCACCTGCGGCAATCTGATATCTGATAATGAAAAATCTAAAATAATGACATAAATAAATAATTAGCAATAAAAAATCAATCAATAAACAGCCAAAAATACAAATAATTAGAAATAAATAATACCAGAGAGGGGGAGATCTAACTAAAATAATCTACCTTTCAGAGATAAAACAATTGAGATCAAACTCAATGTTTAATCCTAAAGGCCATAATGACCTTTGTCTCAAATATCCATAAGGATTCCCTTTGACTCAAACGCCTCACAAAATCCCCCTCCTCCTCCAATGTTTACCAACCTTTTTGTGGCGGTGACGAAAATGTTTAGACACATTATGGGATCTAAGGCCTTTTTTGATGTTACTAACGCGTTCACCTATGCGTACGCCTAATGCCATTTTTGTACAGCCGACATATTGGAGACCGCAGTCACACTCCAACATTCCAACATGTAGATCACACCCTCAGTGTTACATGTTATAAGGTGTCTTTAATCTGATATTTTTTATTGGTAACAGTGGATGAAAATTCTTTACTTTTTTTATATTATTACAGGGGTGTCTACATGCTAATCACCGCCCACACGCATAAAAACCAGATAACAGCTGAAACATATGATTTTCTTTAATGACAGGTAGGTCCACTACCTTTGGGTCCAGGGGCAACCATATCTCTATATGATGTGAATTAAAATCCAACACCAACTTATTTTATATTATTACGGGGGTGTCTACATGCTGATCACCGCCCACACGCATAAAAACTTGATAACAGCTGGAACATATGATTTTCTTTAATGAAAGGTGGGTCCACTACCTTTGGGTCCAGGGGCAACCATATCTCTCAGGACTGGAGCCCTATGATAAATGAATTGGGGACGCGCCGGGAGAACCTGTCCCAATGTGCAATCCCTTAATAAAATACCCCAGTGTTTAATTATTATTAAAATCCAACACCAACTTATATTAAGGTTTTTGTCCCCTAATTATTTTGGGACCTGACACTAATTGATTCCTATCCAGTTCTCAAACTTTATCCATTTCTTCCACCAAAAAGTTCCTCTGGTAACCTTTCTCAATAAACCTCTCAACTAAAACTTGTGACTGAGAGTTGTAATCATTAATGGAAGAACAATTCCTTCTCATACGAACAAATTGTCCCTTAGGGATATTACAGATCCACATTTTATGGGGACAACAGTCACAAGGGATGTATCCATGTCTGTCCGTAGGTTTAAAATAGGTACTGTACGAGTCCCAAAATTACCTCCTTCTTTGAAGATTTTCAAATCTAAAAATACCATACGGTCCTCCTTATCAACATTCCATGAAAGATTATTATTTCTATTATTAGCATGCAAACTGTCCTGGAATTGCTTGAGACTAACTAGATCTCCTCCCCAAACCATGAACAGATCCTTAATGTACCTCTTGCAGCATTTAAGCTGGTGGGAACAGTTCCGGAAAACTGCTTGTTTCTCCCAGTGTTCCATAAAAAGATAGGCAACACTGGGAGCAAAACGTGCCCCCATCGCTACTCCTTTAATTTGAAGGTAAAATAGTTTATCATACCAGAAATAATTCTGATTTAGACAAAAATTCAAACAATGTGTCAGAAACCGCATGTGTATATGAGACAGAGAAGAATTCCCTAAAGCCCACTTAACAGAAGCTACAGCATCCTGATGTCGGCTGTGTTATGTGCTGTATATGTGCTGGAAACAAGACGAGGAAACAAGATGAAGTTTTACTCAAAAAAGTGTGTTAACTGTTTATCATACAGCGAGTGTCTAGAGCCTCTCTTTTTATGTTTCCTTAATTGCCATAAGGATGTTCTAAAAGTGTTAAACTACCAGGTTATTTAAAAGACACCAATCATTTGCTGCAGGTAGTAAATAATTTGAAACGGGAAGACAATTTTTCCTGGCTAACCTGTGCTGTATGCATCTTGTATTCTTCAATACCTCATCATCTAGCTATTAAGGCGGTCTAATTCTATCTAGAACTTTTGACTGAACTATCTGTGGAGCATCGTTCCTTTATTTTGGATATTTTGGAGTTTCTTCTCTCACAATTAGTTTACATTCAACGGGGGGATGCTGGGTCGCGATGGGAGCAACGTTTCTGCCCTCTCTTGCCAACCTTTACATGGTTTGGTTGGAGCGGTCCCGCATCTTTGGATCAGAGAACCCCTTTAGTCCTCTTATTAAACTATATCTCAGGTACATGGACAATCTATTGATAGTTATGGAGGATAGTGTTGCACACCTAGATTCCTTCCTTGTGTTCCTCAATTCTAATAATTCTAATAAAAATCTGTCATTTACAGCAGTGGTCATCAACCCTGTCCTGCAGGGCCCACTAACAGGCCAGGTTTTATGTATTACCTTGGGGAGATGCAGTCTAGAATACTGCAATCACTGAGGAGCAAATGATATCAGCTGTGATGTATTTCAGTTATCTTGCAAACCTGGCCTGTTAGTGGGCCCTGCAGGACAGGGTTGATGACCACTGATTTACAGGACAGGGGGACAACACAAACATCTGTTATTTAGATGTGACATTGATTGGAAAGGAATCTGGTGTCAACACTTCCCTCTACAGAAAGCCTTTATTGGGCAATACCCTCCTTGCCCAATAAGGCCACCCAAAACATACGATTAAAGGGATCCCCGTTGGCCAGATGTATGTGTAGCAATGGTACTACTTTTGAATATAAAGCTTCTGTTTTATATAGACGTTTCCTAGACAGAGGCTACCCGAGATGGATGCTTGATAGAGAGTTGTCTATTGCAAGGGGGAAGAAGAGAGTAGATTTATTATCTAAAAAGAATACCAGCAGGGTTAGCTATCTAAATAAAACTATGGAGCAAGATCGCAGACTCACTATTTCCACCCCCTTTAGTGCAGAATTTGACTCCATAAGGAATATCATACTTAAACGACTACCGATTTTATGTACTGAGGAGATTTGTGCAGAGATTCTAAAGGAGGGCTTAAATGTTGTATCCCGTCGGGCACCTACCCTGGAACGCTCCCTGTCCCCTAGTTTTTTTAATAGGAAACCAATTAAATCCTGGTTGCACTGAGGAACTACAAATGTGGGGCGGCTGAATGTCCCTGCTGTAGGTATATTCTAGGGGAAAATAAGTTTAGCTCCATGTCCAACAAGAGAGAATTTAATATGAACTCTTTTTACAATTGTAATACGAGCTTTGTGATTTATCTAATTTCATGTAGTGCCTGTTGTGTCCAATATGTGGGGAGTACAACTAGACGTCTACATGACAGGTTCTATGAACCTGTCAAAAATAAATCTACAAATATAGCTAAACATTCTATTTCATGTCATGGAGGTAATAAATCCACCACGCAAGTTCAAGTCATAGACAAGATTAAAGTCCCAAAGAGAGGTGGAGATGCCTTTCGCCTGCTGTGCCGCAGAGAGGTATTCTGGATATTGCATCTCCAGACTTGCAGCCCTTTGGGTTTGAACTTTGAATGAAATGTGAGTCATTTTTATGAATAAGTCCAGTCACGTCCCTGCGGCCCAGCAGCACACATCTTTTATGCAGGTAGTTTATAATATACTCTGTTTTGCTTTATCTTTGCCTTTTGCTCTATGTGTTTTTACTAGTTCATTCTTCCATCCCTTACAGTATCTGTATTTGTATTTTGTTTGATGAAGACCATTCATAAATATATCCATATATCATTTTGGAAGGTGGGAACTCATATGTATGGCACACACAGTCCTATACGTGGCATTGTTATTTATAAATCAGTCCTTCCATTGGTTATTTTATAACTGTAAGACATATGCATTAAAAAAAATTGAGGTTAATTTAGTATATGATACTTATATGTGCACTCATGATTTTTCTCTATATACAGGAGATTATTTATGACGTTACATTTTTGGTCTAATTTTTCTTTCCTTTTCCTTTTTGTGTGTCATTTTGAAGTTTGTTTTATTATTATATATACAGTATTTCATAAAAGTAAGTACGCCCCTCACATTTTTGAAAATATTTTATTATACGTTTTCATGTGACAACACTGAAGCAATGGCACTTTGCTACAATGTGAAGTAGTGAGTGTACAGCTTGTATAACAGTGTAAATTTGCTGTCCCCTCAAAATAACTCAACACATTAATGTCTAAACTGCTGGCAACAAATGTAAGTACACCCCTAAGTGAAAATGTCCAAATTGGGCCCAAAGTGTCACTATTTTGTGTGGCCACCATTATTTTCCAGCACTGCAAAATTAACCCTCTTGGGCATGGATTTCACCAGAGCTTCACAGGTTGCCACTGGAGTCCTCTTCCTCTCCTCCATGATGACATGACAGAGCTAGTGGATGATAGAGACCTTGCACTTCTCCACCTTCCGTTTGAGGATGCCCCACAGATGCTCAAGGCAGTGGTTGTTTTGGAGGTGTGTTTGGGATCGTTATCATGTTGGAATACTGCCCTGCGGCCCACTCTTCGAAAGGAGGGGATCATGCTCTGCTTCAGTACCAGTACATGTTAGCATTTATGGTTCCCTTAATATACTGTAGCTCCCCAGTACCAGCAGCACTCATGCAGCCCGTGACCATGACACTCCCACCATCATGCTTGACTGTAGGCAAGACGCACTTCTTTGTACTCCTCACCTGGTTGCCGCCACACACGCTTGACACCATCTGAACCCAATAAGTTTATCTTGATGTCATCAGACCACAGGACATGGTTCTAGTAACCTTGGTCTACTTGTCTTCAGCAAACTGTTTGTGGGCTTTCTTGTGCATCATCTTTAGAAGAGGCTTCCTTCTGGGACAACAGCCATGCAGACCAATTTTATGCAGTGTGCCGCGTATGGTCTAAACACTGATAGGCTGAGCCCCCCACCCCTTCAACCTCTGCAGCAATGCTGATAGCACTCGTATGTCTATTTCCCAAAGACAAACTCTGGATATGATGCTAAGCACATGCACTCAACTTCTTTGGTCGACCATGGCGAGGCCTGTTCTGATTGGAACCTGTCCTGTTAAACTGCTGTATGGTCTTGGCCACCGTGCTGCAGCTCAGTTTCAGGGTCTTGGCAATCTTCTTACAGCCTAGGCCATCTTTATGTAGAGCAACAATTCTTTTTTTCAGATCGTCAGAGAGTTCTTTGTCATAAGGGGCCATGTTGAACTTCTTTCCTTATTCAGTCTTTTACGGCAGGCGAGCCAGGGCTTGCACCCATGCGAGGAGTCTCATACTATTCATTGTGCCTGGAGTTTCTCACCTGGAGGCAGCAGTGATCTTCCTTTGCTGTCTACTTCTATGTTACATACGATAGACAGGTGTGCACACCACAATAGACATCATGTTACTCCCAAACATATCCATACCCTAGTGGGCCAAAATTACTATACACCATCACAAACATATAATAAAAGGGAATATTCAACCAATTGAGAAATTGTGAAAAAAACATAGAAAACAGACAATCTACAACCCCTATCAGGGACGGCCCATTCATTAAGGAAGCACGGGGGTGCTGCCCACCCCCCCATCCTTACGTCTGGCCCCTTTCAGGATGCTGGATGCATGGATTCCAATGCGGGGGTGGGTGTTTTTTTGAAGCACCTCATTAGAGACAGAGGTTTTAATAGGCTTCAATATAGGGTGGGCTCGGGGGCGCAGAGAATGGGAATGGAGCCCACCCAGGTTTGTTACGATAACGAATGAACAGCAAATTCGCTATGGTAACACTGATCCTCCTCTTGGCCGAACAGGAAGCTGGGCCTTGAGACTTGTCACCCGATTGGCTGAAAGGACAGGCGATCCTATTGAATGCCTAGGAGGAGGGGAGGAGACGCGCGGCTACCGTGATGGAGGAAAGGACAGAGGAGCCGCTGCCTGATGCCTGCTGCCGATGCCCACTGCCCATGCCTGCTACTTGCCACCTAGATGAGGTAAGTGCCAGACCGGCAGACAGCGAGCGGGCGGGGGGGTTGCCCCCCCAAAAATAAACCCACTAGCCACCACTGAGCTCTACAATAACATTATTTTGTAGAACATTGCAACAGTTTCATCATTACAAGTTACATGTTCCCTAGGATTTAGCCCAGGTGTGTCTAGCCAGTGGGCCTCATCTCCTCTGGATTTGCTTCCTCGAAAACAATGTTTGTTTATTTTAAAAACAAGCATGTGGGGGAAAATATTAGCAAACCTACATGCCTCGGGTTTGCCTTTGCTGTTTAGGTGAGATTCACCATCCTTCTGGCGAGATCCATACTGAGTGCACTGTATTGGAGAATCTGCTTTGCGATGTTTGTGGTCTGCTGTATTTCCAAACATCTACCCCTGCAGTATTGAATCTGGAGAAAGATAAAAAAAAAATCTTTTACCCTGCAGGCTTTCTTTTATTTTTTAATAAAACTGCAGCCTTATGGCATGAGGAAGAAGGGGGCTTTGTAGTGCAAGGCCTGGTTTAATGCAAACGACTGCATACAGGGAACATTTGCTGAATGACTGCTTCCGCAACCAACATATCTGCATTTATGACAAATTAGGAATGGACTAAGTAGATTTTCTGTTTCGTATTTTTTAACTAAAACACAGTTATCAATAACCCCCTATTGTTTCAATCCAAACTATGGGCCAGATTCACAAAAGAGATACGACGGCGTATCTCCTGATACGCCGTCGTATCTCTGTGTTACGGCCGTCCTAACTATGCGACTGATTCATAGAATCAGTTACGCATAGCTAGCCCTAAGATCCGACAGGTGTAATGGAATTACACTGTCGGTTCTTAAGGATGCAATTCTAGGCCAGCCGCTAGGTGGCGAGGCCATTGCGGTCGGCATAGAATATGCAAATGAATAGTTACGGCGATTCCCGAACGTCCGCGATGCCCGTCGATCTAACTTTACGTCGTTTCCGTCGAGTTACGCCGTCGTTCCCGCGTCGAAATTTAAAAAACAACGTCGTTTGCGTAAGTCGTCCGTGAATGGCGCTGGACGCCATTTACGTTAACATCAAAACAAATGACGTCCGTGCGACGTCATTTAGCGCAATGCACGTCGGGTAATTTACCCGACGGAGCATGCGCAGTACTTTCGGCGCGGGAACGCGCCTAATTTAAATGGTGCCCGCCCCATTTGAATTGGGCGGGCTTGCGCCGAGCGCATTTACGTTACACCGCCGCAAGTTTACAGGTAAGAGTTCTGAGAATCAGGCACTTACGCTGTAAACCTGCGGCGGTGTAACGTAAATCACATACGTTACGCTGCCGCGGGGCAACGTAATTCTATGTGAATCTGGCCCTCTGTGCTCAGAACTGCATAGGCACATTTTGACTGGAGGGAGGGCATTCTAACCCACTGCGATGCTTGGCGCCCTGGTGCTGTTGACAGTCAGAGAAGAACACTCTTTACATGTACAGTTTAAGAGTAGAATGAGGCAATTAAAAACTTGCCAGGTTTTCTATCATTTCTATGAAATAGTAACATTTTGGCATTTGTTTTGCTGAATTTTCTATCCAAGGAAACATTTTGGAAGCTATTGCTGTGAATAAACAGAACCAAATCCAGAAGTGTTATATTTTAGTACTCTATATATGAAAGAGCCTCTGTGTACAGGTGTAATGTCTTGTTTGATCAGTCAGAGCACTTGTTGGTTTATATCCAGCAGTAATCCAGGAGCAATTACCCCACATTCAAAGCCTTTGCTTGCAGTGGAATCACTACATTTTGACTGCCATCTAGCAATTCTATGGTTTTATTTCACTGTATAATCGTTTTTTTTTTTTAGCTCAATGGTTGTTAAGCTGTTGCTACCATTACCAGAATTTCCTGGCAACCTTAAAAATAAAATGTATATTTTCAAGACTGCATGAATACTGAACACTCTCAATGTGCTTCAGATTTTTCAGATACACATTACTTTGTGTAGCTGAGCTTGGAAAATTGCTCTTTAGACTTTATGGCCAAAGCTTTACTTCTATGATGAGTTTAATTAAACGTCAAGTTCAGAGGCATAACTAGAACCTTCAGGACCTCCAAGCCCCTTTACTCCTGTGGTGGGGCCCTTTATTCCATCCCCGCAGTGAGACTCTTTCACATGTTCTGCAGTGGGCCCCCTTCCCGCTGTCTTGGAGCCCACCACGGTGGGGGGAACACCAGGGCCTGGTCACAAGTGCGACCTTTCAACCCTGGTAGTTCAGCCAATGGGTGTAGTGTCATTAGAAGGGTGGAATGCTCTGCAGTGTATCATGGGATAGAAGGAATGATCTGCAGTGCCAGGGAATGGGTGAAATGCTCTGCAGTGTATCATGGGATAGTTATAATGCTCTGCAGTGTATCATGGGATGGGTGGAATGCTCTGCAGTGTATTAGGTTTATAAGATATCAACAATATTCTCAAGTGGCTTTAAGGAAAGGGTTGAAAGAACACCCCGCACCTGAATATTAGTTCTGGACTTATGCCCAACAAGAAACAACTGAGTGATCATACATTCAAATGCTTCAAAAGATCTCTGGCTCAAAAATTATCAGTAGGAAAAAAAAAAAAAAAAGCAATTTAATCAAATTCAGCTGCATTTTCTATCCATCCAGATCATTACTTCTAGATTAAAACCATAATTCGTTGATCAAACAATTATTTACTATATACTGTATTTATTGGCGTATAACGCTCACTTTTTTACCCTGAAAATAGAGGGTAAACTGTGCCTGCGTGTTATATGCAGAGGGCTGTGGAAAGTTTTTTTCCTGAAACTTCCCTCTTAAAGTTAGGGTGCGTGTTATACGCCTGTGCGTGTTATATGCCGATGAATACGGTAATTTCTGAAATGTGATTCTTTCAACAAACATTGATCTATAGAGCAACTGCACTGAACATCCTACATTGACATATCTTTATTAAGCCTCGTACACACGACCGAGGAACTCGACGGGCGAAACACATAGTTTTCCTCGTCAAGTTCCTTGTTAGGCGTTCCTTGTTAGTCATGCTCTCTTTTTGGCTCAATGGGATTCTCGACAGTTTCCTCGTCGAAAAATGTACACACGACCGGTTTTCTCTGCAAAAAAAAAATCCCAGCAAGTTTCCTGCTGGTTTTTGCCGAGAAACTCGGTCGTGTGTACGAGGCCTTAGACATTTAAACTCTTGTATTTGGTAAGGGACATGCTGTTTTATCCAACTTTTTTTGAGTTTTAAATCATAGATATCATGACATTCTGCTATAGAATTTCCTGATACGACAGAAAATATTAGCCTCTTAATGACTGTAATATGACCAGATCCAGATCCAGAGTCAGCAAATTTCCCACACAGTTATTATTGACAATGATATGTGGTTTTGGTGCTGGTGCGTAGACATTTGTGTACATTTACCAAGACCAACATTAGTCATATCTTTCTACAGAATAATACTGCAGCTGAGTTGTTGAACGTGGGTGGAAAGTGCAGAATACTGCAGATCTTCAGATGTCATTTAGGCATCTTTGTCATCTGGGGATTGTCTGCCATGGATTTGCATGGCATTGTAACAATATGCACTTTTTTCCTTTTGCAAATTACCGTACATGCCTGACTTATTGGAAGACCAACACTCCGCGTTCTTTTTCAGTCTTGCAACAATTTTTATGAGCTGCTTTAAAATTAATTTTGATTAGGCCATATACAGTCCAACAGAGATATGTTAAATCAGAACTTCACCAAAAAGGGGAATTTCCACTCTTACTCCTCCTCTCCCCCTCCTCTGCCACATTTGGAATGACGTTTTTTGGATGGGGAGCGGGTACTTAGTTTTGACAGGTACCAGCTCCCACTTTTGGTCAAATCGCTGCTGAGAATCCATTGAATGTTCTCCTCCCCCCTTTCCCTGCCTGCAACTTTTTGGGACACATCACAGGTCCCAGAAGGCTGTGGAACCAATTACTTAGTGCAACGTGGCTCGCACAGTGGGCATCCGCCTGGATCCCTAGACAGGTGAGTGTCCGTTTATTAAAAGTCAGCAGCTACAGCTTTGGTAGCTGCTGACTTTTAATTTTTGTAGACCTGACTGAAGCTCAACTGAAGAACAGGTGACCAAAATTACATATTCTATTTTTATATGGCACAGAAAGACAAGCCCATACTTTACTAAACTTTAGCTAAACTTTATGTTAGAGTACCCAATTAATTGATTGTAATATCTGACTCCAATTACCCTTTTTTTAGGATGACATTATGCAAAGGGTCAGATACTTTTTCCATAACTGACAACTAGTTCATCTTCTTGGGTACAGCAACGTACAATGTAGTAGGTATTCTTTGTTAAAAAGTTTATTTTGACATTGAAAAATATTAGATTGGATTTTAGGAGCCATAACGTAACAATCATCCCAAAGCTGTGTAATTCTTGCAGTCTTCCTAAAATGTTCCAATTACGCTTGTTGCTGACATCTGCTGGATAATATTTAGCACTGTGGCACGATCGTGTTGCTGCTGTACATTTGGCTTCAATTAGAATTTTAAATTAAAGCACATAGGGTTTATTTACACCATATCCAGTGATCTACATTGTTCTGCACTGGATAAACAGAAATCACTGCAAAGGCACTGAGAAAACAATGGTTTTCTTTGTGCCTCACTCACATCACACATTAACGCATATAAATTCAAGGAAATGTGCATAAAAATGCATGCAATGCATATGCATTTTCTTGTGTAGTATGGTGTAAAAAGGCACATTGTGAATGCCAGATGAAATGAAAGACGTTTGCATCCTAATGTGCGAGGTTGCTATTGTGTTTTTGGATCTGTCTTCCTGTTAATATTTGACTTCTAATTTTTTCATCTTACCTTTGGACATTTACTGAATCTGGAGGCCTCTGGTTACAACTAGAACAGTTTTAAATTTTCACCTTCTGCCTTCCCCAAACTTCAGCTTGTTATTAGACTTGACTTCTTGACAATCCTCACCTCACCTCTGACCTAAAATGCGGTTCTGTGTTCTTGTCCTGTGTGAACTAACAGCTGTTACCATCCAAGCAATCCTAAGGGGTGAAGTGCTGTCTGTATCACAACATCCTCACAAACAGTACACCATCAGTGTCTTTGAAGAAGATCAAACAATGTGAGCCTTCTGTTTTCTGCAGGTTAAAGGTTCAAAAATATACAAATACACTATATTACCAAAAGTATTGGGACACCTGCCTTTTCACGCACATGAACTTTAATGGCATCCCATTCTTAGTCCGTAGAATTTAATATTGAGTTGGCCCTCTCTTTGCAGCTATAACCGCTTCAGCTCTTCTGGGAAGGCTGTCCACAAGGTTTAGGAGTGTGTCTATGGGAGGGAATGTTTGACCATTCTTCCAGGAGCGCATTTGTGAGATCAGGCACTTATGTGGACGAGAAGCCCTGGCTCACAGTCTCTGCTCTAATTCCTCCCAAATGTGTTCTATCAGGTTAAAGTCAGGAACTCTGTGAAGGCCAGTCAAGTTCCTCCACCCCAAACTCACTCATTCATGTCTTTATGGACCTTGCTTTGTGAACTGGTCCAAATCATTTGGCAGATGGGGGATTCCTGATGACGTGGTAACGAAACATGCGTCGAGGCGGTACCTGGTTACGCACAGCTACGCAACTTCCGGTCCCGATGGCTCACCACTCTCAGAGGTGGAACGCACGCCAGCCTCCACAGCGAAGGGACCATCTCTCCACTTAATTGAGAGGCCATTCAGCCTCAGTGCCGGGTTCAGGGCACCGACACAAGTAAGCAGCCATTTGGCACCCTGTTTTTTAATTTTAATTTTTAATAAAACGGAATTATACTATTGCGGTCCTTCTTTTATCCCGCATATCGTTATTGGAGCCTGCTTGAATCCAAGGAGTCTGAGTTCCAGATGCAGCTATTATTTGACGTTTGAGCTCTGATTGACCTCTTTTTTGGTTAAAAGGGGTCAACGATCTTTGAGCACTTTTGGGTGTCTTCTCACAGTTGGTGAAGGTGGAGATATCTACAGTGAATTTGAAGGCCACTGTCTATATACAGAGAACTTTATTTAAAGGACTTCTATTTAGCTATTAACACAATAGTGGTATCCACCACAACGAATTGCACTGATGCACTTTTCTCTTTTGTTTTATTACTTTGTTCATGCAATTGAATCTGATGGTGTAATTTTGTCACATAATTTCACTGTTTAGCACATACATTGTAATTGAAACTTTGTAAGGGGATGTATATATTTATATTTATTCACTTTTTTACCCACAACTTTCTGGATATACTATTTATGTATTGATTATAGCGCCCCCACTATTTCTTTTTCAGCACACATCTCAGTTTGCACTGATTTTTGGGGTGCAGCTTAATTTACTATATTAACTTATTTAATTGAATTAATTAATTTAATTTATTTTTGGCGCGAGATATACAATCATTTCCAAGATGGGGGATTATGGTGCAGGGATGTTATTCAGGGGTTGGGCTTGGTCCCTTAGTTCCAGTAAAGGGAACTCTTAAGGCATCAGCATACTAACACGTTTTGGACAATTTCATGCTCCCAACTTTATGGGAACAGTTTGGTGATGACCCCCCCATGTCCCAACATGACTGCACACCAGTGCACAAAGCAAGGTCCATAAAAACATGGATGAGCGAGTTTGGGGTGGAGGCACTTGACTGTCCTCAACTTGACAGAACACCTTTGGGATGAATTAGAGCAGAGACTGAGAGCCAGGGCTTCTCCTCCACATCAGTGCCTGACCTTACAAATGCGCTTCTGGAAGAATGGTCAAACATTCCCATAGACACACTCCTAATCCTATGATAAGCCTTTCCAGAAGAGTTGAAGCTGTTATAGCTGCAAAGGGTGGGCCAACTCAATATTGAGCCCTACATACTAAAACTGGAATTACATTAAAATTCATGTGCACGTAAAGACAGGTGTTCCAATACTTTTGGTAATATAGTGTATGTATATACAAATATATCAGGAACCCCCCCCCAAAAAAAAAAAACTGGAACTAGTATCTGCAGCAATAAATTGGATGTTACCTTTCATTTTAACTGCTGTCCACATCCGGACTAACTGACCGCTTCCATGGCCGCATCATTTAGCTGCTAATGTGTCCTCTCTTCCACCCACCGCTGCTGTCCTCTTCACAGCAGGGCAGAGGGCAGAAGGTGTGACAGGTCTTTGCACGTTAACAGCAGCTGATTATTTGCTGGTGTGGTCCTCGCAATCAATCACTCACCTATTATCAGGAACAGTTGGAAAGCTTCCACCTGTCCAGACCTGTCACACCTCCTGCTCTCTGCCCTGGTTGGAAAAGTAAGACTTGGAAGGGGGGCTGTGATGTACCGAGGGGGGGACTGAGGACACTGATATAGAGGGAGGAGGGCTGTGCTGTTCAGAGGGGCTATAATGTAAAGGGGGGCTGTAATGTAAAGGGGGGCTATGATGTACTGGGGGAACTGTGATTTAAAGAAGGGATGTGATGTAAAAGGTACACTGTAATGTCAAGAGGGGCTGTATTATAAAGGGTGCTGTGGTGTAAAGAGGGGGACTATGATTTAAAGAGGGGTGCTGTGATGAAAAGTAGGTGACTGTGATTTAAAGAGGGGGGGCTGTGATGTAAGAGTGGTTGTCTTATATAAGAGGGGTTGTGATGTAAGGAGAAAGATGTATTGTATAAGGGGGCTGCGATGTAAATGGGGCCATATTGTAAGACTTTGAATTAAAGGGATGTGCTATGATGTAAATGGGGGCACTGTAATGTATAGAGAGGGCTGTGATGTAAAGGGGAAGACTGCAATGTAAATGGGGGTCTGTGATGTAAAGGGAATCTGTGATGTAAAAGGGGTGATACAATGTAAAAAGGGGGCCATGATATAAAGAGGGGTGCTTTGATGTATTAGGGGGATGCAATGTAAAGGGGACTGCGATGTAAATGTTGCACTGAGATGTAAAGGGGGGGCACTGCAATGTAAAGGGAGGGTTGTATTGTAAAAGGGTGCCGTGATGTAAAGAGGGGCGGAACTGTGATGTAAAGGGGGTTGCTATGTAACGAGGAAGACTGAATTGAAGGGGGGGTGTATTGTGATGTATATGGGGGCTGTGATGTAAAGGAAGGACTGCAATGTAAGGGGTGGTACGGTAATGGAAATAGGGTCACTGTAATTTAAAAGGGGACTCTGCAATTTAAAAGGGTCTGTGATGTAAATAGTGAGTCTGTGATGTGAAAGGGGCTGTGATGTAAAGGGGGGGGGGGGGCTGATGACACTATAGTAAAGAGGTAACTGTGATGTAAAGGGGGTGGGGCTGTGATGTGAAGGTTCTAAATCATTTGCACAAACATGAGGTTCAGACCTTTCCTGGAAGAAAAATGTACCGAATGGACCCCTATGAATTTTAATTCAATACTTCTGCTATTGATTGTATATTTGGTCATGGGCACCTCACTCATGTACACTGCCTGTTTTTCTTGGCTGTAGCATCCAGTCTGTGTGCCGAATCAGTTTTGCAACCAAGAAATGCAAAGACCTGTACACTGGTGGGACAAAATAATCAACACTCAACAAATAGATGGGCCAACATAATCTGCATTTTACGACTGTACAGTTTTCCTATAACTTAAGAAAAAGAGAATGGGGCAATATTTTGTGGACAATAGGGTGTGTATTTTGGACAGAGGACACATGCTTCACAAAGTCATGAGAGAGGCCAGGTACACCAAACTGGAACAACTATTCTTAAACAGAAGTGGGATTCTTCAAACAAGCAGCACCTGTCCCAGGCATCATGGCACCATGGTGACTGGATTATGTGATTAGAACATGATGAATTCACAAACTTCACACCTTTCATCATGATCTTGAAGAACCAACATCTGCCTAGACTCATCACATAGTTATTGGATCAAGCTAAATGAGTAACCTGTGTGGCTATAGATGATAAAGTATGTAGCAGACACTAATTTCAGCTAGGGAAGCCACTTGGATGAGTAGCAAAACATCTTCAACATTACAGAACAAGTCCAGTTCAATGTGACTAACTACTACTAGCAATACAATGACAAGGGTTCACAGATATACTCAGTAATATAATCTGCTATTCTTTATTTACTGGTACGCTGGCCCACCGAGTTACATTCGAGTATTTTAAGAACAGTAGGGCAAGAGGCAACTAATGTTAGGCAAATTAGACTGTTAAAAATATTTTTCATTCAGGCAGTGAGCTGAACAAAAAAAAAAATTATTCCTCCATCCCCCACAAACAAGGTGAATGGAATAATCTACCCCTCCCCCTTCCCAACCAGGACACTGTATTTTGACACAACGGTACAAACAAACTCATTAGCAGCTGCATCTGACTAGTTACAGCTGTTGATCGATAAACATGCATCTGACTAGTTACAGCTGTTGATCGATAAACATTTCCAGAAGTCAAACAATCAACTTCTGTCAAGCAAAAATGGTCACACACTGATTAAAACTTGGCTGGTTCCTGCTGAACCATTTAAATTGTGATCAGTGTATGGCCAGCCCTAGTATTGCTAAACATATCAAGTTTATAAAAAGTTGGCTGCTACAGGAAGAAGAGATTGCAGGGACTAAAATGTTTCTGCCTATTTACAGAATACAGCCAGATTTGGGACAATCACTCATATGTGGAGCTGGTCAAGTTGCAACAGGGGCCCAGATGGTGTGCCCATGGTGTAACTCTGCTATCCCACATATTTGCAAACGGTAGGCTGCTAACCTTTCCTGAATTGAGAGCCAAGTTTGACCTGCCAGCCACCATGCACTACTATTACCTTCAGCTCCAACAGTTGGTTGCTGCTAAGGCAGACACGGTGGAATGGGTTCAGTCACCCGCCCCCGTGTTTCATGTGTTGCACACCAGCACTGAAACTAAAGGGTTCATCTCCCAATGCTATCAAATTCTGCTGGCGAAACACCTGCAAGCATTTCCCTGTAAGGTGGAGTCCCTGTGGGAGAGGGATCTTGGTCAACTGATGGGGGATCAGTGGAAGGAAGCCATGCAATCTGTTACCATATGCTCTTTGAATGTAGCGCAAAAGGTGTCCCAACTATACATCTTGTTGAGAGTCCACTACACCCCGACAAAACTCCATAGGATGGGTAGGTTGCCGGACCCTTTATGTTGCTGCCGTCGACGACACAGCAGAGATCTCATCCATCTCCTGTGGAGGTGCCCGAAGCTTCACAGGTATTGGAGGGAGGTGGTGGGTACACTTAATGGTGTGTTTCAAACGACAATCCCCGTAGTTGTTTGCTTGCTGGGGGTCCTGGAGGATGTGATTCCTGAGGAATTAACCATGATCGCAGTCTCTAGAGCCTTATTTCAGACCAGAAAGCTTATATTGATGGGATGGAAATCAACCTTACCACCTACCACCGCCTCATGGATAGCACACATGGGGAATACTCTCATTATAGAAAAGTATATATACCAACACAGGGGAAGCCTGGGCAGGTTTGAACGAATTTGGTCCTAGTGGCTGGATACTCCCGGGTTGAGCCCCAGGGAGCTAGTGTTATACAGAATTCTGCAATGTCCATAACACTAATCTATATATGTATGCTGAACTTAGAATTTCAATATTGTGGTGCTACACCTAGGTATTCATCTGGTGTTTGTCAGCGGAGTAAAACCTCTGCAAGTTTTTTGTACAATGGAAACTGTTGTGATTTGCCTTATGTTCAATAAAAAACCTTTTTGATAAAAAAAAATGCTTCTTCCTTCCCATGTAATTTGTATTTTCCAGTTTGCTTTTCATTTTCTGGTTTCTGATACTGGTTAACATGTGATCTATTGCACGGGATGGCAGTGCATGTTACTTGTGCTGGTACAATGCAATGTGCTGACAGAAACGGTGCATGCCTGCTTTCTTGGATGTTGAAATGCATTGCCAACCGATTCATTTTGAATGGTTGTCTAATTGCAGTGCACATTAACACATGAGAAAGCATAACCTATTAGGGCTTATTTATACTTGCTTCAACTTTGCCTATCGCTTCCACTTTTTTGATGCTTCTGTAATGCTTCAGTGATCATTCGGTGATGTTTTTTTGAAGCTTGGTAAATGCCCTGTGTGTGTGTGTTGATTTTCTATTTGCTTTAAAAGGGCCCAGCAGAATATGGCCTCAGTATTATCCCCACTTGGAAGATCCTTAGCTCATTAGTAGCCCTGTTCAGCAGATCCCCAGCTTATTAGTACTCTCATTCAGTAGATCCTCAGCCCTGCTGATGCCCCACTCAATAGTACCCCCAGCTCTGCTGATCCCCCGCTCAATAGAAACCCCTAGTTCTGTTGATTCTCTGCTATGCTGCTCCTCCTCTTTCTCCGGGGCCCGCTCACCTCCCTGCTATATTGCTCCCACGCTGCTCACCACGTATGACATCTGCTAGTTTCTCCTGCTTTGGTCCTCCGGCTCCGGTGATTCTGTGCCGCTCAGTCCTCTCTCTCCAGCCCCTGCTCACCTTCTGCTATATCGTTCCTATGTTGCACACCACATGTGCCGTCTGCTAGTTGCTTCGGGCCAATACGGACTTCGCTCACCTTCCTCCTGCTCAATGCTGCACACCAAATGTTACCTCTGCACCAGACACTTCCAGAATATATACACATGAACCAGAAGTGACTGCTGATGATGTGTTTCCAGATTGTTTGTTGGTTTCCCAGTGCACCCTGACATGTCTCATACCCGCAATACCTCCAAAACAAAGTGAAGCTAATGCTGAATAAAAGCCCTTCAAAGCTTCAGGTTCTGTAAATTTCCCTATGTATGCAGCCAGACCTGTGCAGAAATGCAGACACTGGTTGCACACTGTCTATGTTCTGCTCACATGTAACTGCTCGGATGAACAATTACTTTTGAACAGCAGAGGAACCAGCCATAAGTCTGACAGCCATCAGTGACAGCTGCTTTTGGTTGCACACAGTGTGTGCAAGCAGCCTTTTACAACTCCCATCAATAATCTACTGATTCTTGTCAGCAACTGCCCCTAGCCACTGCTATTTGGACTAAGGCTGGCCATAGACAGAGCAAATTTCTTTCCATGGGTTGCAGGAAAGAAATTCAACTAATTCTCCCATCAACACAGTGTTGACAGTGGAATCCGTCCCACCAAGACATTGTGTTCTCCTGGTGGGGGAAAGCTACCCCCACCAGGAGAACACACTGTTGATTACTAGCAGCTTTAAAAAGTGATGATTGCTAGTGGCATGAAAAGTCTGGCAGGCTGGTTGCACCCAAGTTGATCTACATTCAGCCTGCCCATACATGTTTCAAGTCTCGGGCCAGTTCCTGCTGAACCGGCCGAGATTTGAACCATCTATGGCCGACTTTAGAGTGATACTCTGGAAGAGAACCGCACTAAAATACATTGCTCTTAACTGTCTATCTTCTATTTGTTATTTTGCATTTAACCAACCATTTTTTTTGTGCAGGACTCCTTTATGGCATGCAAAACAGAGGCTATGTTAGAAATGTATCAAACTGTGTGCTAAAAGAAGTCCCTCTCTCCCTTATCAGAATGTTGTAGGTATGAAAATGTTTACTATGTGTAATAAGGCACTGAATGTGATTACACAGTGTTTCCATCTACTTTTCACCATCAGGTTCTTTATGGGAACAGAACAGGTCACATTTTACTTCTCCTTTTACTTGACTGGTGCTGCTGCAAGGGGGCAGCTGCCGCTTTACTGACAATCTGAATATGTTTCCATGATGCAACCTATGTCAGCATATTTTTTTCAAGGTCCACATTATATTTATATAGTCATGCTATACATGCCTGTTACACTGGCTCATTTATAATATTGTACAGAGAAATTAATATCATGGATGTATTGCAGTTTTCAGGTGAATGTTAAAACATAAAGCTTTAATGCTTCACACATACTGACAACCTTAACATCTACAAAAGCAACATTTGAAAGAATTGTGGAGCCAAATAATAATACTTTTGAACAGCATGCATCATTTGGCATAGTATGAGAGGTGTGCGTGTCTCCATTTATACATATAGGATGGAAAATAGCTAAATATTATAAACATTTGAAGGGGTTGTAAAGGTTTGTTTTTTATTTTCTAAATATGTTCCTTTAAAGTGGTTGAAAAACCCACTTTTTCACTTTTACCTACAGGTAAGCCTATAACAAGGCTTACCTGTAGGTATAAAGAATATCTCCTAAACCTGTACGGTTTAGGAGATATTCCCCTCGCAATGCGGGCGGCGCATGCGCAGGGGGGAATCCACGGCGAAAGGACCGGCATCCGCCGGACCCTGCCGATTTTAAATCTCCCGCGCGCACGTGCGGGAGTGACGTCATCGCCGCTCCAGCCAATCACAGCGCTGGAGCGGCGATACCCGGAAGACACGCCGGAGCAAGATGACATCCTGCTCGGCGTGGACCAGGTAAGTGGTGTTCACCTCGTTCCGAGGTAAGTATTTCATAATCGGCTAGTATGCAATGCATATTAGCCGATTATGCCTTTTGCCTTGCAGGTTTGAAAAAAAAAAAAGTTTATGCGGTTTAAAACCACTTTAAGCTAGTGCATTGTTGGATCACTTACCGTTTCCTTCGATTTCCCTAATAAATGTTTTTTTTTTCTTTGTCTGAATTTCTCACTCCCTGCTTCTCCTCAGTAAGCTTACCCCCATCATCCGAGCCGTTCTGGCTGGGGGTTAGTCAGCCAGAACAGCTTACTGAGGAGGAACAGGAAGTGAGAAATTCAGACAAAGAAAAAAAACATTTAGAAGGGAAATTGAAGGAAAAGGTAAGTGAACCAACAATGCACTAGCTTAACCATTTAAGACCCAGACCATTATGCAGGTTAAGGACCTGGCCCCTTTTTGCGATTCGGCACTGCGTCGCTTTAACTGACAATTGCGCGGTCCTGCGACGTGGCTCCCAAACAAAATTGGCGTCCTTTTTTTCCCACAGATAGAGCTTTCTTTTGGTGGTATTTGATCACCTCTGCGGTTTTTATTTTTTGCGCTATAAACAAAAATAGAGCAACAATTTTGCAAAAAATTCAATATTTTATACTTTTTGCTATAAAAAATATCCCGAAAAAATATATAAAAAAAATGTCTTCCTCAGTTTAGGCCGATACATATTCTTCTACTTTTTTTTGGTAAAAAAAAAATCATAATAAACGTTTATTGATTGGTTTGCGGGGGGTTAAGTGTGCCCTAAGGGAGTGATTCTTACTGTAGGGGGGCGTGGCTGGACGTGTGACATCACTGATCGTCGTTCCCTATAACAGGGAACAGACGATCAGTGACACTGCCACAGAGAAGAACGGGGAAGGTGTGTTTACACTCACCTCTCCCCGTTCTTCAGCTCCTGTGACCCGATCGCGGGACACCGGCGGCGATCGCGCAGGTCCCGCGGGCATGGTCAAGGAGCTTCAGGCCGGGTCGTGAGCGTGCCGCCGGCGGCGTGCGCGTGACCCACGGCTGGACACTTAAAGGGCAACGTACCTGTACGTGCCTGTGCCCAGCCGTGCCATTCTGCCAACGTATATCGGCGTTAGGCGGTCCTTAAATGGTTAAAGGAACCTATTTAGAAAAAAAAAAAAAACTTTACAACCCCTTTAAAGCAATCCAATTTTATAAGAAAAGATTAGCTGAAGCTTTTTGCAGTATAGTCTTGACGTATTAACTGACTTCCATGTGTTAAAGCTACATCTGCTTAACAGATATATGAATATAAACTCATTTGGCTTCTAGGAAACTAGGACCCATTTACACTTATGCTTTTAATGAATGTATTTTAAACACCTGTGCAGAGAATTGCCATTGTTTTTAATGGTGCTAGTTCACATATATACACTCTTCCAGACTGACATTCTTCCATGGAGACATTTTGATATTTGCATAACTCCTTCCAAGCACTGAATACATCATGACCTCTTGAGATGAGTACTGAGGAAGGGTGCTGTGATATTTTCAGGAAGCTACGTACACCACCTTGCCTGCCCCTCCTAGCAGCCATGATCTGCCTGCATTGCATAGAGAAGCACAACGACCAAATGTTGACATCACTGGGTCCAAAATACATTGTTTAATGAAAATGTAAAGGTTTTACTTTTAAAAATTGAAAAATTAATTAGCATGTTGGTTGTGGGTGGGAGGTAGTGCAGGAATCGGGGAATACAAAATATAGGCAGATTAAAATTTATTTTTAAAAGAGTAGTATGGGCAATTTTTTTGGGCTATACTTCTTTTTTGGGTCACAGGGGTGCATTTACTTTTTCACTCCTGTGACCCAGAATCGGCTAAAAGCGGGCTAAAGTCTGCTGTTAGTTGATGTCACTCAGCTGTTCCAGGCACTGGAAGGATCCTGACAATAATGTTGGGATCCACTGAGATGCCTGATTTAGCAACAACTATCCAGTAGGCCAAGTACTAGAGGTTGGTAAGTCTAATGCCGCGTACACACGATCGGAAAATCCAACAAGAAGACCGTGGATTTTTTTCCGACGGAATCTTGGCTCAAACTTATCTTGCATACACACAGTCACACCAAATTCCGACCGTCAAGAACGCGGTGACGTACAACCCTACAACGAGCCGAGAAAAATTAAGTTCAATGATTCCGAGCGTGCGTCTAATTTATTCCAAGCATGCATGGTTTTTAGTGCGTCAGAATTGCATACAGACAATCGGAATTTCCTCCAAGAACCTTTCTTGTCGGAAAATTTGAGAACCAGCTCTCAAATTTTTCTTGGTGGAAATTTCCGACAGAAAAATTCCGATGGAGCCTACACATGGTCGGAATTTCCGATCAAAAGCTCACATCGGACTTTTCTTGTCGGAATTTCCGATCGTGTGTACGCGGCATTAGGTGTGGTGTCAATGACTGCAATAAAAAATAAAAAAAAACATTGGTGCCAGTGGCTGCAATAATAACCAATATTTGCCAGAGTTATTAAAATACAGTATTTACTATACTATCCCTGTATTTGTATCAAATGACAAAGTTAAAAATCAATATAGTTATATCACAGATTTAATTGCACTGTGTGTGTTATATGAATGTCCAGTGTCTACACTAAATAGAATTATTAATAGTAATATTAAGTAATTGAGTAGAATTTATAAAATATGATTAAATATTAGTGTCTTTAAATAGAAAACAGCAGCGGTAGTAATGCAAATATATAAACACATTCTTAAGGGAGAGGATACAGAAGAACTGTAATGTCACCAAATGGATACAGAAATGAGAATTGAAGCAAATAAAAAAAATATAGGGAATTATTGTTTTAGAAAGGAGCATACAAAAATAAATGAGGTAAGCTATTTTTTACTACTAATATTAATACTAATTATAATAATAATAACAATTAATATTATTATTATTGCTATTATTATCGTCTCTCATTTGAATAAACTATAACAACAGATCAGCATCTTTACCTGTCTTTGTCTGTTAGCAGAACTACAAATTACAATTCTAAAAGGACATTTGAATAAATGTTTAAAAAAAAAA
Organism: Rana temporaria; assembly: GCF_905171775.1. Lineage (NCBI taxonomy): Eukaryota > Metazoa > Chordata > Amphibia > Anura > Ranidae > Rana > Rana temporaria. The sequence continues at coordinate 237,661,079 of NC_053493.1, read as the reverse complement.
CATTAGCCACACACGTCAATGCCAGTAGCCTACACAAAATATAGCATAACAATAGCATAAAGTGAAAATTCTCAAGGTAGAAAAGATAGGGGGACTTTAAGGAAAAATTAGAACAGAACAATCATGATAAAATGGGATGCTAAAAACATTGCATAAGCAACTAACTAGGTTCTCTCTTTTCCATAATACAATGTCATACACCTATAATGCCGCGTACACACGACCGTTTTTCGGGTTGGAAATTTTTTTTTTTTTTTAAATGTCATTAAAAACGATCGTGTGTGAGCTCCAGAGCATTTTTCACGATGGAAAAAATGGGCATTAAAAATTGGGAACATGCTGTAATTTTTCATTAAGTTTTTAACGTTGTAAAAAATAGTCGTGTGTGGGCTTTAACGACGTGAAAAAAACGTGCAAGTTATGAGACGGGAGCGCTCGTTCTGGTAAAACTAGCGTTCGTAATGGAGATAGCACATTCATCACGCTGTAACAGACTGAAAAGCGCGAATCGTCTCTCACCAAACTTCTACTAACACAAAATCAGCTCCAAGGGTGGCGCCATCCGCATGAAACTTCCCCTTTATAGTGCCGTAGTACGTGTTGTGCGTCACCGCGCTTTGCTAGAGCATTTTTTTTTTATGATCGTGTGTAGGCAAGGCTGTTTTAATGATCGGGTTGAAAAAAAAATCGTTTTTTATAGACCATTAAAAACTTAATTTTTTACAACCCCGAAAACGGTTGTGTGTACGCGGAGGAGAAGAGAAACATTTTTATATACCTTTGCCTATTTGTTAACTAAAACCTGGTAAACTATGGATGGGTATAATATGTATTACATTGAGGCAAACAAGTGCTTTCATATAATTTGATTGCCATTAGTAATATTTAAATTAGAATAACGTTAATCTGGATGGAACCATTTGTGCACTGGAATAAAACTAATTTAATAATAGACTTTTTCTAGTACTATACATCAAAATGACAAATTACAACAGGCAAAATTCCCTGGTATTTATTTTGGCATAAAGCACAATGCTTGCAATATAGTATCTAATTCCAGCAGCATTAACATGAAAAACACACATAATTGCTATACCAATACTGCAATGCAACTAGCAATTAATTGATTAAACAAAGTTGTAGGAAAGAATGTGTAGCCAAAATTTGTGTAAACAATTCCAAAATGTTTTACAGCAATCAGATAATAGATGTGTACATAAATAATGCTGAAAATATGAAAAGAGTGTGCACAAATCAAACAGTGTATACAAATTAAAACATCCATCGAGAATTACCCTTTGTTAAATTTCATAGTTCATATAAAATAAAAAAAGGTGCTACTTCACTGCAAATAACCGTATTTATCTGCGTATAACACGCACAGGCGTATAACACGCATCCTAACTTTAACAGGGGAGTTTCAGGAAAAAAAACTTTCCACAGCCCCCTGCGTATAACACACAGGCACAGTTTACCCTCTATTTTCAGGGTAAAAAAAGTGAGTGTTATACGCCAATAAATACAGTATAAGAAAAGTGCCTCTTGAGAGCTCCCTAAAACTGCAATACCTAAACCTTATGGTTTCTGGTTATCTGCATTTCAGCTGTATTATAGACTAGTCTATTGATTTCAATCACACAGATCCTGTCTGGTGGACTTGCAATGAGATAAGAGGAAAAATGCTGTCCAGTTTACCATGCAGGAAGTAGTGCCTGCATATGTAATGTGTAAAAATGGCTGCCCCCATGTAATGCATTAACTGATACTGGTTATGTTAGTTGACATTATGCTAATTTCTTTTACATATAAATCTTGTAAATTAAGAAAAAATAAAACAGTATAATCCCCCTTTAGGAACAAGAATACTTAATTTACACATGTTTGAGAACAGTCTAAAATTTCTCTGACTACAATGCCAAAAAAAACACATTTACAACAGCCTGATGCTCGGTAACACATGACATAATGAAAGTATGTTCTATACATATGCAGAGGGTTTGATACAATTTAAAAGACACCTATAACTTCACTTGTACAAAATAATAGTCATCACTAGAGCTACCTGAGAATTTCCAGAATCTGTTGTCCTCTTGTCTTTCTTGACATGCAACACATTCCACAATAGGCGCCAGAGTAAACTTGCTAAAATGCAAATGTTACCTGTAATCCACAGTAATCTGCCTTTAAATGATATGTCCATATTAAAAAAAAATGTTGGTTGTCTGTTGTATAAAAATACCCCCCTATTTACTGAACCCTTGTCTTGCTAAGCTGCAAAGAAACTAGGCTGCAGCAGGAGACATAGTAAAGGACAGGTTGTATCTGGTATCAGGCATCAACAAGTTCAATGTACCTAAAATGGTATAATATGACAAGTGGATGACAAGCCTGGAGCAGATGCTAGGGATAAGGGGAAAGGAGGACCGAGTCTGTGCTTGACAGGTATTTACTGTGACACTCTAGCACTTGTCGACTGTGCAGGAACTCCAGGCACCATCAGCAGTAGCAGAATGTATCAAGCACATGTTCCCCATCAACAGAACAAACTTTCAGGTTCCCACTGCAAAGGCTGGAGGGCATATTTTGTTAGGATAGTAAATCTTGGAAGCCATGTCTACATTCATTAGGGAGGAAAATGTTTTTAGAGTTAACACTGCCAATAAATTTCTGCCATATTTTGGAGTGTGAATAAAATGAAAGATCTTGGAAAGTGTTAACAGCTACTAACTGTTGTCTTATATCAAACAAATGGGATGATTTACAGAGTCAGCATTTGCCTGGCCAATAAATATTTATTACTTTTCAAGTACAACTAAAGGCAAAGCATTTTATAAGTTTGGATCAAGTGGAGAGGGATTAGAATGACTATCGGGTTTCATAATTGCTGATCTGTGATCTCGTTAGGAAGATTCACTCTCTCCTTTTCTCATTTTTACTATTATCTCCGAAAGTGAAAGATAATCCCAAATTTTGGGTTATCACCAGAGCAGGGGAAATCTTCCGATGGGTACACTAGTTCTGGTGACCCCCGTGAGAACAATGGATTCCCTCACTTTGGAGGGATTTCCTCTCAATTCCTGTTTTGGCTATTGGACAGAAAGTGAAATCTCGCCAATCTCGCCAATGAAACAATTGACAGGGGTTATAACCCTCCAGTACTCTATAAAAAATAAAAATAAAAAAAAAAGATTTCCTCTTAGTTATACTTTAAAAAAAGCTTTAAATGTAAATTTGAGCTAAATACACTGCACACAACAAGCTGTTTTTTTTAGAAATCTGGTATACGTGTAGCTTAGAAATCATTTAAACTCATGCATTGTTTGACTTTAGTATTACTTTAAGCATTCCAGTGACCAACGGGCTTTGTCTGTATTCTCATGCCCTGGCTGAGGCTTGACTATCTTTGATTTTAGTCTGTTCATGTAGGCTTTTTCCTGTATATTGCTTGGACTGTGTTTGTCTATGCTTATCCCGATCATTTGCCTGTTGCCTGTTAACCTGCTATTGTCAGTCATTGCTCCATTTACCTGTCTGGAACCTGGACTTTGTCCGTGCGGGGGGCTTATCAGAATATGGAAGCCCCCTTTAAGAAGGAGGCCCACAGATCCCCTTCATGTGAATGAGTATGATGTACATACAGTAGTACCCCTACCCATTCACCATAAAAGTGTCAAAAAGTAATAAAAAATGTTTTTGACAATTTCTTTATTTAAAAAAAAGAGTCCCCCAATTGTAAATCCATCGTTAATCACGCAAGGCTGCATGCTCGGATAAGGGTCTGATATGGATTTTGGGGGCGCCATTTAAGAAAAAATAATGCCTGGTATGGAATGGGGGGAGGGCATGCTGTTTTATTTTTATTTATTTTTTTCATCAATTTTTTGTATTTTTTTTACACTCAGCTGTCAGCTGGTAACCCGCGGACAGCTGATGAGTCATCCGTTGATAAGGACGAGACAGCCGGCTCCTTAGCAACCAGCTATTCCCCACACTGTGTTTTGACAAATACCCCCTGATACAAACAGCAAAACCCTGGTGGTAAATATTGCATGTTTCTTTACTCTCTGGTTTGTTTGTGAATTGGACTTATGCAAATTAGTCACGTGTCCATGGTATCGCATTCAGTAAATGTTAGTAAATTAACCCCATTGTGCTAATCATCAGACTCATGCACATGTGCATAAACATACACATCTCTCTATGCATATAAGCTTAACTAGATGAGGACTTTGTGCATTTGCATTAGCATGACTGCATCACAGCATGTGCAGGAATGTGCCTGCACATCCACCATAGACATTAGAGCCATCTGGGCTATTGAACCACTTCAATACTGAGCACTTTCACCCCCTTCCTGCCCAGGCCAATTTTCAGCGCCATCGCACGTTGAATGACAATTGTGCGGTCATGCAACACAGTACCCATATGACATTTTTTTTTTTTTTTGAGACAGAGTTTTTTTTTGCCAAACAAACAAAAACATTTTGAAACAAAAAAGTTTTTCTATTATAAAATGTTGTAATTTATAGATAAGTATTTTTTCTTCTTCACTGATGCTCACTGATAGGCTGCACTGATGGGCATTGATGAGGCAGCACTGATGAGGCTGCACTGATAGATGGCACTGATGGGCACTGATAGGTGGCACTGATGGGGCTGCAATGGCTATCAGTGTAAACAATGTGCTGACAGGCTTGCCAGTTAACAGCTTTCCTTTCCTCACACAGACACAGCGTGTGAGGAAAGGACTGCTGATAACTGGAAAGTCTGTTTAAATGTGATCAGCTAGGATTGGACACAGCTGATCACATGGTAAAGGGCCACCGTGATCTGTGACCTGAAGAAACAGAGCAGTCCCAGAGTACACCAGATGCGAGCCCCAGGGGGCACGTGGGCGGCTGAGTTCTGGGGGGTCATTCATCGATGCGATACTACTACTGTATGTTATTTTCATTGACTATCTGTCTGGGGTCTCACATCTCTGAAGCATCGGTCTTGCCTGTTGTCAGGCTCCAGGTAACACAAAGGATTTACAGTACATAGCACAGAAATATCACTTTGGAGTACTGCATAAGATATGAAAAACCAGATGGCGATTAAGCTGTCAGATTCCATCTGAACCTGTAATATTGTTTTTTTTTTAAATTAGACCTCTTAGTTTACAAAGAACCATATAAAAAAAAAAGATGAATATTAAAAAATACACATTGTTAATCCTTATTACAAATACACATTGTACCACCCACCCCTTCCCAAAGAATATCAAAAATGAATTTTTAAAGCCCCCCCCCCCATACAATAAAGGGGTCAGTCCTTGGAAAACCAGTGTTTTCGTAACTCAGCAGAAGTTAATGGGCTGATTTACCCAATTTTCTTAATTGACGTGATTTACCATGTCCTGTAGTTGAAATTACTTCCCACTTTCTTTGGGGTCGGTTCACACCTAAACTGGCCACGGATCGCACAGCAATGCTGTCGGTCCCTGTTTTCCCTTTCAGGGACGAATCAGGGATGAATCTTTGCCTGAATTCGGCCCAGAAACTGAGCCAAAGATGCATACCAATTCTGTATGGTTCGCTCCGCAAGCCACCACAGAGACTCGTAAACCATAGAGAGCCAGTCACATTCTCCTGCTATGCGAATTGGATGTGGGGAAACCGCATCTAATTCGCATAGGTGTGAATTCAGCCGGAGTGTTTTTATTTGATTATACCTTATAGAGAAAGCAGCAGGAATAGAGTATCAGAATAAAGAAAGCAGACTTTGGAATCACAACGAGAAGATCTCACCACTTGTGTTCTCAAGATATTAAAGAGTGCAGTTGTTCTATTCAGCCTACTACCGTGTTTCCCCGAAAATAAGCCCGTGTCTTATATTAATTTTGACAACAAAAGACACAGTAGGGCTTATTTTTGGAGTAGGTCTTACCATGTAATGTGCTGTCTTCTCTTCCCCTCTCTCGACCTGCCTGTTAGGAATCCCCAGTGTGAACTAAGCTAAAATGCTTGTAAAATCCTATAATCTACTCTATTACTGTAGTATATAATGTACAATGTGTGTGTTTCTGTAATATAATTGTGCCAAATACCTTCATTATAGCGCCGCTCTGCGCTTTTGTGACCTGCCAGAGCTCTCTTCCCTTCATTTATGTTACAGAAACACACACATTGTACATTGTGTACTACTGTAATAGAGTGGGTTATAGGATTTTAAACTAGGGCTTATTTTCGGGGTAGGGCTTATATTGCAGTCCTCCTGGAAAAGTACGCTAGGTCTTATTTTAGGGGTAGGTTTTATTTTCGGGGAATTATCCACCCGTAAGTAAGACATCCACCCGTAAGTAAGACATCAATTTTGTGGGGGTTAGGCTGATACATAAATATAAAAGCATACTTCTTCAATATTGCCGTACAAGCTCAAATTAATCAAGGTTAACCCAAACAAAATTAATGTGGGTGGGCAAAACTATGACAGATTTTAATTTTGCTTAAATCGTATACAATCACGATTGTTATATTTATTAAGTACCAAAATAGGTATTATACTTAATGAGGCACTGGCACATATTTCTAGGAATGACAAAACTAAATAGAAAACAATGATCCTAATGTTTTAGCAATTGAAAAATTAACAGTTGCACACTGATAATTTTACCTTATGTGTAATTTAGCCATTAGCTGAAAAATATAAATTCCTAATATATTTTGTATATAATTTGACTGTGGATGTTTCAAGAGTGTTAAAAAAAAACTATTTAAATATTTTAAGTAACCATTTAAAATTTTGTGTATTTATTATATATTTAACATTTAAATATACATAAAAATTACATATATATGTTGAATACAAATGCATAGTATATAATAAGTATATACAGTTTACTACAGATTAGGTTCTGGCTCCACCTAGTGAAATATATGCAGAAACACATGCACATGAACTAAGCAAAACTAAATTGGAATTTTCTCTATACTCTAATGCAGCCTTTTTCAACCAGGGTGTCCAGGCGCATTCTGGGTTCTTCAGGGGTACCTTGGCATAATGCCTAAATTTATTTTTGTAGGAAAAAAATCACCTCTAATGTTGAGTGTCCTATGTGTGTGTATGTTGCTGCCTTATGTAAATGTATTAGTTTATTTCTTTACATTTTAGAATGGGGCTGTAAAGTTTAAACATTCTTTACCTTAATGCATTCCTTGCATTAAGGTAAACAATGTTTAGGTGTCAGCATCGCCCCCTCAGCCCCCTTTACAGTACTTATCTGAGACCCATTTCGATAGCGCCGTGTACGTCAGCAAACTGTTTCTCCCCTCACTTCTGGGTCTCGCTGGCTTTGCAGATACGCAGCGTAAGTGTAGAGATGCGCCGTCGTATCTATGCGCCTTATTCACAATACTAGATACACCTGAAATATGGCTTCTTCCGGCCGCCGTAAGTCTTAGTACGCCGTCATATCTTGGGTGCATATTTACGCTGGCCGCAAGGGGCGCTTCCAGTCGATTTACGCGTCAAATATGCAAATGACCTAGATACGCCGATTCACAAACGTACTTGCGCCCGTCGCATTAAGCTACGCCGTTTACGTAAGGCGTACGTCTGGCGTAACTTTACCCCACATAAAGCAGGGGTAAGTCATGTTAAGGTATGGGCGCAGGAACAGCGTCGTATTTTACGTTGTTTGCGTAAGTCGTACGTGAATGGGGCTGGGCGTAGGTTACTTTCACGTCGAAAGCATTGAGCCGACGTATCTTAGGGAGTATTTGCGACGTGATTCTGAGCATGCGCCGTTCGAACGGCCATTAATTTACATGAGGTCACGGTTAATTATAATATAACACGCCCACTGCCTTGCTACTTTGAATTAGGCGTGCTTACGCCGGCCCATTTACGTTACGCCGACGTACATATGGGAGCAAGTGCTTTGAGAATACTGGACTTGGCTCTCAATGTTACGACGGCGTAGTGCATATGAGATGCGCTACGCCTATCTAAAGATGCGCCGATCTCTCTGAATCTGGCCCATAGTCTTTAGAAGATGAGAGTAAACTGTAGAGGAGAAGCTGTAAAGCATGCAGGGTATCCAGGAAGTTGTGGAAAGAGATAGCCAGCAGAAAGGCTATTTGTAAATTAATACTATTACATTGTTGATGTTATAAAATTAAAGTGTATGCTGTGACCATAGATCTTTTTAAATACCTTCCAACTGTCCCTGATTTGGAGCAATGTCCCTCTGTCCCTAATTTCTCCTCATTTGTCCCTCATTTTGGTCTGATCTATATTTAGGTATATAAAATGCACTTTTTATCTATCAAAAAGTGTTTCCCAGTGCTAAACCTTTCATCTGATTTCTAAATTGCTGCATATGTAAATTCCAAAAGCCAATATAAATGAATAGTAGTGGTAAAAAAAAAAACAAAAAAAAAAGTGACTTTAACCAATCTTGTTTTTTGTACAATTGTCCTTTAAGGGGGTGTAGCAAGGGGTGTGTCCTATGCCTGCATACTTTTGCTGATAGGTGTCCCTCATTACCATCTCAAAATGTAAAGTGGTAAACTTTTAAAGCTGTTGTAAACCCGCAAAAAAAAAAAAAAACAGGGGAAAAAAAACCTGCAAGGCAAAGGCATAATGAGCTAGTATGCAGGCGCATACTAGCTCATTATTAAATACTTACCTCAGAACGAAGCCCCCATATCGGATCTCGGTTCATGCCGAGGGAGCCGACATCTTGACCCCGATGTGTCTTCCGGGTTCGCGGCTCCGGCGCTGTGAGTGGCCGGAGCCGCGGTGACGTCACGTTTTCTTCCCGGCAAGGTCAGGCAACGCTGCCGGACCTTATGCTGGAGGAGTTCAGAGCGCATGCACCGCTGACGTCAGCGGCTGCATGCATAAGAAATATCTTCTAAACCGTACAGGTTTAGGAGATATTAATTTTACCTACAGGTAAACCTTATTATAGGCTTACCTGTAGGTAAAAGTTTAAAATTTGGGTATACAACCGCTTTAAGATATCAACAAAAACAATTATGAATATAAACAGCACAAAAAAAATTGATTTACCTCTGTACTGTCGCTGTCTTCCTCAAATGCTTTACATTCTTCTTCCCAAAGACAGTTCATGACTTGTGTGTTATGGCATGTACCCATTTTGTCCAGTGCCATGAGTTTAAAAGGCATACATATGTTATCTCCTATATCCCCATTTTCATCTGGATGCTGATTGGCTTCTATCCTTTCATTTCTAAATAAAGGAACTTTTTTGCTTCCTATGCCTCCAGGATTTTGCCTGAAAAAAAAAAAAAAAAAACACAACAAAAATTAACATGTAGTACTTATTAAAATACTAAACTCACAGTGTATATAAAAAGTATGATCATGTGTGATTCTATACTACAATATATCACCTTATATCTTCGTAAAAGCTTATACATTCTTTATGCAAAAACTCTGATATGATACAGTATATGCATTTGTATTCTTCTGTAAAATATGTTAAACATAATAAAAACAGATTATATAATCTGCTAAAAATACTTAACACACTAAAGTCAATTACTAAATACCAATCTGCTACACTTTAAATGCAGAATAATTTAGCGCTACCCCCGTAGGAGCTGATAATTAGAATGTGTGCTCTGTTCTTTGCCTTAACCTTTTCCACACCAGGTTGAGTGTATACACATACAGAATCACAAGAAAATCACTGAATAGTATATAGTACTAGTGCTACATGAGGCCCCGTACACACGAGGGGATCTTCCGGTGGAAACGGTCCGCCGGACCGTTTCCAGTGGAGATTCCTCCTCCGGATTTGGATCCGATGGCTTGTACTCACCATCGGATCAAAATCCGCGCGGAATTCATCCGCGGTGACGTGTCGCGCCGTCGCCGCGATGATGACGCGGCGACGTGCGCGACTCTGGAATGTAAGTACTTCCACGCATGCGTCGAATCATTACGACGCATGCGAGGGAGGGGAGCGGACGGATTGATCCGGTGAGTCTGTACAGACCACCGGATCAATCCGCTGGACCCGATTCAAGCGGATAAATTTCTTAGCATGCTAAGAAATTTATATCCGCTTGAAATCGATCCGGCCGAGAAATCTCCGCGGATAAATATCCGCTAGGCCGTACAGACGACCGGATTTGTCCGCTGGAACTGATCCACGGATCAATTCCAGCGGATAGATCCGGTGGTGTGTACGAGGCCTGAAAGAAAACTTGTGTGCTTATGGAGTGGTGTTGTAGGCACAGTACGGATATTTATTCAGCCACCAGATCCAGCGTTGTCCCACTGACATTCTTCTGTCAACAGACACAGCTCAGCCCTGTGCTACTATCTTACATGTGGCATCATTGAGAGGCCCACCGTCTCTTCCAGGTTCAGCTGGCCTGGGCCTCGCGATGATGTGCCACTTGGCCCGCCCCCACTTCTACTTACTGAATAAATATTTAAGGGCCTCCTGGGACGTGCATATCCTTAGGAGGTCCAGCAAGCACTGTGCACGTCATTCGCCTTGTTGATGAAGTGCACAGAGGGGCAGGGCCTTGCTTTTGTTAATTTTTTTTTTGAAAAGGTAAAAAAAATGTAACTATTTGTGTGAAGGAGGGGTCGAGAGGGTGGAACTTCACATAGAGGGTGAAGATCCACTTTAATATATTGCCACCTAATATGGTTGGTAACTAGTAGAGATGAGCTTTATGTTCGATTTGGAGTGTTTGCGACAAATTCGAAAAGCCGCGGAACACCCTTTAAAAGTCTATGGGAGAAGTCTAAAGTGCTAATTTTAAAGGTTAATATGCAAGTTATTGTCATAAAAAATGTTTGGGGACTCGGGTCCTGCCCAGTGTTGCCAACCTACCAGATTGAAATTTACTGACACAACATCCAAAATTTACTGGCACAGCCACTCTTTTACTGGCATTTCCAAAAGTTATAAAATTACAGTTTTAAGTGCAAATTAGAGTATTTAGGCTACAAACAAATACAATATGCAATTAGCAATATGATTTAAGGTAGATAATAAGGAAAAAAAACATATTTCTGAGTTTCTCTCCAAGCCTAGTGGTCCCTTCAGTCCACTCCAGTCTAAACAGCACTGACGGTCCCGGTCCCAGCCTTCCTTGCTCCCATACTGCAGGCCCACACACGAGGCACTGGCCACTATGGCTTGGCTCCATTACATCATGACATCACACTCAGGCATCGCCTCCGCACTCGGATGGTCTAAGCCAGCTCTGGACCAAGCCGAGTGTCACAGACAGGGGTCAAGTCCTGAGGAAAAAAGTGTGGGAACTCCCACCCAAGATCCACTCCCCCACCAAAAAAAAAAAAAAATGATACGCTCATATGCATAATTACTAAACCACATGTTTTTTTGTTTTTTTTTCGATCCACTGTACCTTAGTAATCCTTTGTGTTACTGGCCGCTTCCTGTATATGGATTCATCGGGTAGTGTGCGGGTATTCAGTCACTTCCTCAATGCAGCAATGTCTCCTGGGAGCTTTTGTCTTTGTGCTTTTCCCAGGAGACATTGCGGAGGTCTGCCGCAAGTTATCGCAGGATTTAGAAAGAAGTTCTTTCTAAATCCCGCGATAACTTCGCCTGCCCCTGACAGTGACTCGAGCCGGGCATCGCCGCTTAGTGAAGGATTGGCTCGGCTGCTCTAGTCCTGCAAAGGGAACTGCGTTCCTGCTGTGAAAAAAGTGCAGGAACTCCGTTCCCACGCGTTCCCGCAGGACTTGAGCCCTGGTCACAGCCATATTTTTTACTGGCAACCTTTTACTTTTACTGGCAGAAGAAAATTGCCAGTTTTTTACTGGCTGCCAGTAAAAATACTGATGGTTGTCAACACTGGTCCTGCCCCAGGGGACATGTATCAATGATTAAGAAATTCGTTTTAAAAACTTCATTTTTTTTCAGGAGCAGTGATTTTAATAATGCTTAAAGTGAAACAATAAGTGCTTCACTGTGGCGGCGTATCGATCAAGTGATCCTTTTTATAGGGAGACTCGATCGATGACGTCAGTCCTACAGCCACACCCCCCTACAGTTGTAAACACACACTAGGTGAACCCTAACTCCTACAGCGCCCCCTGTGGTTAACTCCCAAACTGCAACTGTCATTTTCACAATAAACAATGCAATTTAAATGCATTTTTTGCTGTGAAAATGACAGTGGTCCCAAAAATGTGTCAAAATTGTCCGAAGTGTCCGCCATAATGTCGCAGTCACGAAAAAAATCGCTGATCGCCACCAATAGTAGTAAAAAAAAAAAAATGAATAAAAATGCAAAAAAACTATCCCCTATTTTGTAAACGCTATAAATTTTGCGCAAACCAATCAATAAACACTTATTGCGATTTTTTTTACCAAAAATAGGTAGAAGAATACGTATCGGCCTAAACTGAGGAAAAAAAATGTTTTTATATATGTTTTTGGGGGATATTTATTATAGCAAAAAGTAAAAATTATTGCATTTTTTTCAAAATTGTCGCTCTATTTTTGTTTATAGCGCAAAAAATAAAAACCGCAGAGGTGATCAAATACCACCAAAAAAAAAGCTCTATTTGTGGGGAAAAAAGGACGCCAATTTTGTTTGGGAGCCACGTTGCACGACTGCGCAATTGTCAGTTAAGCGACGCAGTGCCGAATTGTAAAAACGCCTTTGGGCATTTAGCAGCATATTGGTCCGGGGCTTAAGTGGTTAATACAGGGGTTGACAAATTTGCTTGGAATCTAGGAGCCAGGTAAAAAAGTTAGGAGCCAGAAAACGCGCCCCGTCCCGACGAGCTTGCGCGCAGAAGGCGAACACATACGTGAGCAGCGACCGCATATGTAAACGGTGTTCAAACCACACATGTGAGGTATCGCCGCGATTGGTAGAGCGAGAGCAATAATTCTAGCCCTAGACCTCCTCTGTAACTCAAAACATGCAACCTGTAGATTTTTTTTAAACGTCGCCTATGAAGATTTTAAAGGGTAAAAGTTTGTCGGCATTCCACGAGCGGACGCAATTTTGAAGCGTGACATGTTGGGTATGAATTTACTCGGCGTAACATTATCTTTCATAATATAAAAAAAAAATGGGGATAACTTTACTGTTGTCTTATTTTTTAATTTAAAAAAAAATGTAATTTTTTCACCAAAAAAGTGCGCTTGTAAGACCGCTGCGCAAATACGGCGTAACAGAAAGTATTGCAACGTTTGCCATTTTATTCTCTAGGGTGTTAGGATAAAAAATATATATAATGTTTGGGGGTTCTAATTAGAGCGAAGAAGATGGCAGTGAAAATAGTGAAAAACAACATTAGAATTGCTGTTTAACTTGTAATGCTTAACTTGTAATACCAACGGCCACCACCAGATGGCGCCAGCTCACATCTGGTGGTAATAACTTGTAATACCAACGGCTCACCACCAGATGGCCCGAAACACTTTTTATGACAATAACTTATTAAACCATTAAAATTTGCACTTTAGATTTTTCATGTTCGTGTCTCATAGACTTTAACAGTGTTCGAACTAATTTTTTTGCCTGTTCGCATGTTCTGCTGTGAACCTAACCAGGAGGGTGTTCGGCTCATCCCTAGTAACTAGACAAGCCTAAAATAGATTAATAATGGTAATAGTCAGATCAGCGAAAAGCAGTAGCAAGGCCACCTCAAATGTAGCAGTGAGCAGTAGTAAAGTTTAATCTAACAGGTGCTATACTGAGAGAGCGCATCTAAGGCAGCGATGCTAGTCCTAGATTCTTTAGCACGCTATCGTTGGGGCCCTTTAAGAGCGTCACTTAACAACAGTCAGAGTTAACCTACATGTAGTATAGGTGCAATACAGGTACGTATAGTCTCTGCACAGGTGCAAGGTAGGTGTAATTTAGATACAGTAAATGTTTGGCTTAATGCGGAATAGGGTGCAGTCCAGGTTAGGAAAAGTGCAGTATGGTGTGCAGTATGGGTGTGGTATGGTATAAGTTTCCTGCTCTGAATGGCTCAGTCCCTGCTAGCAGTATCAACAATGGGCCAATAGCCCTCTCACTAGTCCCCAGGCTGCTGCAGTGACCTCTTGCTGTAAAAGGGGGTGGGTGGGCAGAGGGTGAGCGGATGCTCCACTCTCAATCCTAGGCTCAGATCATCTCTGCTGGCATGGTCTGCAGCTGGCAGGCAAATATTCAGACAGAAGTGCTCTCTCTAACTCCCTCAGTGCCAAGAGGAAAAACTTTCCTGGGCAGTTAAATAAAAATCTTCTCTCCACGCTTCCTACTGCTCAGTATATATTGGGAAATGTAGTGTAACCATTAAAGTGTAGCAATTATATGGCTGCTGTCTCAAACTACAACTCCCAGGATTCTCAGTGCTCTGCATTGAAGTCTATGGGCTTGCTTAGTTTGCTTGGGGTGGGTGAAGTACCCCTCGCCGGGAGAATACAGTGATCATTGCCCGCAGCTATAATAGCCACTAGCAATAATTGCATGTAAAATCCAGCAGGCTGGTTGTGCCAAAGCTGATCGATCGATCAACTTGGAAGCTTATAGCTTCCCCATACATGGTTCGAATCTCGGCCCCTTTCTGCTAAACCGGCTGACATTCGAACTGTCGATGGCTGGCTTTATTCACCAGTATATGGATGCCTTTCTTAATAAAAGTGATGTGAGTATTTGATCACCACCTAAGGGATATCTAAACTCAAAAATAAAAATAAAATAAAACAATCCTAACCATAGAAGGAGTGGCTGCATTTGTTTTAATTTTTCAGGTCAAAGCTAATTGGTAGCGTTTTGGTAGTAAATTGTCATATCAACATTTGTTTTCGACCGTAGTGATAAGAAATTTTAAAGTACAGTGTAGCAGGATGAATTTTTTTTTTTACAAATTAACCACTTCAGCCCGGACCATTTTGCTGGTCAATGACCGGGCCACTTTTTGCGATTTGGCACTGTCGCTTTAACGTTTATTGATTGGTTTGCGCAAAAGATATGGGGCCAGATCCACATACATTTAGTTCCGTGCAGCGTATCAGAGATACGCTACGCCGCCGTACCTTACCTGTCGCATTTTCGAATCCTCAGCGATTTCGCGCCGTAAGTTACGGCGGTGCAGTGTATTTTTTGCCGTCGGATTTCAAATTGGGCGGGTTGGGGGCGGGTTTCATTTAAATGAAGCGCGTCCCCGTGCCGAATGAAATGCGCATGCGTCGTCCAGAAATTTCCCGCCGTGCTTTGCGCGAAATGACGTCGCAACGACGTCATTTTCTGAACTTAGACGTGAGTTACGTCCATCCCTATTCACGGACGACTTACGCAAAAAAAAAAATTCAAATTTCGACGCAGGAACGACGGCCATACTTAACATGGCAATTCTATCTATACGCCGCAAAATACCAGCTTTAACTATATGCCGGAAAAATCCGACTACAGACGACGTTAGAAAATGCGACGGCCGCGCGTACGTTCGTGGATCGTCATAAATCGCTAATTTGCATACCCGACGCAGAAAACGCCACCCAGCGGACGCCGAAGTATTGCATCTTAGATCCGAAGGCGTACGAAGACGTACACCTGTCGGATCTAACCCAGAAGCCGTTGTATCTTGTTTTGAGGATTCAAAACAACGATACGACGCGGGAAATTTGAAAGTACGCCGGCGTATCAGTAGATACGCCGGCGTACTTGCTCTGTGGATCTGGCCCATAGCGTCGACAAAATGGGGGATAGTTTAATGGCATTTTTATGTTCCCTCATTGTGTTCTAACTGAAGGGAGGGTGGGACTGACTAGGGGAAATGACAGATCGCTGTTTACATACACAGATCCCGGTTCTCGCTCTGTCACGAGCGATCGCATGTGCCCGGCGGTGATCGCGCCCGCCACTCGCATCGGCACCCGGGCGAGCAGGGGGCGCGCGCCCCTAGTGGCCGCAATGCAAAATCACGTTATAGGTGAGTCTTAGGACTCCTGACCAATCGGGTCTCAGGACCCACTTCCTGTTCAGCTGGGAGGAGAAGCAGAGGCCACTCTTCCCTCGACAAGCCGGAGCGAGGAGTAGCTTTTGGCCTCCGAAAGTAAGGCCACTGATCGCCATCGGCGTCCGTCACTGATTGTGGCCGTCCATCTCCCGCAGGGGGGGCCCTGACTCTTGCGGAAGGGGGACTGTTCGCTCCTGTCTCCTGGGGGGGGGGCAGATTTGTTTGGCACACATACAAACAATTGAACACCAGCCTCCACTGGTGCCCTCATTATGCTTACACTTCCGGATTGGTGATGTTGGACACTAGCTCCCATGTTCTGAGCACCGGTGACAGTTATGCTGCGTACACACGATAGGTCAGTCTGATGAAAACGGTCTGATGGACCGGTTTCATCACACCAAACCGATCGTGTGTGGGCCCCATCGGTTATTTATCCATAGGTTAAAAAAATAGGAACTTGTTTTAAAATTATATGATGGATAAAAAACCTATAGAAAAAAACAATCTGTGGGTACGTCCATCGGTTAAAAATCCACGCATGCTCAGAATCAAGTCGACGCATGCTTGGAAGCATTGAACT
This sequence comes from Rana temporaria, assembly GCF_905171775.1. NCBI lineage: Eukaryota > Metazoa > Chordata > Amphibia > Anura > Ranidae > Rana > Rana temporaria. The sequence continues at coordinate 237,644,530 of NC_053493.1, read as the reverse complement.
TCATTTTTTTCAGCACGTCGTTGTGTTTTACGTCACCGCGTTCTGACTGATTATCAGTCAGCTTCATCGGATAACTGATGGAAAAATCCATCAGACCGTTTTCATCAGACTAACCTATCGTGTGTACAGGGCATTACTCACATCTCTAGCTCTGAGCAGTGCTGTAAGTTTTTTAAGGCCACAGCTCTAGAATACAGTTTATGCAGAGAAAAGAGACTATTAGCTGGATTCAGGTACGGCGGCGCATCGTTGCGGCGGCATAGCGCATCGTATTTATACTACGCTGCCGTAAGTTTGCAAGGCAAGTACTGTATTTACAAAGTACTTGCCTGCTAAGTTACGGCGGCGTAGCGTAAATGGGGCCGGCGTAAGCGCGCCTAATTCAAATGAGGATGTGGGGGGCGTGTTTTATGTATATTAACTGTGACCTGACGTGATTGATGTTTTTTACGCATGCGCCGTCCGTGTACATATCCCAGTGTGCATTGCGGCAAAGTACGCCGCAAGGACGTATTGGTTTCGACATGGACGTAAATTACATCCAGCCCTATTCACGGACGACTTACGCAAACGACGTAAAATTTTCAAATTTCGACGCGGGAACGACTGCCATACTTAACATTACTAGTCCAGCTATTTGATGGAATAACTTTACGCCTGAAAATGGCTTACGTAAACGGCATATGTTTACTGCGACGCGCGCACGTACAGTAGTATTCAAAATTATTCAACCCCCACTGAAATTGATTGTTTTGCCAAGTTTGACATTGATTTTGATCATCCTGTCATCCTGCTTACAATTAAATCAAAGAGGCACGTGTAGGTCAGACAAATATAACATAACATTTATAATGAAATAACCACAAATGTCTTTTCTGTGCTCATATCATTATCAGTTGTATTCAACCCCCAATTGACATTCAATCTTAGTACTTAGTACAACATCCTTTTACAGTTATAACAGCTTTTAAACTTGAAGCATAGCTTGACACAAGTGTCTTGCAGCGATCTACGGGTATCTTCGCCCATTCGTCATGGGCAAAAGCCTCCAGTTCAGTCACATTCTTAGGCTTGCGCACTGCAACTGCTTTCTTTAAGTCCCACCAGAGGTTCTCAATCGGATTTAAGTCTGGTGACTGCGATGGCCACTCCAAAATGTTCCAGCCTTTAATCTGCAACCATGCTCTAGTGGACTTGGAGGTATGCTTGGGATCATTGTCCTGTTGAAAGGTCCAACGTCTCCCAAGCCTCAGGTTTGTGACGGACTGCATCACATTGTTATCCACTATCTCCTGTTACCGAAGAGAATTCATAGTACCTTGCACACGCTGAAGCTTCCCTGTACCTGCAGAAGCAAAACAGCCCCAAAGCATGATTGACCCCCCGCCATGCTTCACAGTAGGCAAGGTGTTCTTTTCATCATAGGCCTTGTTCTTCCTCCTCCAAACATAGCGTTGATCCATGGGCCCAAACACTTCTAATTTTGTTTCATCAGTCCACAGAACACAATCCCAAAACTTCTGTGGTTTGTCCACATGACTTTTGCATACTGCAGTCGACTCTTCTTATTCTTTGGAGACAGAAAGGGGGTGCGCCTGGGAGTTCTGGCATGGAGGCCTTCATTACGCAGTGTGCGCCATATTGTCTGAGCAGAAACTTCAGTACCCACATCTGATAAATCTTTTGTCAGTTCCTGAGCAGTCACAAGGGGACTTTTCTCCACTCTACGCTTCAGGTAGCGCTCAGCAGTCGAAGTCAGCATCTTCTTTCTGCCACGACCAGGTAGCGTTTCAACAGTGCCCTTTGGCTTGAATTTGCGAATGATGCTTCCTATGGTGTCTCTTGGTATGTTTAACATCTTTGCAATCTTCTTATAGCCATTGCCCTTCCTGTGAAGAGTAATCACCTCTTCTCTTGTCTTCCCGGACCATTCTCTTGACTTCACCATGTTTGTAACCACACCAGTAAATGTCTAGAAAGAGCTGAGTATCACAGTCATTTTAAAGCTGCCTGATTGGTGCTTATTAGGCTTTATTGCTGCTCCCTGACATCCACAGGTGTTTTCAATACCTGATTGAAAACACTTCAATGAACCTCTGTTCTTCAGAGTAGTAGTCTTTAAGGGGTTGAATAATTGTGTAAATGAAGAATTCACAAAATAAACATTTACTACTGTATTACAAAACCAATTGATGTCATTTTAGTTGCATATGGCTCTTTAAGAAGTCCTTGTAGGATTTCATTCTGAATACAATTACAAATGTACACTAAATTCCCTAAAACCCTTTACAGCATTGGGGGTTGAATAATTTTGAACACAACTGTACGTTCGTGAATAGGCGTATCTTATGATTTAAATATTCTACGCCAAACTCAATGGAAGCGCCACCTAGCTGCCAGCCTAAAAATTACACTTTAAGATACGACGGTGTAAGACACTTACGCCGCTGGTATCTTAGCCTAATTTAAGCGTATCTGGTTATCAGAATACGCTTTAATTTGCATCGGCGCAGATTCAGACTTAGGCCGGCGTATCTACTGATACGCCGGCCTAAGTCTTTCTGAATCCACCTAATGGACTAGAAAATGGCAATAGCAATTTTGGTATTTATTGGAGTGAGATGACCTATTGTTAACAATATAATTTTTAATATTACAAATAAACAGTATACTCGTTGCAGTTTTTCACTACTGTTCACGACAATCTTAGTGTAAGCTACAATGTATAACTGCCAGTTATAAGTCTTGGCAAAGATTTTGCATATTTATTAAGCTTGACTAAATTTTAGTTTATTTCCTTAGAGCTGGTAATGATACGTATTAAACATTTTCATCACATTCCTCGATATTGACAGAAGTGAATCAACATAGATCTTTAACCTGGCAAGGAATCCGATTACAGTGAAATTTCAGCTGAAAGATGACACAGGGTCTGTCAAGTTCAGTCTTCAGGCCTTGGCATTCTCCTCTTTCTTACTGAGTGCTGGTCCAGAGACAGCAAAATAATCTTTGAACTGCAGCCAACAGAGAGCAAACTTGTCCAGGTTTGTTTATACTTCCAAATATGAGCTACACCTAACAACCTACTGCTGTTTTGTCTAATATTTTAAACACCAAAAGATTTTAGGAGGCCCCCGACCCTCTCTCTGAAACCCCCACACCTTTTAAAGAAAAACAAAAAAATAAAAAAACAAGTCTTGTTTATATAGTAACGTAGAGTTCCAGACAAAAATTGAACTCCCCCCCACCACCTCTTTTTTGGAAATTTTATTTAATTAAAATGAACATTTTTTCTTTATACTTTTCTTATATTTTCTTTTGGATTTCTGTCCCAAGGTCCCGTGGTAAAATACATCACTTCCGCAGTTTTTTTTGCCGTCCTCCTTTCCCCCCATCGCCTTCTGGGACCTGTGTGTGTCCCAGAAGACGACGGGACCATTCAGAAAGCGCCACAAGACTTGTGCATGCGCAGTAGGAAGCAGGCTGTGAAGCCGCAAGTTATTATGCCAGCGCCTGCACTTGGAGCGGATGGACGGGTCAGCTTTGGGTGCCAACATCGTTGGCTCCAAGGACAGGTAAGTGTACGTATATTAAAAGTCAGTAGCTACAGTATTTGTAGCTGCTGATTTAAAAAAAAAAAAGATTTACCCAGACGGAACTCCGCTTTAAAGAGGAACTTCACCCTTATTTTAAAATTACTTACAAAAATTACCATATTTATCGGGGTATAGCGCGCTCCCGCGTATAGCGCGCACCCCTAAAGTTGCCTGAATTCCTGTGGAAAAAAGATGTTTTGTACTTATAGTTTTGGTGTCTTGCGTGGCGTCCATCGGCGGCCTCGTCGGGTCCGGCGTCCGTCTGCGGCTTCGGGTGTCCTCTTCGTCGGGTCCGACGTCCTTCTGCTCGTTTCCAGCGCCGAGTTTGAATACTGCGCCGACATATACCGAGCGCAGTACACTCGTGTATCGTCGGGCAGGCTCAGCAACTCTCGCGCTGACGTCCTGTACGCTCAGGACGTCAGTGCGAGAGGCGCCGAGACTGCCCGAAGATACACAAGTGTACTGCGCTCGGTATATGCCCGCGCAGTATTCAAACTCGTGGCGGGAAAGCGGGTATCAGTGTATACCGTGCACCCACGATTTTGCCCTGATTTTCAGGGCAAAATAGTGCGCGGTATACGCCGATAAATACGGTACCTACAATAGAAATGCGGTTCTCCCACACTGCATTCCACCGTGAACAGTCCTACAGCGATCCTGCTCATTGAAATCAATGGGGCAGTGCCCCCGCAAAGTGGCGTTTTTGCGGGCGGTTTTAACCCTTTTGCATCTGCTAGCGGGGGTTAAAACTGCAACTCTAGCGGCCGAAAATCGCAGCAAAAACCACGGTAAATCGCCGCTAAAAGTAGCAGCACTTTAGCACCCGACGCACCCAGCGCTTCAGTGTGAAAGTAGCCTTAGTACCCATCAGTACAGCCTTTCAGTGCCCATTGGCGTATGACCGCGCAATTGTCATTTAATGTGACAGCGCTCAAAGCTGAAAATTGGCTTGGTCAGGAAGGGTAAGTGCCTGGTATTGAAGTGGTTAAAAATGAATTAATAGCGTTTTTGGTTTCTGGTGCTCAGATGCAGCAAAGTTTTCCTCACGTGGGTTATTCCAGCGTCCCCTGCTAGTGATAGTAGTGAGCTGTGACTGGAATATAGAGTGCTTTGTTATATTGTTTGCTCTCCAGCCCACACAGTGTACGCTATACAGGACACGCTGAGGAGCCAGCAGCATGTCATACAAGCAGGCAGCGCGCCATGAGAGGAGGAGCAGAGCTCCCATACTGCCTCGGTCTGTCCGCTACCTCTGACCCGGGAGGAGGAAGCTGTGCTAGATAGAAGAGTGTGTGTAATGCCGAGCCTGTACGAATTCTTTACATTGTCACCGCTAATGTGCACCTGACAAGAAATAGCCCGGAGCTAGTGCTAGTAGCGTCTGTGCTGCCTTCATTGAGGTTCCTCACACGTTGTGTAGTAACATGTACTAGTGATAGGAGGACGCTGCACGTGTTGGTTGGAAGGCTGCAGCAGTCCTGTGGTAACCTGTGCTCATTTATTCAGTGCAAACACATTTTGGTTTAATTAGTGTAAGTACAGAAACATTTTTTTCATTTATAAACAAAATTGCACTCCTTGGTTCCTTGATTGAGTACAGAAATGGAAGAAGGTGCTGAGATGCTGGGTATGGCCCTCAGCGGCAGTTCGGACAGTACCGTGACCTGCCCCGTGTGTGCCCAGGCCATGCCAGCCCAAAACATCAACAGCCATCTTGATTCCTGCCTGGCTGTGAAGCCAAGCGGAATGATGCCTAAGAAAAGGCGGCTCTCCGCATACGAAGAGGGGTTGGAGGCTCACGGGAAGGCCTTTGGTTCAGCAACGGCCAGTTTCCCGGTGTTCCAGAAACATAAGACCGCTGAGCACTTAAACGAGGAGACTTCGTCTATCTTTGGCTCAGCAACAGCCAGTTTCCCTGTGTTCCAGAAACATAAGACCGTTGAGCGCCTAGGTGAGGAGACCCCGTCTAAGTCCCCCTTTTTTCCCATGACCTCCCCCAGGAGGACTGATATGAATGACAAGCGGATGGATATCAATGCGGGATGCAGTGCTGAGGTTGTACAGAGAGAACCATATAATAGAGAGTTGGCCCAGCCAAGTGAGGTCCTACAAGGACCCCCCAAAGGGAAGAATATGGCTGAAAAATTGGATGGCAAGCCGCTGGCTGACAAAATGAGACCCTGCACCCTCCAACATTACATGGGCCAAGAGAAGGTCCTTGGAGAAGACACCATGCTAAGAAAACTCTTACAAGCCAACGATATTCCTTCTATAATCCTGTGGGGGCCTCCTGGTTGTGGCAAGGTGGGTGTACATTTCTGATTTGTGTATTATTATTATTATACAGGATTTATATAGTGCCAACAGTTTACAATATAAAAGGGAGACAATACAGTTATAATACAATAAAATACAAGAGGATTAAGAGGGCCCTGCTCAGAAGAGCTTACAAACTAATAGGGTGGGGCAGGTGGTACAAAAGGTTGTAACTGTGGTGAATGAGCTGATGGAAGTGGTAAAAGATTAGTTGGAGATGTGATAGACTTCCATGAAGAGATGAGTTTTCAGGGATCACCTGAAGGTAGGGGATAGCCAGGCAGGTTGAGGTAGCGAGTTCTAGAGGATGGGAGAGGCTCTGTAGAAATCCTGGAGACGAACATGGGAGTAGGAGATGAGAGTTCGAGAGTAGTAGGTCTTTAGAAGTGCAGAGAGGATGGTTTGGGTGATGTTTGGAGACAAGATTGATGATGTAGCTCAGGGCAGAGTTGTGGATAGCTTTGTATGTTGTAGTTATTTTTTTAATTTGCTGGGCAACCTCTATACCAGTGTTTCTCAACTCCAGTCCTCAAGGCGCCCCAACTGGTCATGTTTTCAGGCTTACCATTATTTTGCATGGTTTTACTGCCTTAGTAATTATCACAGCTGTTTCTTCTGAGGGAAATCCTGAAAACATGACCTGTTGGGGCGCCTTGAGGACTGGAGTTGTGAAACACTTCTTTATACATACATTTTAACGTTGTTAAACGATTAATCGAAACAATAATCTGCCAACGAATCGATTATGAAAATAATCGTTAGTTGCAGCCCTAATGTTCACTTTGACTGTACATAACGCTCCAGTGCGATCAGGAGAGGGTAGTTGGAAATGGCCCACTGGAGGCTCTAACCGCTCCTGGATATGGGTAACCTTGTTCCACTTGATTCCCAATATCTTTGTCAGACCACGATTGGCAGCAGTAGCATAACTTGCAGCGGAGTCTTCCCTGATATTGGTCGATAAACTCAGCATGGACATTAACCTCTTCCCTACCGCACGCCGTCATATGGTGTCGTTGAGTTTGTGCGGGATATCTGAATGATGCAAGGCTTTCTCTTGGTGAGCGAGGTGTAGGTCTTGATGTCACTGCCCCACCACTCCAATCAGAGAATGCCTTCTATTACTAAATAAAAAGGTGTTTTGTGAATGGTGGCAGTGCTTGGCGTGTTTTCCTCTGTGGTCACTATTAAAAAAAGGGGGGGGCAGAAGACAGCAGTGAACACTGTAGTAGTGGAGACTACTACAGTGATTGTCACCTTCCACAACAGTCCCCCGGGTATGAAATATGCTACTTACATTGGTGCAAGCTGGACCTGTGTAACTATGCAATAAAGATCAAACCTGCAGTTCAGTTTTTATATTTTTATGTGCAAGAATTTAAAAACGGGGTCATATTTATAAAGCAGCGAATGTGACTTTCACTGACCATTCACTGGTGATAAATCAAGCACTCATTTAACAATCAGTCATTTAAAACGCATGTACCAAGAAAGAATAATTTTCAGCAAATATTTTGGAAAATGTCAGATTGCTTTATAAATATGTTTTTTTTTTTTTTTTTCCAAGCAAGGTTTCACCAATTCTTCAACTACACTATTCAAAGTGTGCCCAAAGAAGACAACCTTTCATGCATTAATAAAAATGTCCAGAAAAGAGACAACCAACAAAGCATTCCATAATGCAAACATTGGCCCAGTTTCACGTAGAATTGCGAGATATTTGCGGGGGAGCAGGGCAACGATTTTGCCCTGCGCACCCGCAAATATTTTGCGCTGCCCTCGATTCACGGAGCAGTAGCTCCATGAATTGCGAGGGCGCGCCGGCAAATTTGCCCGGCGTAAGCGTGCGCAAGTTAAATGATCCCGCCGGGGGCGGGAATCATTTAAATTAGGCGCGCTCCCGCGCCGAGCGTACAGCGCATGCTCCGTCTGGAAACTTTCCCGACGTGCATTGCGGCAAATGACGTCGCAAGGACGTCATTTGCTTCTAAGTGAACGTGAATGGCGTCCAGCGCCATTCACGTTTCACTTACGCAAACGCAGTGAAATTCAAATTTCGCGGCGCGGGAAGGCCGGCTATACTTTAGCATTGGCTGCCCCTACTATTAGAAGGGGCAGCCTTTCGCTAAAAGTAGCCGTACGGAAACTCCGTACCTGGCTTGCGCGGGGCCCGCGCAAGCTTGTGAATCAGTGGTAGTATGCAATTTGCATACTACACGCTGATACACAATGGGAGCGCCCCCTAGCGGCCCCCGCAAGAATGCAGCCTAAAATCTGCGAGGCATAAGAGCCTTATGCCGCGCAGATTTTAGCCTGCAGTCGGTGTAACAAGGTTCCTGAATCAGGAGCACTCGTTACACCGGAGCAAGTAAGCACTTGCGCTGCGTAACCTATAGTTGCGCGGGCGCAAGTGCTTCTTGAATCTGGGCCATTATGTTCATGTAAATGTTTCTGTAACATTTATATGCGTACATCGCAGATGTGTACTGTTGGAGGCTAGGATGCTAGGTGACTCGCGCCACCTGTATCCTAGCAGTAGTGTGGGTGGGGCTCTTTGTATTAGGCGCACTGATATCAGTGCGGATGCCGAGTACTTGTAAATAAAATCACTTTAACAAGCCTGGGTTCACACAGGAACGGTGGGTAACCCGCATGTGATTTGGACAGGCATCGCACCGCATTCCTGTTCAAATCTCGTGCAATTATTTACAGTGCGATATGCATCCATTAATTTTGTATGGATGCAAATCGCACTGGAGAGTATCGGCGAGTACTTGACAGAAAGTATCTTTGTATAAATGGTTGGGTGTTGTTTCCCCATTAGTTCTGCTCAAACAGCTGTGTAAAATTTTATTGGTCAATCAGATTATACACAGGCAGAAATTCTGGCTCCACTTCCTGCGTTTACATGTTCTTCTTCTGAATGAGTCATTAGTTGTTGGCCACACAATGACTGGAGACTGGGCATCCTGCGCATAAGCAGGCGCTGCATGAGCCATTCATTCAGGGCTTATGTAAACATCAATATAGTGATTAAGCGCTATTTACACATCAGCCACAGCCAATAGTACCGCCTGCCTCCTAGTAGTAACAAAGGATACCAGGGAGCTCTAGCCCATGCAGCCTTGTGCGCTTCACATTGCTAGGTGGCACATGGCTCCGATTGAGTACATTTAGGGCCCTTTCAGACGTGAGTACCGTATGTCCGCATTTTCATCCATCGGTTGCGGATGAAAACGGGAAATACATTGGTCCCTTTGTGATTGCGGGTGTCAGCGGATGACCATCCGCTGACACCTGTAATCGTCCGCCCCCGCAAAGATCAGATTTTTCGGACGGAAGAAAATCCTATTTTTTTTCCGTCTACCGGATCGGATGAACACAGACATACGGTCCGTGTTCATCCGATCCCCCATAACGAAGAGCGGAGGAAAGACAGGGCGGTCCCTGCACAGTGTGCGGGGACCGCCTTGTCAGCTGCCAGCTCAGCGGGGATTTTACAGAGGATCCCCGCTGAGCTTTTGCAAACACACGGAGCGGATCATTACAGATCGGCCCGTGTGAAAGGGCCCTTACTCTGTATGCTATACAATGTAAATATTAGCACAAATGTTTACATGCATAACCAATGGGAAATACTCCTCTCAAAACACCACTCTAAGGCCTCATGTACACTGCTGCTGGTAAACGGACGCTTAGTCCAGGTTCACACTGGGCTGCGGGAGTGAAGCCGTGCGAGTTCAGCTGAACTCGCACGATTTCATTCCCGCTGGCAGTCCCGATTTCGGCCGCGATTATAGAGACATCTGTGCAATTTTCTGCCGAAATTACAAAAAGTAGTACAGGAACTACTTTTGAAATCGGTGCAGCGCCGCAGATGTGGCGTCGCACCGATTAGAACGGTGCCATTGCCGGCAATTTGCGGAAAATACAGACGTTTTTACATGCGATTTGCCATGCCAAAGCAAGGACAGAAACTCTGTCAGGTTGTATTGCTGTGTATCTCTCCCCTATTAAAGTTTCTACTAATAAGTTAGGATGGCTTTTGTTCATCAGTAGAAGTGTTACAAAAAGATGAAACATTTTCCCTTGATTGAGCACATGGTTCTAGCAGATGTTAGAATATATTTTGATTTTGAATTGTACCCTCGGCAGTGCTGTGTTTGAACACTTTATTTTATTTTAAAATGCTGTTTTTATAAATGCATTATTTGGTTTAGTCTGTAGATGGCACTATGAGACAGTTTAGCTGGTGTAATGTACTGAGGTAAGGATAAGGATGACAACTGTTAAATTTACACCATCAAATGAATTTCTCTGCAGACAGGTTTAGTAAAGTTTTCTAGCACAATAACAAAAAGTCATTGTGGTTTATTTACGAAAGGAGTAGAGCATTTTTACTTTGTAAGGGCAAGTTGTGCTAACTTCTGTCATATCATGTGGAAGCAAAGACCCTGTTTTCTTAATTTTCCTTGCACGTAATAGGACAGAAATGACAGGTTCCATATTTTTCATGTATAAGTTTGTGGTGATCTACTGCAGACATGGGCAATGCAGAAAACATGTGAGGTGCTTGCAGGAGGCAAAAAGCATAAGTGCACTTTGTATGAAAAAGTGGACCCTTTCCCCATAGACTAAAATCCACTTTTGAGAAAACCTGTTTTATTTTCCCTGCATGGGATATTTTAATGTTGGAATGTAATGCTCGCCAAGTGTGACCCATTTAAGTGAATTGTGCTGCTCTGAAAGCATCTCACAACCTTGTGCCTGTAAGTTTAAAGCTGGATACAAACTACATTGGAACTTCAGATTGTGAGTAATGCAGTTAACAAGCGTTTCACAATAAGACCCCTTTCACACTGACACGTTTTTCAGGCGGTTCAGCGCTAAAAATAGCGCTGCTATACCTCCTGAAAAAATCGTGCCCTGCAGGCTTCAATGTGAAAGCCCGAAGGCTTTCACACTGAAGCGGTGCGCTAGCAGGACCGCTCCAAAAGTCCTGCTAGCCGCATCTTTGGAGTGGTATAGGAGCGGGGTGTTTACCGCTCCTTCCCATTGAAATCAATGGGAAACCGCGGTATTAGCCCTTTTTCGGCCGCTAGCGGGGGTTAAAACTGCACCGCAAGCGGCCGAATATCGCGGTAAATACGACGGTATATCGGCGCTAAAAATCGCGCCGCTATACCGTCACCGCACCTCCACTGCCCCATGTGAAAGGGGCCTAAGAGCAATTTTTTTTTTTTTTTAAATCCTGACTCAGTTTGCGAGGGTTGTTTTTGCAAAACGAGCAGGATTCAAGCCTCTGCGGTGTGCAGTACCACATTTGGCCAGAGGTGCGGGGGCATCAGTGACAATTGGAGCCATTCAGAAATACTCTGAAACACTTGGAAATACTCAGTTCACAAGTGTTTTAGAGCCTTTTCAAGGGTTTCCGAGTCTCTCCGGCACCCCCCCCCCCCACCCCACCTCTGGCCACATGCGTTATTGCATACCATAGAAGTCAATGTGGAACAAATTATTTTAGTTTCCATTGACTTCTATGGGGAAAATCGCTTTGATATGCGAGTGCTTTGGATTACTAGCATTCTCATGGAATGTATAGAATTTTCTGTAGATTCCTTTCTTTCAGATTTACCAAAACCATATAATATGAGGTTAAACCTTAAGAGTTTCAATTTGTATGCAATTAGGTAGGCCCTTGTGCTGCATTGTTTTGGTAAATTTAAAGGAAATCGGACAACAAAAGTTGTTTAGTGTGTATGGGGTCTAAGGGGTTAAAGCAATCTGTGAGGAGGTAAAACGGTGGCGCCTCAACCACCATTAAAATGTCTGAAGAGCAGTCTGAGCGTGCATTGTTATTCAGAGGACAAAGTGAGTGTGAAAAAGCCCTAAGAGCCTTTTCACACTGAGCCACACTATTAGCGGTAAAGCGCCGCTAGTTTTAGCAGCACTTTACTGACGTTTTAGCGATGCTTTTAACCCCTGCTAGCGGCTGAAGAAAGGGTTAAATGTGCCTGAAAAGAGCTGCTGCCGGAGCGCTTTTCAGACGCTTGCTAGCGCTGCCCATTCATTTCATTGGGCAGGGATGGTAGAGGAGTGATATATACACCGCTCCTCTGCCGCCCCAAAAATGCTGCTTTGCAGGAATTTTTCTAACGTCCTGCAAGCGCACTGCTCCAGTGTAAAAGCTCCCACACTGGGGCTGCAGGGGAGGCGTTTTGCCTCCCCAATGATTAAAGTTTATTCAGCATGAAATGGAGCTTAGTTGTATAGCATGAGGCTGTATAATTCTGCAGTATTTACATTGATAAACTCATTCAAGAAAACCAAGCTCTGCAAGCAGAGATGGCATGCACTGCATTGAGGCATTCGCACAATTTCACAGTGATCATGAGATAAACCAAAGTTCAGGAATATTCCTTTATTCCATTGTTTTGCAAATCTATGTACACTACAAACTGTATGATTGAATTGGTTCTGATATCGCCGTTTTACTAAGCTGACAGCTTATTATTCTAAATAGGAAACCTTCATTTTGTTTGAAAATATTAAAGATTCTAGATACCAGCAAGAATGAGTCCTTGCATTTAAAGAGCACCTGTCATTTCAGATCTATCATGACAGCGCCTGTTAGTGGACATCGACACTCCTGCTGCCGCCACGTTGTGTCACTACTGCATGAGACTGTCGTGAGTCAACAGCGGGTCAGAGGAGGAGCCGCTGAGGGGCAGAGATGACAGTTGCTCTTTAAAAATTATGATTGAAATCGAGTTGATTTAAAGGGGTTGTAAAGGTTTGTGTTTGCTCACCTTAATAAATCCTATGCTATAAGGTGAAAAAATACCTGGCAATCATGGGCCCCCCAGCCATTGGCTCCCGCTCCTGTCAATCAAATCCAATAACGTGGCCACTGGGGGGCGGGGCCAAGTCATACACTCTGCATCTATGGCCGCCGAGTGTATGACACGGGAGTGCGCCCACAAGGTAACCCTCTCGGGAGAGAGCTTCCCAGTGGGGGTTAGCTAATGCAGGGAGTTTTTAATGAAAGATCCGTCAGGATTTTTTTTTGCAGCGAGATAAGTATTGAAAAGCAAGAGATGTTACATAAAAATTGCACAGTGGAGGTAAAATTAACCTTTATAACCCCACTTTAAATCAAGCCTTTTTACTACTGATTTAACCACTTTAATACCGGGCATTTTCACCCCCTTCTTGCCGAGGCCAATTTTCAGCATTCAGTACTGTCACGCTTTGAATGACAATTGCGCAGTCGTGTGACGTGGCTCCCAAAAAAATTGACGTTCTTTTTTTCCACAAATAGAGCTTTCTTTTGGTGATATTTGATCATATCTGCGGTTTTTATTTTTTTTGCGCTATAAACAAAAAAAGAGCGTCAATTTTGAAAAAAAAAAATGTTTTACTTTGTTATAATAAATATCCCATTTTTTTACAAAAAAAATATGTTTTTTTTCTCAGTTTAGGCCGATACATATTTTTCTATGTATTTTTGGTAAAAAAATCGCAATAAGCGTATGTTGATTGGTTTGCGCAAAAGTTATAGCCTTACAAAATAGGGGATAGATTTATGATTTATTTTTTTATTATTTCTTTTACTAGTAATGGCGGTTATCTTTTGTCAGGACTGTGATATTGCGGCGGAGAGATCGGACACTTTTGACAGTATTTTTCTGGCCATTCACGTTTATACAGTGAACAGTGCTATAAATATGCACTGATTACTGTATAAATGTGACTGGCAGGGAAGGGGTTAACACTAGGGGCCGATCAAGGGGTTAAATGTGTTCGCTAGGGAGTGATTCTGACTGTAGGGGGAGGGGACTGACTGGGGGAGGTGACCGATCAGTGTCCCTATGTACAAGGGACACACCATCGGTCTACTCTCCCCGACAGGATGTGGATCTCTGTGTTTACTCACAAAGTTCAACGTCCCTGGCTCTGTGACGTGCAATCACGGGTGTCCGGCGGACATGGCGGCCGCCAGGCACACTGCAGAAATCCCAGGACCTCATATGATGGTCGCCCGAAGGGACAAAGGGTTCCTGCGGCCGTCATTTGACTATGCGCCGGGCGGGAAGTTGTTAAATCGTGATTTAAATGAAATCCACCCTGCCAGCAGGCTACCACTGCAGTGGAATCGCATCAGCAGGTGAGTACCAAAGCGCAATAAGTGTAAGAGCTTTTCTTCACTGGTGTTACATATTTAATGCTCAGAAACACTTTGAAAATGCGCCTTGAGTTGATTTGTGAACGTGTCACAATGGCAGAAATTACAGAAATTGTTTGGTTGTTTCTCATGTAAATGACAATCATACCATTTGTATAGTGTGCTAGCAAAAAATGTGCCCATATTTGTACAAGTACAGTAGAAATTACAAATTATAAAACGTGGGCATGTGTACAGAAAGATGACCCACAGTCTCTTCAGAAAGCATCTTATGGTGAAAGATTAATGATGTTTGCTATTTAGCAGATAGGCAGGATTATTTATTGTTGGCACATTCCCCGAAATACTTCTACCCCACAGTGTTGCTTTTGCGCCAGCCACCCTTAGATTCCTGTGGTTCATCATGTCATTTTTGAGGTTGAGAAAACTCAGATGGAGAGGACCCAGGGGGCCCACATAACCTAGAATAAATACAGACAGGTGCAGGAGAAGGCTCAGAGGGCAGAGAAGAGATCATATTAGAGCAGAGTGATGCAGATAGTAGTTTAGAATTTTGGCCCATACAAACTTAGTACACTGGGCGTAATTCCATCCTTGACATGCATAGAACTCCTGCGTTGTTTTGACATTCATCTGATGTCCTAACAGTGATCGGATATGAGAAGTATTGGTGGTGCTGGTAACCTTTGCTTGGGTTTTTGAATTGGAATTTATCACCTAGATAGATAAGCCAACTGTGTAATCTGAGCCAACATCCGAAAAAAGGATATTCACATGTATTTCTAAAGGAGTTAACGGTAATATTGGCTTGAATTGAACAGTTAAATACAAAAAAAGAATTAAATTAAACGTGTCACGAACTTAAGGCAACTCACAACTTCTGTAAATTGAAAAATGCAGCTAAAGTTCTATACAATTATCAATTTTTCCTGCAAAAGTTGAGCCTGGCTCTGTCCCTCTGTTACCCAAACTTCTTTTTGTTCTTTAATATAATAGTCGGCCTCATTGACCAATTGGCTGGCTCGGGAGGTGTGCTGGAAACTGCCCTTGCCTGCCTTTCAATTTTTATGTTGGCACCGAGGTAGACAGCCTCACTGAAGACTTGGCACATGGGTGCTCAATCTGCAGCCCTCCAGCTGTTCCGGAACTACAAGTTCCATCATGCCTTTGGGAGTCATGCTTGTAACTGTCAGTGGCTTGCAATGCCTCATGGGACTTGTAGTTCTGCAACAGCTGGAGGGCCACAAGTTGAGCACCCATGGCTTAGCGAGTTGGTGGGCAGGCCCAAGATCAATTACAGGAAAATTATTTATACCACTATGCCTCCATCTGACACTAATGATGGGCCATCATTCCTTCCACTAAGACCATTGATGGGGCACGTCTCCTCCCACTGACGCCAACCGTGGGGCACGTCTCCTCCCACTGACGCCAACCGTGGGGCACGTCTCCTCCCACTGACGCCAACCGTGGGGCACGTCTCCTCCCACTGACGCCAACCGTGGG
This sequence comes from Rana temporaria, assembly GCF_905171775.1. Lineage (NCBI taxonomy): Eukaryota > Metazoa > Chordata > Amphibia > Anura > Ranidae > Rana > Rana temporaria. The sequence continues at coordinate 237,628,924 of NC_053493.1, read as the reverse complement.
GCACGTCTCCTCCCACTGACGCCAACCGTGGGGCACGTCTCCTCCCACTGACGCCAACCGTGGGGCACGTCTCCTCCCACTGACGCCAACCGTGGGGCATGTCTCCTCCCATTTGAGTAAACCACTGGCTGCAGTCTGGTACCCCCTAAAGCCTGAAAGACAATAAACTTGCCCTTTGCTTAGAAAGTTTTGAGACCCTTGATTTATAATTTTTCTGTTTTTTAAATTCAGTGGTAACAGATTGTGTTATTGTGTTGCCACCACATGATTATACATGTTGTTTTTTTTTTTTTTTCATTAACGATTTAAAGCTGGTAATCGTTGACCTTGAAATTATGTGAAGTAAGACATAGAATCTAGCATACATTAGCTTCCAGCGGCTTATATTCCCGAGTCAATCAGTTTGCTGTGGTTTCTACATTGCGTTTTCTTTACGTTAGATCAAATAACACCCACAGGATATTTTCTCTTTACACTCCTGTTTTTAGAAGCAAAACTAAAATATCAGTTTATGTAGTTTTTATCATACAGCTTGTGATGCAATTTTTCATTCATTTTAAAGCACTTCTCCTATCAGCATTGTAAAACTGACAGAGCTGTGTCTGTTCACCTAAAGCATGTGTATGCTCCGTGTTGCTGTATCAAAAGAGGAACGCTCATTAAACATTTACAAGAGTGGTCCTTCAAATAAATGTTCGTAGAGGAACAAGATGGCCCAGACAGCTTGAGAAACTAGAATAGGTGTGAGGCATGATCTGGCAGTGTCTGTGATACTCTGCAAGTGTTTATTGCACGCCATGTCCTTAGATATTTTATTTAGGATGAGACATCCAGGTTTCCTTTTTTGACTGGCTAATCCCTTTACATTTATGTACTTGTGTTTGTGTTATTCCTTTTAAATGCTAGCAATATATAGAGCACTGTTTAATACCTGCAATATCAATTACTTCACAATGGAACACTTTAGAACTGTCCGGTCAAAGTTAAAGCCTAAGCTTAGTCAAAAATAAAAAAAACAGCACACGGGACATCACTTACTAGTAACAAGACATGTTGTGCTTCTGGCTGCTGCTTTAGGCCCCTTTCACACGGGCTGTCTGATCAGGTCTGCCTGTCAGTTTTTCAGGCGGACCTGATCAGACCTTCCATTCAGCCCTATGGAGTGGCGGATGTCAGCGGTAACATGTCCGCTGACATCCGCTGCTATCCGATCTGCCAAATCTATAGGGATAGTGGTCCTATTTTCCATTCGTCTGGTGGATCAGATCCGATAAAATTGGACAGGCTGTCCGTTTTTATGCGATCTCCCCATAGAGGAGAGCGGAACTAGCTCTGTCTCCGCTCTGTTCAGTAAGCGGAGATGGAGCTGTCACCCACCTGCTCAGTGGGGATTAGTACAGCGATTCCCTGCTAAACAGGTGGAGTCTGTCCAACAGAGGCACCCATGTGAAAGGGGTCTTGGGTGTTCTATTGATGAGAAAAAAAAATTGGGGATGGAAAAACAGACCGCTATTTATTTCTATGGACTGGCTTACATCTGTCAATGAGAAAGAAAAAAAAAAAGAAGCCATACAGCACACAAAACCGCCATGTAAAGAGTGGAAGCAGCCTCAGCATAGGCTTCTTCCAGGCCACCCCCCCAACATGTTTCGCCCTGCCCATTCCTATGACTAAGCCTCTTGAGGAACATGTCAGTATGGCCTTGACAGAGTCTAGATAGGCTTCCACTCTTTACATGAGGATTTTGTGTGATGTGCAGCTCCTGTGACTTCTTTTTTTCTTCCTCGTTGACTTCTGTGGAGCTGAGATGAGCTGTTTCCCTGTCTGCAGTCCCAGTGGTTGTCAGCAAATAAGGACCTACTAGAGTAGGCCCTTAATTTCGTTACACGTGGTCACATACTGCATCTGTGTCTGTTCAGGTCTGATTTTTGAACAGTTTTATACACCTAGACACATCTGATTGGGTGAAAATGGATGCTGTCTGTAACCATTCCATTAAAGCGGTTCTCCACCCTAAAGTGGAGTCCCGCTGATCGGAACCCTCCCCCCCTCCGGTGTCACATTTGACACCTTTCAGGGGGGAGGGGGGTGCAGATACCTGTCTACAGACAGGTATCTGCACCCACTTCCGGCTCTACGATACAGGCAAAAGACGGGTTTTTTCCTTGCTTCCCGTCCGTCCCCCGTTGTATGCTGGGAACACTCGGCTCCCAGCACACAGCGGGAGCCAATCGGCGGGCGCAGCGCGACTCGCGCATGCGCCGTAGGGAACCGGGCAGTGAAGCCGGAGCGCTTCACTTCCTGGTTCCCTCACCGTGGATTGAGGGGGGAGCAGCAGGGTGACGAGCGATCGGCGCTGGACTCCAGGACAGGTAAGTGTCCTTATATTAAAAGTCAGCAGCTGCAGTATTTGTAGCTGCTGGCTTTTAATATATTTTTTTAGTGGCACATCCGCTTTAATGTTCCTTTTTTTATGCAAGAACCTTTTTTCCTTTTTTTTTTACTTTTGTCACTCATGATTAGTTTTTTTTCAACAATGAATAAATAAATAGGGTACAAAAAAGAATGTAAACTGATGTGAACTGAAAATCAAACTGATGTAAAATGAACTTAAAGTGTCACTAAAGGAATTTTTTTTTTTTTTAGCTTAATAGCTTTCTTTACCTTACTGCAGTCCTGGTTTTATGTCCTCATTGTTAATTTTTGCTTTGATGTTGCTGTAATTCCTCTCTGTTCTGGACACTTCCTGGTTGTCTGTTTCCTGATCACCACAGTACTGGGAGATTTCTCACTGTGGTGACTAATCAAGGAGGTGTGTCTAAAACCCCTCAGCACCAATCCAGTTTCGTTTTGCAAAACCTTCACTGCTCTCTATTGGCTCTCTGGTTCTGTACATCAGAGAACCAGGAAACGACAGCAAAAATTAAACTAAACTGTAGGTACATTATATGATTGGTTTTTATCTATTTTTTAAAAGGAATCAGTTAACTATTATGTCTCTATACCCTGTAAACAGTCATTTCAGCAAAAAAAATGTTTTCCTTTAGTGACCCTTTAACTCAAAACAGATGTGCAAACGGATGATATAACCTAAATCAGTATTTATCAATTGTTTTTCTTAGCAAAAATGTGACTGAGCTGAGGACTCCAGTGTGAATAGACCCTTAAGGCGCGTACACACGGTCGGACAAAACCGATGAGAATGGACCAAGGTTCAGTTTCATCTGTCCAAACCGACCGTGTGTATAGCCCATCGGTCTGTTTTCCTTCGGTCCAAAATGTTAAAACATGCTTCAAAATCAAACCGATGGACCGCTGCCCGATCGGTCCAAACCGATGGTTAGTACAGAAAACATTGTTTCAAAACCCGCGCATGCTCAGAATCAAGTCGACGCATGCTTGGAAGCATTAAACTTAGTTTTATTCAGCACGTCGTGTGTTTGACGTCACCGCGTTCTGACCCGATCGGTTTTTGTAACGATGGTGTGTACGCACATCAGACCATCAGGCCACTTCAGCGGTGAACCGATGGAAATGGCCCGTCGGACCATTCTCATCTGTTTGGAACAACCGTGTGTACGCGGCCTAAGCTGGCCATACGTGGATTGAAATTAGGCTGTTCAGTGGGGACCAGACGAATTTCGATTAATGTATGGGCAGGAAGGTTGTACAGAAGTCAATCTATCAATTGACTTATGTGCAACTGCCCTTTTAGATTTTTCCTGCTCGATTAGCACCGCTGGCTATAGCTGGGATCGATGTTAATTGTATTCTGATGTCGGCAAAGTCTCCCTGGTGTGAGAATACAATAGCTCAGCATAGAGGCTTCCCTCACCCATATCGATATACCATAGTATGCAATTTAAAGCAGAAATATTTAAATAGCTACTGCATGCATATTTCTTTAAAAAATGTCAACTAAGAAATCTTATAACAGTATTAGTATAACCTGCTCTTTTTTTTATTAAAGTGGTTGTACAGTGTATGTTTACCATCACTTCCTATCTCGGTGAATTTTGGTTTCCAGTGTTATATATTTGCTAAATAATTCACATAACAAACTAGTTAAGCCTTGTACACACGATCGGACCTTTGTCCGACTAACTCGCATCGGAATTCCGACAGAATTCGATCGGAGTAAAAGAGAACATGTTCTCTATCTAAACTCCGATGGAATTCATCGGAATATCTAATGGAAAAACTCAGATGGGCATACACACGGTCGGAATTTCCGATGGAAAAAGTCTGTCTGACTTTTTCCATCGGAAATTCAGATCGTGTGTACGAGGCATTAGAGAGCTGTAAAATCTGAAATGACAGTGTCTGTGTCTTTTGGTACATGTCAAACTGTTAGGTTTGTCTTCTGGTTTGTAAAATAAATTGTATCCACCTGTTGTCGATGCATTTAGTCATTTACACAAACTCTTCCTTTGTGTTAGCATATCTGTTAAAGCCATTTTCTTTTGCTTTCCAGACAACGTTGGCTCACATAATTGCCAAAAATACCAACAAAAACAATACACGCTTTATAACTCTGTCTGCAACAAGTGCTTCTACCAATGATGTACGAGAGGTCATCAAGCAAGCCCAAAATGAGATTAAACTTTTCAAAAGAAAAACTATCCTCTTTGTTGATGAGATTCATCGTTTTAACAAGACGCAACAGGTAGACTGCAATTGCTAATTTCTTATTACTAGATACTATATTACACATTTTAACCAACCAATATCAGTTGCTATAAACCAAGATGAAACACTAATAATAAACGAGCGTAACACATATATATATATATATATATATATATATATATATATATATGTGTATGTGTATGTGTATGTGTATGTGTATGTATGTGTGTGTGTGTGTGTGTATATATATATATATATATATATATATATATATATATATATATATATAAATTTACACAGCGGGTAAAATAAGTATTGACCACGTCACCTTTTTTCTCTGTAAATATATTTCTAAAAGTGTTATTGACATAAACTTTCCCTTTATAGTGCGGTCGTACGTCACCACGCTTTGCTAGAGCATTTTTTTTTTTGTAGGCAAGGCAGTTTTAACGATCGGGTTGAAAAAAACTTTTTTCTAGACCATTAAAAATTTCATTTTTTACAACCCGAAAAACGGTTGTGTGTACGCGGCATTAGGATTCATGTACACTGCTGCTAGTAAGCGGATGTTTAGGAGCAGTTGGGCATTTTTTTCAGCTGCCCCTGAACTCTCCTCTGTTATCTTATCAGTACATCTACACAGGGTCATTTATAGTCATTTCTAGGCAGTTGCGTTTAGAAGCATTTTTTTGGAATGCAAAAAAATGGGTTCAGACGGGTGTTCAGAGGTATTTGAAATGGCAAATGCCTGTAACGGCTCACGTTTAGCAGCGTTTCGTTTATAGATTTTCTTCATTTTAACAACATTTTTTATTTTTTTTACAAACGCTTTTTTTTTTTACAAAAGCAAAAACGCAGCTAAACACGGCATGACAGATGAAGTTCAAAATTGAAAAATGCAGAGTTATGTGCTTGGGTACTAAAATTGTGCATGCAAAATTTTATTGGGAAGCGTAGGAATCCGTGATGGAAAAAGTCTTGGGTGTCCTGGTAGACCGCAGACTTGGAAACGGCATGCAATGCCAGGTTGCACCTAATATGGCAGGTAGAATAATTTTGTGCACTTAAAAAGGTGTTTATTCCAAAAATCTATACTTTTTCTTATCCTTTATAAAACATTAGTTTGGCCTCATCGTGCGTATGCAGTGCAGTTTTGGTCACCTATCAACCTATAGATTGAACTAGAAGGAGTTCGGCTTAGAACAACACAATTAAAATGGGAGCTGGAAGAACTCAGCGATAAGGAACGACTAAGAGAGCTTAGAGAGAAGGCACTTAAGATGAGATAGAAAAAAAGCTGTATATTCTAAAGATCCTTGACATATAAATTCTTTTTTTGCCAAAAAAAGTCTAGCCATAATCATTTTTTTATGTAAAGTTACAATTTAAAACCGGATTATTGAAATTCATAAGTACAATACAGAAGGCGCCATCGGTGAACTTTTCCAAAGTATGTATAGCTATAAGGTTATATAGATAGAAGGAGACGAAGAAGAGAAGGATCAAGACCTTTAAGCATAAAATTTTTTAATTTGTTTGGACAACATTAGAAAAGCTTGTAGGTCAAGGAGGGCATAGCAGGCTGCCATGGATTTCCTGATAATTGTCAGAAACGCAGAATTTGCCGGAAAACCCTTAATATACTTTTCACTATTTGTTTTTCTTTTCAGCTTTGACCCCAAACTTTAAAGAATCAAGCAGGGATGCAAGCAAATCTATTTTTTCAATAACAAACATGTCAGACCTGCTCTGTGCAGCGATTTTATTTTTTCCACAGTGCAGCGCTGATTCTCCTCTTACCGTGTCCCTCGATGGTGCTCCTGCCCCCTCCCTTATCCCAAGTGCCCCCAGAGTAAGCAGCTTGCAATGGGGCACCCAAGCAGACCCGCTCCCGAGCCAATGCTCTGCATGTCCACTCACACACACACACACACACACACACACAGCCATGGCTTGCCCACCCTCCTTTTCATTAGCTCACTGGCGGTGATTAAAGAGGAGTTCCACCTAAAAATGGACCTCCGCTTAACCCACTCCTCGCCCCCTTACATGCCACATTTGGCATGTAATTTTTTTGGGGGGGGGAGTGGGGGCTTCAGGAGAAGGGGACTTCCTGTCCCACTTCCTCCTTCCGCCGAGGGGCTGAAAAGGCGATTAGCTTAATCGCCTTTTCACAGCCCCTCCCTGTAGGCGAGCGCCTGTCCAATCGGACGGCGCTGCTCCGTTCGCGCATGCGCACTGCCGCTCGCGCATGCGCAGTGGGTGCCCGGCCGTGAAGCCGAAAGCTGTCACTGCCGGGTGCCCACACTAAGAATGAAGAGGGGGGCGAGGAGCGGAGCCCCGGCCGGCGCGTCGCTGGAGCCGTGGAGCAGGTAAGTGTCAGTTTATTAAAAGCCAGCAGCTACACTTTTTGTAGCTGCTGACTTTTAATAAACTTAAAAAAAAAGGTGGAAAACCCCTTTAAATGTGATTGGCTTTTGTATCGTGATGAGGCTCAGGTTAGTATTATGGGGGACTGGAGGGGCTGCTGCACAGAGATTTTTTTTTTTCCTTCGTGCATAGAATACATGAAGGTAATAAGCCTTGAGCCTTTAGAACCTTCTTAAGCATATTTTGCATTCCTATACTGGTCCAATGCAGTAAACAGCTGGTTAAATTATAATTATAGTGAATTATAAATGATTTCAGAAGCATCTCAAACTGATACAATCAACAAAAGCCCAAATGTAATCAACACTGGCCCTAAATATAAAATGTTCTCATAAGTATTGCCTACGTACTTTTTTTATATTTTTTTTACTTGTCATGCTAAATGGATTCCCAGAGTTATTCAAATTTGATAACTGCTTCTGAGCTGTTTACGGGAAATGGACTTCAAGTAATTCTCTAAAGCTTTTGTAGCTCTAGAGGCATCTCTATTATTGAATAAATAATAATGAGATTTTGCCTTTCTAAATTGATCTGCCCCACTATACTTGCTGGATTACATTTCCCATATCATGTTCTATGTTGTATAGCCATAGGTTTGGCTTTGTAACTTACCTATTGCAAGTGGTCTGATGTAGACACTTTATACCTGGGTTCCTGTTTAGGCACATATGTTGGGATTACCATCAAGATGGCCACAAATATAAGGTGAGTCAGATGTACCATTAGAGCATGTCATACTTTATTTGGCCAGATGAGATATTTGACCAAGTGATATTTATGACATTAAAGATGGAGGTTGCCATTTCTGACTTCTAACTCTGCAAATGCTAGTTACCTGGCTGTCAGGCTAACACCCTTGACTGACTTTCCTGATTTTCATACTTGTTTCATCTCAGTGATTTGGAATGTATTCAAGCCAGAGGGTTAGCATAACCGCAAGGAAAGTAGCAATTTCAATCAGCATTGAAAGCCTCTATATTTCTCCTAGCCAAAGGTTTTCTGTATACCCAGACTTACAATTTAGAGTGTTACAAATTTAAGTTGTACAAGTAATCAGAGCACGTCAAGAGGTTCTTGTGATAAACCATAACACACTGGGGGTACTTTTATAAACTTGTGTGCTTAGAAGGGGGTACACCATTTATAAGGATGTAAAACAGGCAGTGTCAAAGCTTCACTGAATTTAATGCTACCTAGATGTACTTCATCAGGATCACAAATACCTTTATCACATATTATAACACTTTATAATTAGGTTATGCATATTTGTGTTAATTTGCAAAACTAAAGTGGCTGTGAAAGTGCCCTCACAGGTAGAAAATCCTTAAAAATCCATTTTGTGTTTTAAAATAATTTCAATCTTCAGGATTTGAGAGGGTATACAAGTGGCAATAGCACCTGTCTCAAGATTAGTGTTCTATTCCCGATCAGTAGAAGCACATTGTAAGCACTACTGATGCTTTACTTGAACATAGAGCTGAATCTTGACACACTATCAAATGTACAGCACAAGTGCACAAACAACGCTTACTAGGAATGAATGAAGGGTCTGGATTATCTTGTAGAAATGTAAATGGCTGTAGAACATTGCCATGTATATTAACTAGCTGAGAAGTATGGAAGCTGTCACTTGAACACTTAGGATTGTTGTGTCAAGCTTGCAGGGAAGGAGTGGAAGGATTTCGTTGGCTTTTTTTGTAATCCTTTATAGTATGTTGGTTATGTACACTGCTTAGTATTGTCTTCCCTGCAGTTTTTATTTACCTATTAAAGTAAGTTACCTTGATTTTTTAGTTTTTGTTACCTGAGCACTGGTTCTGTACTTCTGCATTAAAAGATGTAACACTATTCATTTCCAAACAACTTTAAGTGTGTACTCACTCAGGGTATATCAAATGATCTTTTTGCTTCCCTCCCATCTTCAGGACACGTTTCTACCACACGTAGAATGTGGGACAATCACTCTAATTGGAGCAACAACGGAGAACCCTTCGTTCCAGGTGAACAATGCGTTAGTAAGCCGCTGCAGGGTTATTGTCTTGGAGAAGATCTGTGTGGAGGCGATGGAGGCTATTTTGAAGCGAGCCGTAGACTCCTTGGGAATCCAACTTCTAAGAGAGGATGAAAAGGCTGAGTGCAGTAGCAGCGATGCTTCAGAGTAAGTACTAGAGCAAGAGGCAGGCAGCGGCACAGAAAAAAATCCCACAAGTGTCTCATCTGTCAAAGAGACAAGAGAGGGGTGGGGGTCGAGGGGGAAGGTGGAGCAGCAACCTGTTATAGCAGCCTAAAAGTGTGTATAGTTTGCTGATTTTTATTTTGCCTAATGCTGCTATTGTATATTGTTTTTACCAGTTTTATAATTTTAGTGGATGCTGCTTGCTTTTATCTTTTTTTTATTATTATTTTGCTAAATTTTATTTTGTTTTCCCTTCCACTTTATTTTCGTTTTTTTATTTTTATTTGTTAATTTCTTAACTAGCAACACATGTAGTATGTGAATATTTATGATATTTTTTGTTTAATAATACCAAACCAATTCCGCGCTAAAGTGTTAAGAGAACATTAACTAGTTTCATCAAATAAAAATAAATAAATTAATGGATAAATAAATATATGGGAGACATCAGCACTCACTATATTGGCACACACTGATGCAAAAAATAAATATATATATATATATATATATATATATATATATATATATATATATATATATAATATATATATATATATATAATATATATATAAATAAAATCATATATACTGTATTTATTGCTGTCTAACACTCACTCTTTTACACTGAAAATAGAGGGTAAACTGTGCCTGTGTGTTATACACAGGGGGCTGTGTAAAGTTTTTTTTTTTTCCTGAAACTTCCCTCTTAAAGTTAGGGTGCGTGTTATATGCCGATAAATATGGTATATATTACAGCGCAACAGTTGTACATCTCAACACATTTAGTATTATTTTTTATTTTAGCTTGTTCTGCTTAATGCATTAAAACTGATAACTTTAGTATTTTCAGTAGTGACAACGAACAGGATAACAGCCACAGCAGAATATTGTAAAGATGTGTTTGCTGTACAGCCTTTAAGGCCCCCTTCACACAAATGTTCCGATCAGGTCTGCCTGTCCATTTTTCAGGCGGACCCATTCGGACCCCTCATTGCTCTATATGGAGTGGTGGATGTCATCAGATGTGTCTGCTGACACCCACCGGCATCCGATTTGATCCGGGCCACCAAAAACAGACAGATCCGTTTGCGGAATAGGATGGAAACGGACAGGCTGTCTGTTTCCATCCCACTGCTCCATAGAGGAGAGCGGGCTGTGTCGGTGTCTATGCATAGCAGAGCAGACACAGACCTGTCCTCTGCCTGCTCATCAGGGATCAGCAGAGAGATCCCCTACTAAGCAGGCTGATTATCTGTACAGAGTCTGCCCCATGTGAAAGAGGCCTAAGGTAAAATAAACTTTGAGTTTGTCTTGAACTTTAAGAGTTTAATGTGGTTTTAAAGCTTTGTTTTAAAATAAATAAATAAATAACAAACATGTCATACTTACCCCCACTGTGCTGCTCGTTTTGCACAGAGAGTCCCCGATCCTTGAATTCTGGGGTCTCCCTGCAGCTTTCGTGGCTCCTCCCCACATGAGGTAACCCCCTAGGAGAAGCACTCTCCCGGGGGGTTACCTTGCAAGCGTGCTTCCGAGTCCATCATTTGACATCACTAGCTGCCGAATGTATGACTCTGCCCCAGCGCATGCGTCATTGGATTTGTTTGACAGCAGTGGGTGCCAATCGCTGCGCTGCTATCAATCTATCCAATCAAGAGCCGAGAACCCCCGGGCAGAGAAAAAGCGCATCTCCGCCGAGTGGAGTTCCAGGGCTCAGGTAAGTAAAACGGGGCGGTGACTGACAGAAGTATTTTCACCTTAATGCATAGGATGCATTAAAGCGGAGCTCCACCCTCCACCTCCACTCCCGCTCATTGGAACCCCCCCCCCCCCCCTCCAGTGTCACATTTGACACCTTTCAGGAGGAGGGGGTGCAGATACCTGTTTAAAGATATTTGCATCCACTTCCGGCCACACAGTCTGTGGGCAGGACGTCAGATCGGTCCCCCCCCCCCCGTTGTCTTCTGGAAAACACACAGCTCCCAGAACACCGCGGGATCCAGTCAGCACGGCACAGCCCTCACCAAGGATGGCGGTGGGGGCAGCAGAGTGACGAGCGATCACTCGTCCTCTGCTGCGGACCGCGCTGGACTCCAGGACAGGTAAGTGTGCTGATATTAAAAGTCAGCAGCTGCAGTATTTGTAGCTGCTGGCTTTTAATATTTTTTTTTTTCAGGGGACATCCGCTTTTAAGGTAAAAAAACACAAAGGTTTAAAACTCCTTTTAAAACTCCTTTAAATAACGCCATATCAACCACTGACATTTTCTTAAAACATTGATCTTCATGGAATTGTAATCTATCTTTTTTTATTTCTGATTAAAGATTTTGTATTTTTTTTAATTTCTGCATTGCTAGGTTTCAAACATTTTTGGTGGAGAAAAGCAAATAAGCATACTACATTTTTAATAGGTGTAAAATTGTGTCAGAAGCTGTCCTATATTCATAAGAGCAAAACATAATGGGGTTGATTTACTAAAGAAGTAATGTCTGTTTATGTAGCAAAGCAATTGTTGATAAGTAAGATGAAACTATGCTTACCTTATAGACACAGTCATGTGCAAGGGGAATTTAAAAACTGATTTTTACTAGCTTGTGATTGGGTATAAAAAAGTGAACAAGGTCTGTTGTATTTTCATAACATCTAATAGTTTCTAATTCGCTGAACTGAGACAAGCATGCAGCAAGTAAAATCGGAGAAAGTCATAATTCCCAATCTGAATTCTTGTACCTTAGTCATTGAGTCAAAAATATTTGAAACCAATGAATCATGACAGCTAGGGAACTAGCATTTGTAAAAGGAGAAATTAGCAAGCCACGCTTTTTATTGTTCTTTCAGTAAAGATGTACCTTAAAGTGATACTAAACAGAGACATGTTAATTCCTCTAAGTACTTTATGCGTGTATCGCTGTTGTGTGGTCCTATGATCTTGTTTTTTGGCATCTGCAGGGAAAGATCCTTGCAAGGGGGCTTCTATTACTCTGCTGGTGTATGCTGTCTACTGTGTGAGTTTGTGTCTGGTCAGCCCTGATTGGTGCTATGTCAGTCACATGACTAAAACTCAGAAGAGCAATTTAAATTAGACTAGAAATATCAAAAAACTGTTTTGCAGCTCCCAATAAATCTTTATTGAACATCCAATGTGTATTTTCCATGCATTAGTATGTTGTAGGCTGAAACAAAGATGATTAACACTAGCTTTAATTTTGTTAAGACAGCATCTGCATCCAAGGCTCTTTTTTTTTTTTTTTTTTTTTTTTTACCTAACAGGTATTACCAATTTTATATATTTTATATGGATATACTGATAAAAACTATGTTTTTTTTTTGTGAGTTTCTTAGTGAATGTAATCAATCGGCATACTATATCCTGCCCCATAGTGTTTAGCAATAGGAGGACATGGAGGAGCAATGAGGGAGGGGAGTGTCATTTACCATTGTGTATATGCCCACATATGTGACTCTATAGTCATGTGGGCTACACAGATAAAAAAAACAGGTAAAGAAGCCCTGCGCACTCCCGGCGCAGTTACTGGCAGCTAACAGAAAGCGTTATGATCATGTGATCACTAAATACGACAGTCACATGATCATAAGCCCCGCCTCCCACCAACTAAAACCTCTTAAAGGGCCAGGAGGACCTAGCGCAAAGGGGTTAAAGTAGGACAGTGCTAAATAAGGTTTCTAGAGAGATAGCTATTGGTATGATGCTGTTATTTTCTTTTATTACTGCAGCATATGCACATGTTTTGCTTCATGTACACATCAGTAAGCTGTGCATGATTGGTTTATTTTTATTTTACGTGGAGCTGTCATGTCCTTTCCTGTTTAGAACAATGAAATTGGTGCTGCACAAAGTAAAAAGTCCACTGTTGTAAAATGTGACCGGGAAAGAAAGAAAGAAAAATATACAGTAGATTGGTATTTAACTATATAACTCCAGATTGTAAACTAAGAAATAACATCTTTTAAATACAATTATTGTAATATGATGCTTTTTGACATCCCAATAATATAACAACATTTTAGATAATGCAGATATTATATTTAGCTTTAATGAAGTAATTTGTTTGCCATAGACCGACATTATTCTTTTCTTGCAAACAACTTCCCAGTTCTCGTCTGTGACAAAGAAATGTTTGTCATTTCCCACTGTCCTCACTAACTGGAACATCACTAAGGGAAGCCTATGCATATGTTATGGAGGCAGCACAGAATGTAGAGGTATCACATTACTGTGTGTCAAGAAGGGATTCCCTCAGCTCTTTAAATTTCTTCCCCCTTCACACTCACTTGTGCCAGTGCTCAGTATATCAATCATTCTAGGCTGATGGCGTTCATACTTTTAAACCACAAAGAACAAAATGTGACAAACAAGGAACAGTGCTTGTTTTTAGTGGAAACCGGTTAGCAAATTCAGCCCTCTGTGACCTTGGGCATATCTCTTCTCTGCTCCCTTTTTTATTTTGGTTATTACTTCTAAATTAGCATATTATAAAGAATTATTGAAAATGTGCACCCTTTCTATCCAAACTTAACATTGTTGTTTGTTTAAGGCGCTCCTTGCTAAAATTATGAAAATGGCATAATGCTAAATATTGTAATTTAATGTAAACCCTAACAATCAACTTAATTGCTCCATTTAGGTTTGTTGCAAATACCATTAAAATAACGTTGTTATATCTGTTCCGTAAATGCAAAAAAAAAAACCTGCTGTGAAGGTTTTCATTTATTCAGGTCATGGTATAGCTTGTAGTAGTTGGTCACAATAAACTGGACTTGTTTTATAATGTTGATGGTTTGTAACTTATCCAAGACATTTCTTCATTTCTGATGAGTGTCTGGAAAACACCAAAGCGTTTATATCCACACAGGTAGCACAGACACCTTAATCCAGTCACCACGTTAAGGCAGATGTTGATCAGGAACAATGTTGTCATGAAATGTGTCAATACTGCAGAACACCACCTCATTTTATGGAGTAAAAGATAGAGGGAGATGTATTCCTAACATACTAACTGTCCTAGAGTGACACAACTGCTCATCCATAGCTCCAGTACAATGAGTAAGTGCCACCCTAGGACATGATCACCAGTTGAAAAAATTTAAATCTAAACCATCACATCTATTTTTTTCGGCTCCTTCTGACTACCACTTATCCTCAACCCTCATTCCCCTCAGTCACTCTTCTTTGGTTAGCCATTGCTGAACGCTGTCTCATCACATGCTGCCCCTGCAGAAGTACTTTCTCAGGCACAGGGTGTGTAAGATGGTAGCTCCCGAACACCACTTTAAAGGAGAAGTACAGCCAAAGCTTGTTTGTCTGTACTTCTCCTGTGGATCACTGGAGTCCAGTTCGTTCTACACTCCTGTGACCTGTTTTCAGCAGACACCGTGAAGTCACAGAGCAGCAGGTCCAGCGAGCCGCTAAGAGCCTAACTTGACCGCTCCCGTCTTCTCCACAAACCAGCACTCCAGTAAACGAGAGGGGGGGGGGCAGAGAGCTGCTGACTGACAGTCTCCAGATCTCTACTCAGGGAGCCCTGAGAATCGAGTTCTCAGTGTTAAATTCTGCGGGGGACAAATACAGCATCGGACCAATGCTGCATCCACCTAGGCAAGAATGCTTCAGGTTCCCCCATACTTCTTCTTTTTTTTTTTTTTTTTTTTTTTTTAGGGCAATTTTAGACAAAGTGCAGTACACTTATTCTTTTTGCCACTGTGTCTTGACCTATATCACCCCACCCTCCCCCTCCACAGATCTCTACTTACTGAGATTCCTTGCTCATGGCATTGTTTACATTCCTCTCTGCAGTACTGTACTCCCTCTGCTGGACGCACCTATTCATTACCCTTATATAGACTTCTCGGGGGCTAAAAAAACCCAGCCTGGAGATACGCAGGGGAGTAAGAGGAAGACCCGCAGCGCAGAATGTAAACAATCCCAAAAGTACGCAGGGGACAAATCTTGCAAACCTGGCCTGTTAGTGGGCCCTGATGACAGGGTTGATGACTACTGCCTTAGAGGGTAAGAGTGGGTAAGGTTTAGGTCAGGCATAGGGACAAAACGTATGCAATTTTATTTTCCTTCAAATAAAGCAATATATATTAAATGTATACATTCTTCCTTTTAAAATGTCTACCACTCCTTCTGACAGCTGTGTCTTCTATCCTTTAAACTGTCTGTCTTTCCTTCACCCCTCTTCTCCACCACACACTATATAGGTGTCCCTAGAAGAGAATATGAATAAAACGGAGTTAGGCCAGACTATTTGGATCCCGAAAAAATATAGAGATCTTCCTAAAGCATCCGCTCCAATTACAATAGAAACACTAAAAGTATGGGACAAAGTAATAGGATACGAAGGGGCAATACAATAGCCCACTGATGCATTTAATGGGAAATGATTATTTCCCACCGGGGAAAAATAACAAATTGTACCTAAAGTGGACGGACTCGGATAGACTGAGGCTAAGTGATGTTTTAAAGGGGAATAGGCTATGCCAATTGGAAGAACTAAGAAAGAAATACGGAGTATCACAGTGGGATAGTTGGAGATATATGCAGGTCCAACATTTTACTGAATCCCTCCCAAAGCCACTGCGAAGTGCTGAAAGATTAAATCCCTGGGAGAGACTGATAGAACAGGGAGGGATGAATAGAAAAGGGACGATCTCTAAAATATACAGGCTGTTGATGTCCTCTAATGAGAAGGGACCCTGGAAAAATGGGAGAGTGAATTAAAACAAAAGTTCCAGACAGGTTAACCACTTGACCACTGCCCCATGTCAAAAAGACGTCCTGTTTTTAAAGTTGAATATCTCGATAACGGCAGCAGCTGCTGCCACAACCGAGATATTCATCTTTTCAGGGGGCGGTGGTGTACACTATAACGGCGGTCTCCGCGGCGGATTCGCCGCGAGATCGCCGTTATCAGTGGCGGGAGAGGGGCCCCCCCCCTCCCGCCGCTCTCCCGCGCCCTCCGCCACTTACCGGAGCCGTCGGTAGCGGCGGAGGGGATCGGATGTGTCCGGCAGCTGAGCGGGGACGGGACTGAAGGAGAAATCTCCTTCACCCGTCCTCATAGCTCTGCTGGGCGGAAGTGACGTCAAAACGTCAGTCCCGCCCAGCCTCTTAAAGAAACATTTTTTTTTGTCATTTGAAAAAATGACTTTTTTTTTTTTTTTTTTTTTTTTTGCATTCAAGTCTAAATATGAGATCTGAGGTCTTTTTGACCCCAGATCTCATATTTAAGAGGACCTGTCATGCTTTTTTCTATTACAAGGGATGTTTACATTCCTTGTAATAGGAATAAAAGTGATCAATTTTTTTTTTTTTTTTATTTCAGTGTAAAAAATTATAAAACTAAATAAAAATAAATAAGAAAACAAAAAAATTTTTTTTTAAAGCGCCCTATCCCGACGAGCTCGCGCGCAGAAGCAAACGCATACGCGAGTAGCGCCCGCATATGAAAACGGTATTCAAACCACACAAGTGAGGTATCGCCGCAATCGTTAGAGTGAGAGCAATAATTCTAGCCCTAGACCTACTCTGCAACTCAAAAAATGCAACCTGTAGAATTTTTTAAACGTCGCCTATCGAGATTTTTAAGGGTAAAAGTTTAACGCCATGCCACGAGCGGGCGCAATTTTTAAGCGTGACATGTTGGGTATCATTTTACTCGGCGTAACATTATCTTTCACAATATATAAAAAAATTGGGCAAAATGTATTGTTGTCTTATTTTTTAATTCAAAAAAGTGATTTTTATCCAAAAAAAGTGCGCTTGTAAGACCGCTGCGCAAATACGGTGTGACAAAAAGTATTGCAATGACTGCCATTTTATTCCCTAGGATGTCTGCTAAAAAAAAATATATAATGTTTGGGGGTTCTGATTAATTTTCTAGCAAAAAAATTGTGATTTTCACATGAAGGAGAGAAGTGCCAGAATAGGCCTGGTGGTCAAGTGGTTAAAGAAGAAAGTCTTGGATTATGTACAATTCACCTCAAAAGATACAAAGGTGAAGCAAATGAACTACAAACTACTAACCAAATGGTACTATGTCCCCACAAAAATGCATAAAATAAACTGAGATACATCGTCTCTGTGTTGGAGGGAATGCGGAGAAGAAGGAAACCATGCTCATATATGGTGGCAGTGTAGATTTATCCAAATATATTGGATGGAGGTACTGGGCCTAATAAAACAGATAGAAGGGAAGGAGATAGGTTTGGACCCCTGGAAATGTTTATTTCATGCTATGGAGGGTCAGAGGAAAGATTACAGAGCATCCCTCACCCCATTTCTTTTAAATGCAGCAAAAGCATTAATTCCGAGAAATTGGAGAATTAAAGATCCACCAAAAATAAAAGAATGGTTGGAGGGAATGCGGAGAAGAAGGAAACCATGCTCCTATATGGTGGCAGTGTAGATTTATCCAAATATATTGGATGGAGGTACTGGGCCTAATAAAACCGATAGAAGGGAAGGAGATAGGTTTGGACCCCTGGAAATGTTTATTTCATGCTATGGAGGGTCAGAGGAAAGATTACATTTCTTTTAATTGCAGCAAAAGCATTAATTCCGAGAAATTGGAGAATTAAAGATCCACCAAAAATAAAAGAATGGTTTAGTGAGGTAGATAAAATAAGAGTAATGGAGGAGTTAAGTTATCAGGAAGAGGCAGAAATAAAATTCCAAGAAATCTGGGGGAAATGGATACACTTTAAGCAATCCCAGACTTATCTGAAGGTTATGGGGACTGAAGATAACCTGCAGGCTGATATCTAGAAGGAGCTCTCTCCTCCCCTCACTCTCTTGGTGTATGTTTATATATATATATATATATATATATATATTTTTTTTTTTTTCTCATCCAAATTGGGTTCATCACACCCCTTCTGTATAAATTTCCTTTTCAGGCTTTTTGCTTGTTCGAAGTAGTCCAGACTCTCCATGCAATTGCGCCGTACTCGTAAAAATTGACCTTTCGGTATATTTTTAATCCAGGCGGGGTGGTGCCCACTTTTAATTGACAAGTAACTATTACGGTCAGTGACTTTAAAGAACACTTTTGTTTTCAATTTTCCTTCACATTGTTCTACTGTAACATCCAGAAAATTGACCGAGCAGTGGCTTATGACATAATTAAGTTTGATATTATTGATATTGTCATTGAGGCCTTCCAAAAATGCTCTTATTTCGATTTCTGGTCCTTCCCAGATAAGTAGGAGGTCGTCAATAAATCTTCGATAGAAGATTAACTGGGGTTTTCTGTTTTTAAAAATATATTTGTCTTCCCACTCTGCCATGAACAGTAGTTTGTGCATGGTGTTTTATTAAAAACTGGTTATACAGTATTACACTATTGTGCACCTTTTTTCTTCCTTTTTTCTTATTGCTCACGTTGAACCATTTGGATCGCATTATCGGATATTGAATTCTATCCAACACTTTAGAGTGATTTAAGCTTGTTTGCCAAAGTACGAGAGTGTGAGGCATATAGTTTTGATGAGTGTCCATTTTGATGGGTGACGGGGTCACTAAACACTTGTGGTGTGGTGGAAGACCGTGAAGACCATTGGATCACTTATTTTATGAACTATATAAATTTTTCACATTATTTAGTGTGCACGGGTTTTTGTTAGTGATTCAGCTGTTAACTTGCACTTTTTTGTAATTTTGTGATTTATATATTTTTCTCATTTTTTTGCATGTTACATTAATTTATTTAGAAGGATATAATTATTCTTTAGGCACTGTTAATATTGGTTTTGACACACTTTTGAGGGAGGTGTCACCTTTATTTACTTTTCACATTTTATTTAAGCAGCAGCTAGGGTGGTTTACTTATTTCCATCAGCGCAACTGTGAATGATCAGGAGGGCGCATACATTCAGATCACCTACTTTTTGTATAACTCATTTAATCTACTCGCCATCACCGAAACCTGGTTTCACAAATCCAACACTGCGTCTTCTGCTGCTCTATCCCACGGTGGTCTTCTCTGGACTCGTAACCACAGACCCAGTGGACACAAAGGAGAGGGGGTGTTGGAATCCTTTAGCCCCACATAGCATCTTTCAGGTACTTCACCCACCTCCCTCTCTGTCAGTCTCCTCATTTGAGGCATATTGCATTTGTCTCTTCTCCCCAGTTTCTCTAAGGCCTCGTACAGACGAGAGGATATCCGCTGGAAACGGTCTGCCGGACCGTTTCCAGCAGATAATTCCTCTGGCGGATTTGGATCTGATGGCTGTACACACCATCAGATCGAAATCCCCGCGGAATACATCCGCGGTGACGTGGCCGCGCTATCGCCGCGCCGATGACGCGGCGACGTGCGCGACCCTGGAAGGTAAATACTTCCACGCATGCGTCGAATCATTACGATGCATGCGAGGGATGGGAGCGGACGGACTGATCCGGTGAGTCTGTACAGACGACCGGATCAGTCCGCTGGACTGGATTCCAGCGGATAGATTTCTTAGCATGCTAAGAAATTTTTATCCGCTGGGAATCCGTCGGCTGGATTTTTATCCGCCTGAAAATGTCCGCTAGGCCGTACACACGACCGGATCTATCTGCTGGAACTGATCCGCGGATCAATCCCAGCGGATCGATCCGGTCGTGTGTACGGGGCCTAAGAATAGCTGTGATCTACCGCCCCCCCGGTCCAGTATCT
This sequence comes from Rana temporaria, assembly GCF_905171775.1. Taxonomy (NCBI): domain Eukaryota; kingdom Metazoa; phylum Chordata; class Amphibia; order Anura; family Ranidae; genus Rana; species Rana temporaria. The sequence goes on along the minus strand of NC_053493.1, from coordinate 237,609,005 downwards.
TCCTTTGAGGACTTCTCTGCCTGGTTACCCTACTTTCTCTCTTCTGAAATCCCCACAATCATTCTCGGCGACTTCAACATCCCTACTAATGCTAACACTCCTGCAACTTCTAAACTTCTCAGTCTAACCTCCTCCTTTGACCTGAAGCAATGGATACATGCTCCTACCCACTCTGAAGGCAATACCCTTGACCTTGTCTTTTCCTATCTATGCACTCCATGCAACCTCTCCAACTATCCTTACCCTCTCTCTGATCACTACCTTATTAATTTCACTCTCTCCTTCTTCTCCGCCTCCTCGCCCTTACGGTTACTTGTAGAAACCTTTGTCATATCAACCCTTCTCTTCTATGCTCTGTGACTGACCACCTCTATGACAAAATTGCACCCCTGTCCTGCACCCACCTAGCCACTTCTGTCTACAACACTTCACTTCTAGCATCACTGAACAGACTGGCCCCCCCTCACTACATGCAGAATAAGGCCCGTCCCCTTCAACCCTGGCAAACAGATGATACTAGAAGTCTGAAAAAACACAGCCGTGCTCTTGAGCGCCAGTGGCGTAAGACTAAGTCCCAGAAAGATTTTGTCCAGTATAAATCTGCCCTCCAAAAATGCAATTCCAGCCTCCTCACTGCCAAGCAGACCTATTTCATTTCCCTCATTAAAAACTCATCATCCCATCCCCGTCAACTCTTCTCTACCTTTAACGCTCTCCTTCGTCCTCCACTGCCTCCACCCACTAACTCACTCACCGCCCAGGAGATTGCCAATCACTTCAAACAGAAGATTGATACAATTCGCAAGGAGATCTCTACTGTTCAGATACCCTTCACGTTTTACACCTCATGCCCACAGGTACAATCATAACTTCCCTCTTTCAACCCCACCACTATAGACGAGGTTGCTAAATTACTTGCTAATGTCCATCTTGCCACCTGCGCTCTGGATCCTGTTCCCTCGCAAATGCTACGTTCACCCTCAGGCTCTATTCCATACTCTCTAACCCACATCTTCAATCTCTCCCTCTCTTCTGGCATCTACCCTAACTCTTTGAAACATGCACTAGTCAGCCCCATACTTAAAAAGCCCTCACTGAACCCATCCACTCTTGACAACCTACGCCCCATCTCCTTGCTCCCCTTTTTATCCAAACTCCTTGAACGTCTAGTCTACAACCGACTGAGCGGCCACCTTGCTGATAACCTTCTTGATCCCCTTCAGTCTGGATTTCATCCTCAACATTCCACAGAAACTGCTCTCCTAAAACTAACCAATGATATACTAATAGGCAAAACTAAGGGACACTATTCTTTACTCCTACTCCTGGACCTCTCTGCTGCCTTCAATACGGTTGACCACCCCCTCCTCCTCAAAAAACTCCACACCTTTGGTCTCCGTGAATGTAGTCTTCGCTGGTTCTCTACCTACTTATCCAACCGCACCTTTAGCGTTACTTGCAACTCTACTTCCTCCTCTCCTCTTCCTTTCTCAGTTGGGGTCCCCCAAGGTTCTGTTCTTGGACCTCTCCTCCTATTTTCAATCTACACCTCCTCCCTGGGTCAGCTGATAGCCTCCCACGGCTTCCAATACCACCTCTACGCTGACGATACTCAAATCTATTTCTCTGCCCTTCAACCTACTCCTTCATTCTCCTCACGTATCACTAATTTACTATCAGATATATCAGTTTCAATGTCCAAATCTTGCCGCCTCAACCTCCGCAACATCTACGAAATACGCCCCTTTCTAACCAATGACACAACAAAACTCTTAATTCACTCCCTGGTCATCTCTCGCCTTGATTACTGCAACTCTCTCCTCATTGGCTTACCTCTGCATATTCTATCCCCCTTCAGTCCATCATGAATGCTGCTGCCAGACTCATCCACCTTACCAACCGCTCTGTCTCTGCTACTCCTCTCTGTCAATCCCTTCACTGGCTTCCGCTCATCTAACAAATTAAATTCAAAATACTAACAACTACCTTCAAAGTCTTCCACAACTCTGCCCCAAGCTACATCACTGGCCTAGTCTCTAAATACCAACCTAATCGTTCTCTTTGTTCTTCTCAAGACCTCCTGCTCTCTAGCTCTCTCATCACCTGCTCCCATGCTCGTCTCCAGAACTTTTTTTTCAGAGCCTCTTCAAGCTTATGGAACTCCTTACCCCAATCTGTCAGTCTATTAGCTTTTAGAGGATCCCTGAAAACCCTCCTCTTCAGAGAAGCCTATCCTACCCACACCTAACTGTGTTTTCATTTTATCCACCTGATCATCCCCCACAGCTGCTACCCTTTGTTTCACTTGACCCTCCCTTCTAGACTGTAACCTCTAACGAGGAGGGCCCTCTGATCCCTCCTGTATTGACTTGTGTTGTGACTGTACTGCCTTCCCTGATGTTGTAAAGCGCTGCGCAACCTGTTGGCGCTATATAAATCCTGTATAATAATAATAATAATTAATGGATACGGTAATACTATTAGATCTGGTGACCAGGGTATATTGCACCAAATCAAAGAATAAAAATCTTTTCTTGCAATATTTTTTCCGGATGGACATTCAGTATGTAACACAGGGAAAAAAACATAGACAGAACTTTACACTGGGAATGTGTTTATGCACATTTAGGGTATATGTTGTTATAAATATACATAGTGTTGTATGTTTGATAGAAACCATTCTGTAGGTAAACAATTCTGGAGCAGCAGAACTAAGTGCAAAGTTCATAGAACATCTCAGAGATTGATGTATGCTGTGTTATTTTGGATACTGACAAATGCTGTTGCCAAGATCTTTTTCCATCAGTGGCTCAGCAAATCCCAAGCATGTACAATAGTAACACATTTAAATAGAGCATGAAAACATTGCCTACAAACCTTATTTTTGGGCATTTAACTGTCAATGCTTGTCCACATCTGTGTGTTTACCTATAGTTTTTTATGTTACAGATAACGGTAAAATAATGAATTGCTGATTATGTAAGCTTATTATTCTTCTGCTTTTCTTTTCAATAACAATTGCACTCTTTATCATGTGCTTTTACTATTTGGATTTCTTCTTTTCTTTTTTCGCAGGATTGCAAGGTATTGTTGTAATAAATGCTGAAGATTACAACGATTGAAAACAACTTTTAAAACAATATAAACATTTTAAATTTGAACACCAGGTATGATCTTAATGTTATAATACATAGGAAAGTGTGACCTGACACACCAATAATGGCAAGCCTTCATGCCTAAGTTGTAAATACAAAGAACGGAGAAGGAAAAGTGAGACTTTAAATGAGGCCTGGCATAGGCAATTAAACCGAATTCATATGATTTATTTTTATAATCATGTTGAACATGCCATATTTATAAAAAAACTATTAAATCAATCAACAATAAATTAGTGGTCATAATGACTTGCACATAAATATATAGGCTCATATGGTACAAATATTCAATTAAACACGATTAATAAATCGTTAACACTTGTTAAAATCATCATATAAGCAAAGTTGAAAGGAAAAAAATCATAGATAACTCATACACCTAACATGAACAATGCATAAATGAATGCTTGCTTAGAGCCAGGCTTGTCTTGACATTTGGGATTGTAACTCAACGCATTTAATCGCTTTTCACTACTCATCGGGAGTTTTGTGGCATGTTTGTAATAAGAAATGGAATAAACAATTAGTACCCTCTAAGGGAAAAGGGGCCAATGAATTACAACATTAGTAATACTTACGGGTCAACTCCCCAGCTCAGCTTAGGTTAAGAACGGGAAATTAAGGGAAATCCCTGGGTAGGGTGTCAGCACCGGGGTTAAGGTGGGAAAACCACTACAGACGGTGACAAACAACCAGAAAACAAGCCAGATTGCCAGTAAACCGTCCCTGTGCTTGGTGAATGCACTGATGGTGCATGATAATCTGCAAAAAATGTGTATTGGTAAATGAAGCCGATTAATTGAGAAAAAATTAAGTGTATGTGTAATATATAACTCTGTGATCTCAGGGAAGCACTAGCATATATAATGTAAATAAACCCAACAAAAAAAAAACTAATTAAAAGGAATGAATAATGTAATTTCCTCCATGTAGGAGTGCCCCCTGCGCCACAAAGTCATGTGGTCACACCTTACTCGCGGCATCTTATGATGCAGTGATGTGGGGAGGTGTTTGTCCATCCTGTGCCGCAGACGGGGTAAACGTGGGTCCACCATTGGTGGCTTTGCTGCACGAGGGTGGTCAGCCCTCTCTCTGCCTCCCCTTGCTGCACTGGCATTAGCATGACGTTGGTAGGGATTCGCTCTAGAGTGGGGATACTTACCAGTCGGAGGCAGCCAGCGGACCATCTAACTGGTCCCCATTGCATCTTCAACACACCAAGCAATGGGTGGGTGTTTCAATTTTTTTGGATCAAATACTGTAGATTTATTTATTACACATACACATGCACTTAATTATTTTTTTCTCAATTAATCGCTTAATTTACCAATACACATTTTTTGCAGATTATCATGCACCATCAGTGCATTTACCAAGCACAGGGACGGTTTTCTGGCAATCTGGCTTGTTTTACGGCTGTTTGTCCCCGTCTGTAGTGGTTTTCGCGCCTCAACCCCGGTGCTGACACCCTACCCAGGGATTTCCCTTAAAGGATCACCTAAAGGAAAATATTTTTTTAGCTAAATAGCTTCCTTTACCTTACTGCAGTCCTGGTTTCATGTCCTCATTGTTCGTTTTTGCTTTGAAGTAGCTGTAATTCTGCTGTGATCTCCACACTTCCTGCTTGTCTGGCTCCTTATGAAAAATCTCATGGCAGCTTTTCACTGTGGTCCAAGCTGTGTGTCTAAAACTCCTCAGAACCAATCAGATTCATTTTAAAAACAAAACACTGCCCTGGATTTGTTTGTTTTTGTTCTGTGTCTCTCTCTACTTCACAGAAACATGAAACCAGTTTAAAAACGAAAGTGAAACTAGAGGCACATTATATGATTCCTTTTAAAAATGATTAAAAATAGATAAAAATCAATCGGTTAACTTTTATGTCTCTATACCCTGTAAACAAGTCATTTCAGCAAAAAAATGTTTTTCCTTTAGTGACCCTTTAATTTCCCATTCTTGACCTGAGTTGAGCTGGGGAGTTGACCCTAAGTATTACTGATGTTGTAATTCATTGGTCCCTTTTCCCTTAGAGGGTACTAATTGTTAATTCCACTTCTTAGTACAAACTGGCCACAAAACTCCTGATGAGTAGTGAAAAGCTATGAAATGCGTTGAGTTACAATCCCAAATGTCAAGACAAGTCTGGCTCTAAGCAAGCATTCATTTATGCATTGTTCATGTTGGGAAACAATTCATAGTGTTTTTAATGATTTATTAATTATGCGTATTGAATATTTGTACCATATGAGCCTATATATTTTATGTGCAAGTCATTATGACCACTAATTTTATTGTTTTTTATAAATATGTTCAACATGAAATATAAAAATAAATCTTATGAATTCTGTTTAATATATCTCATTTATCAGTTGCCTATGCCAAGCCTCATTTAAAGTCTCACTTTTCCTTCTCTGTTCTGTGTATCTTAATAGCATAGTTATGGTTGTCCAGCATATACCAATGTAGGTATGCATACCCCATACCTGAAGGACCACTGTGGAATCTTCCAATCACTGTAGTTATCACCACGTTCTTTCGGGATCTGTGACAGGCATTCTCTGATTGGCTGTGGTGGAGATCATGATGTCACTGTCTCTCCTCTAATCATCCAGTCAGAGAATGCCTTGTATTCATTGGCGCTGACTACTACAGTGATTGTCGGCTTCCACAGCAATTCCTCAGGTATAGGATATCCATACTTGCATTCGTCCAATCAATTAATATCATACATGGAGCTCAGTTTGAAAGCTTATAAGTTTTTTTTTTTATAGATATTTTAAGTAAAACCTAACAATTAAGTTCTCTTATGACCTCTTTAACTATACCAACATTTTTTTTGTTTGCTTGTGCAAAAAAACATAAAAAATTCAGAGCGGTCTTCTGTCCTCTGCACAACTCCCGTGTTATCCCAAATAGCCCCCCTAGTTCTTTTTCCTACACTACAGAATAATTTGCCTTTTTTTTTTTTTTTTTGTAGAGATCTGGAAGTGGCAGTGGTTGAGTAGTTTAGCAAAATACACTGGCAGTGCTGACAACAAAAGTCCTGTGTGCTTTTAGCCCACAAGTGTTATTCTGACAAATCGGCTGTCATTTTTCTGCACTTTAAAGTAGTGTCCAGGATGCCAGAGATGGGTCCTGAACAAGAGACACATTTCCCCGTTGTTTGGGATGTGGTTACTTTAAGAGGGGCAACTTGTATGCATTTTGAGTAATCAAGGGTTCTCACTCATGCAGGTTGAGTGGTTTCTGGGGTAGTCCATTGTGAACTCTCTGGAGCCTGAGACTCTGCGTTGCTGAGCTCCTGCGCCTTATCTTGTGCCCGAAGCAGGTGGGAACCCAAGTGTGGGGCTGAGATACTGGTGGTGAGCCAGGCATTTGGTTTTGTTATACTAGTACAGATGATACTCGAAAATTGTTTAATATCGTGCAAAAGTTCATTTATTTCGCTAATGCAACTTTAAAGGTGAAACTAATACAGTAAAACCTTGGTTTGAGAGTAACTTGGTTTGAGAGCGTTTTGCAAGACAAGCAAAAATGTTTTAATACATTTTTACTTCATGTACCAGCGATGTCTTGATATAAAAGCAGTGTCATGTCACAATGGAGTATAAAAGAGAAGAGAGGTGCCTCTAAGTGTAGCAATATGGTTACATTTAATGAAGGTACCACATTTAGCAACATATTGCTACACTTAGAAGTGCCTCTCTTTTCTTTTATACTCTGTAACTCCTGCTTAAATTTGCTTTTAATCCCTTTTTGTAGATGGACATTTTATGGTTATGCAACCTGGTCACATTGCTATAATCTTTTTATATGGACTATAAACTGAAGGACCTATGAATAAATCATTTGAGTTTCCATTATTTCCTATGGGGAAATTTGCTTTGATATACAAGTGCTTTGGATTACAAGCATGTTTCTGGAACAAATTATGCTCGCAATCCAAGGTTTTACTGTATATGAGATAGAGTAATTACATGCAAAGCAAGATAGTTCAAGCCGTGATTTGTCATAATTGTGGTGATCATGGCTTACAGCTCATAAAAACCCCAAATCCACAATCTCAGAAAATTAGAATATTGTGAAAAGGTTTGTGAGCCTTTAAATGGTCTCTCTGTCTGGTTTAGTAGGAATCACAATCATGGGAAAGACTGTTGACCTGACTGTTGTGCGGAAAACCATCATTGACACCCTCCATAAGGAGGGAAAGCCTCAAAAGGTAATTGCAAAGGAAGTTGGATGTTCCCAAAGTGCTGTATCAAAGTACATTAATAGAAAGTTATGCGGAAGGTAAAAGTGTGGAAGAAAAAAGGTGCACAAGCAGAAGGGATGACTACAGCCTGGGGTATTGTCAGGAAAAGGCCATTCAAAAGTGTTGGACTTTCACAAGGAGTGGACTGAGGCTGGAGTCAGTACATCAAGAGCCACCACACACAGATGGATCCTGGACATTGGGCTTCAACTGTTGTATTCCTCTTGTCAATCCACTCCTGAACAACATCAGAAGAGTCTTACCTGGGCTAAAGAAAAACACACCTGGTCTGTTGCTCAGTGGTCCAAAGTCCTCTTTTCTGATGAGAGCAAATTTTGCATCTCATTTGGAAACTAAGGACCCAGAGTATGGAGGAAGAATAGAGGGGCACACACTGCAAGATGCTTGAAGTCCAGTGTGAAGTTTCCACAGTCTGTGTTGATTTGGGGAGCCATGTCATCTGCTGGTGTTGGTCCACTGTGCTTCATTAAGTCTAGCGTCAATGCAGCCGTCTACCAGGAGATTTTGGAGCACTTCATGCTTCCTTCCACAGACAAGCTCTATAGGGATGCTGACTTCATTTTCCAGCAGGACTTGGCACCTGCCCACACTGCCAAAAGCACCAAAACTTGGTTCAATGACCGTGGGATTACTGTGCTTGATTGGCCAGCAAACTCGCCTGACCTGAACCTCATAGAGAACCTATGGGGCATTGCCAAAAGAAAGATGAGAGACATGAGACTGAACAATGCTGTCTTCCATAACACCTCAGCAGTGCCGCAGGCTGATGGCTTCCATGCCACACTGCATTGAGGCAGGAATTGCTGCAAAAGGGGCCCAAACCAAGTACTGAGTACACATGCATGCTTATACTTTTCAGAGGTCCGATATGTACAATCCTTGTTTCATTGATTGCATGTAATATTACAATTTTCTGAGATTGTGGATTTGAGGTTTTCATGAGCTGTAAGCCATAATCACCATTATGACAAATCACGGCTTGAACGATCTTGCTTTGCATGTAATGAGTCTCATATATTAGATTCACCTTTTAAGTTGCATTGGTGAGTACTGTCTGTGATACTTTTTTTTATTGGCACTAACATACAATTTTTCAGGACAAGCTTTCGGGGTGTTCCCCCTTCTTCAAGGTCCAAGCAGTATCACAGACAGTACTCAATTTTCTCTGTCACAATTGCACTAATACGGCTACAATCACGTCAAGTTGCATTGGTGAAGTAAATGAACTTTTGCACGATATTCTAATTTTTCGAGCATTACCTGTAATATGGACTGTTTGCTTTATTTTTGAGACGGGGGGTTTTGTTTGCCTGTTTTATAAGTTTCATAAAGACTGTTACATTTACAAGCAGTGGTTTCAAGATTCAAGGAATAAAATATTGGATAATATTTGTGTATTGCGTTTTTTTTTTTTTTTTTTTTTGTTTTTATATATGCTTTTCAGGGCAGTCTTTTACATAAAAACATCAAAGTATGTACATAAGTTAGCCATTGTTTTAAATGAAGATAGTTTGCAACCTATGATAAAGTGCATTCAAAGATGTGAATCCAGCCTAAAGGAAATATCCTGAGAGAAATATAGGGGACTAACTAGGCACAATTATATGTGCCTGGCTGTCTCTGTTTTCACTGCTTCGTAAGCTGTAACAAGCATGCACATCAAAAAGTATGTAAACCCAGAGGTCCTCATCTGTATACAGGTTTTTTAGATCAGCACACCAGCCAGAAAATTAGCATTTTTAGAAGGGAAGTTAAACAATGTAAGTCGTCTTGTTCTTAGATTTCCTTTAACCACTTAAGGACCCCTTCACGCCGATATACGTCGGCAGAATGGCTCCCGCGAACCCGGTCCAAAGCTCCGTGACCGCGAGACTCGTGGACCCGATCGCCGCTGGAGTCCCGCGATCGGTCCCCGGAGCCGATATACGTCGGCAGAATGGCTCCCGCGAACCCGGTCCAAAGCTCCGTGACCGCGGGACTCGCGGACCCGATCGCCGCTGGAGTCCCGCGATCGGTCCCCGGAGCTGAAGAACGGGGAGAGCTGTATGTAAACACAGCTTCCCTGTTCTTCACTGTGGCGGCGTCATCGATCGTGTGATCCCTTTTATAGGGGGACACAATCGATGACGTCACACCTACGGCCACACCCCCCTACAGTTGTAAACACATATTAGGTCACACATAACCCCTTCAGCGCCCCCTGTGGTTAACTCCCAAACTGCAACTGTCATTTTCACAGTAAACAATGCAATTTAAATGCATTTTTTGCTGTGAAAATTACAATGTTCCCAAAAATGTATCAAAATTGTCCGAAGTGTCCGCCATAATGTTGCAGTCTCGAAAAAAATCGCTGATCGCCGCCATTAGTAGTAAAAATATTTTTTTTATAAAAATGCAATAAAACTATCCCCTATGCCAGCAACTGGGACTCTGCATACCTTGCACCATTGAAAGGGCGCATCGCATTGGGCAAAGTTGCGTCAAACCTTGCCACGTCATAGTTAAATACCTCAACTATGCTGACAAGACAGCCATTATGCAGAAGTTTCACCGCACACGCACGCTGTCCGTAGATGGGGCGCGACTAGTGCTTTTTGCGGAATACTCATTGGAGGTGATGAAACGGCGTAAAGCCTTCTCTGCGATCTGTACCACTGCATAATACCCAAATCCAGTTCTCGTTGGCTTACCCGGCAATCCTCCGTGTCCAAACACACGACGGAGAACAACTTACCTTCACCACACCTGACGAAGCAGAAAGCTACATCAATACCCTGGGAATGGAAATGGACCACGCCAACTCTCCATCTGCACTACCTAAAAAACGTAGCCAGACTAAGCCTCCTTATAAACGAAGCTGCGTCACCCAGAAGGAGGACCGATCTGGCAGTCACTGAAAATCCACAGAGAAACTTTTTTATCGGACTCACATAGGAAACGGGTAGTATTGCCCCCTTTCTCTCTTCCCCCTTGTTCATGTTCTACTATGTTTGCTCTTATTTTTTTCTCTATCCGGCTGAACCCTATGTTGCGGTAATTGAGCTAGCCTGCTGCTCTATATATGCCTGATTCTGTTTAATGGTTAAATGTTTATGTTCATGCTACAGTCACGCTGTTCTATGGCTATCGCTGAAAATGCACGCCATAGGGGCTCCAGCTAATAATCCGCTCCACTGCTCCATCCTTGAACTCACTCATGTGCTGAGTTCTCACCCACTAACACCTTCCCCTCTGTTCGGAGTCGCTATGCTCACTCCTTAACCCCTGTATAGCTGGCTTTCATGTCGCCCACCTCCCTTCCCCCCCTTCCCTCTCTTTGTAGCCTATTCACAGGCATCAGAAGAGGAGCTGATGAATAGCGGGAGCCAAACTAGGTAGTGGAACCTCATGTGGAAAACGGTGAAGTCTTTAATGTGTGTTGTTTTTTTTGTTTTTTTACCTAAATGTTGCTTTGCTATTTTTTTTTTATGTACCAGTGATGACTGTTTACTGTCCGTACTTGCCTGTTTTGTACTTATGCCCTCAAGAGACCTGGAACACTTTGGTGACTCTCATATTGCAGACGCTCTGCCTACAGGGTTGCTCCATGGCAAGCCTCCGCCTCAATATTGCTTTACTTCAGACATGGCCTTGTCAGCCGATGGGAGTCACCTAAAGTTTGTCTCATGGAATGTTAAGGGGCTTCGTTCTCCATTCAAGCGTATGTCAATCCTTAGACATTTGAAGCGTCTCCGGGTGGATGTGGCTCTATTACAGGAGACGCACCTGTCCACGGACGATCTTAACACGTCTTCGTAAACTATGGGTAGGCTCGGTGTACGCCTCACTGGCAATAGGCCGTAAGTCTGGAGTGGCTATCCTGCTACACAAAAACTTAAGACACACTGCTAGAGAGGTTAGGGCAGATTCGACAGGCTGCAAACTGACTTTACATTTGACTTTAGGAACCAAACAAGTTGCTGTTACCAACGTTTATGCTCCTAACGCCCTGGACACCTCCTTTTTCCAGGACATGGTACAGTGGATACTTACTGCCCCTGAAACCCTTCACTTAGTGGGTGAAGACTTCAACTCTGTCATGTCCACACATGCAGACCGTACAAGCGACCCAACCCACGGAGCGTGTGAATCAACCCCCCCCACCAATGTCTGACTCGACCCCTGTAGCGCGATCCATTGCCTCCATGCGCTATTTAGATTTGTGGCGTCTGATGGACACGATGGATCAGGAGTATATTTTCTTCTCGCCTCTGCACAACTCCTTCTCACGCATCGACTACTTTTTTGCTTCCCCTGCATTGACGACTGATTTATGCAACTCGGAAATCACAGATGCAAGAATATCAGATCACAGTCCTATCGTTATACACATGGCACATGCTAAACCCTCATCCCCCTCGCCCACATGGCGCTTTCCTTCGTATCTAGCGGACAATGCTGACTTCAGTCACATGCTATGTGAAGCATGGAATGACTACACCTCAGCTAATGGAGGACACATCACTGATCCAAACCTCTTCTGGGAAGCTGGTAAAGCATTCCTGAGGGGGAAAATCATCTCGTATACCACCCAATTTAAAAAAAAATGCCAGGCAGCAATACGAACGAGCAAGTGAAGCTCTACGTTTGGCGCATGAACACCTAACTCTAAATCGCTCCCCTGAAAATATACGGGAATGGCGTCAGGCTAAGCGTACATTTGACCTTTGGGCAGAACAACAGGAAGAAGCTAAAATGTCGTATGCTAATTTGCATTACCACAGATTTGGTAACAAGGCAGGCAAGTTATTGGCCAAATTGTGCTCGGGGCCAAGACGACCCACCCATATCTCATCCCTGAGAGATGTGACTGGCTCCCTGGTCACCTCACCTGCCGAAATTAGCAACCTGCTTGCGGAGTACTACACAAAACTATATGCAGCTGACCAGACAGACCATGCTACTCTGGAAGCTCTCCTAGCTAAGATCCGTTTGCCTAAACTTCAACATGCACAACTAGAGGAGCCAAACGATATCTGAAGCGCAATCAAAAACCTGACATCTGCCAAGGCCCCAGGTCCGGACGGTTACACGGCTGAATTCTATAAATTGACCAATGACTTTATTCCCGAAACCCTAAAACATGTCTATGCAGCCATGTGGCATGGGGGCCCTTGCCTTCCTACTGGTACGCAGGCTCACATCAAATTGATATCCAAGAAATGGAAGGATCCCCTACTGCCAGGCTCATTCCGCCCAATTTCTCTAATTAACGTAGATGTCAAAATCCTTTCTAAAATCATGCTTGGCCCCACTGCTCTTTTCTCTGCTACTCTCTGCCCAATCTGGCTTTGTCCCAGGATGCTCAGCGACTCTAAACATACGTAAGGTTCTGATGGCACTAGAACACGCTAAAACACACCCCAATCGCTATTATCTCTTTAGATGCCGAAAAAGCCTTCGACAACGTTAGTTTGTCCTGGCTGTTAAAAGTAATGGAACGATTCGGCTTCTCTGGCCCAATCATGCGATTCCTGCAACAAATGTACATATAGCCAACTGTGCGTCTTGTTACTCCTGAAGGCAAGGATGCCCCTTATCCCCCCTACTCTTCAATTTAGCCATTGAGCCCCTATCCAGAATACTCAACTTACATGAAGGGATCAGTGGCGTCACTGTGGGTAACCAAGTTCTCTGCTCCGCCCTATTTGCAGACAATATACTATTATTCTCCTGACCCCCTCACAGACTTTGACAGGCTCCAAGAACTCTGCGGCCTTAACAAAATAGCCCAAAATAATACAATGAAAGGATCAATTTCACAACTATACAACAAACTGGGGGGCCATGGCTATAAATAAATCAGGGTTGCTCAGGAGTAGAGAAAAATGGGAACAAGACCTGGGGTTGATAACGCAGGAGCAGTGGAGTAGGATCCTAAACAGAGTGGTCCTAGTATCTATTGCCCCAGCACAGAAACTGTCTCATTTATTCCTAATACACCGGGTCTACTACACTCCGAAAAAAATGTTTCAATTGGGCTGGAAACAGAGGGATGAATTCCCTAGATGTAAGGCTCCAGGCGATCTTGTTCATATGTTCTGGAGATGTCCCAAGCTCTTCAGGTATTGGATAGAGATTATTAACAAACTTAACAGTATCTTTGGGACATCTCTAGAGACAGACGCTAGAACTTGTCTCCTTGGAGACCTAGAAGAGCATAGAGCCCCATCAGGAACACTGGAGGGCGTACTGCGAGGGCTATTTCAGGCACGCAAATTAATTGCGCAGCGATGGCAGGCACAAGGTCCTCCATCTGCGAGGAATTGGATCGCAACCATCAATATGTTGATAGAGAGCGACCTTTATTAAGCAAGGGAATCGTAAAAGGCTTGAAAAAGTCTGGGGACCATGGTTGAGAGACACAGGATTCCCCCCGTAGAGATATAAGGCTGTCATGAACAGTAACCTCCCTTAACGATAGAAGATAGAAAATCATTAAACATTCTAATATATAATAAAAATAAGATGGACCAGAACGAGACACCTCCTTAAAAATGACTCTTGAGCTGGAGATCTGGAAGAGGCCACTCCCTCCGGTTCCCTCTGTCAATCCCTCTTGCTGCCCCAACAGTAACCCTTTAGCAGACATAAGTAAAGTGAGACATAATAGCCATAGTGGGGGGGAGGGGGGAAGGGAGGGGAGGGGAATGGGTTAGGATAAGTTGTTATATGTACATTAGGGCTAGTACTGCTCTTCGTTTATCCTGGAAATACGAATTGTATGCAATGAGAATGAATATGAGCAACCATGTAAAATACAATTTTTTTGGAAAACAATAAAGAAAAATTAAACATGAAACAAAAAGAACTCTGTGGCCTTTTCGACTATGCTCTGGCTTTCGTTTAAATTTTGATAAAAGTGAAATACTGGCACTCAACCCACGGCTGTATGCTAGATGGAGACTTCTATCCCCGTTTGCTATGGCAACTCAACATATCGCATACCTAGGCATCCGCATAGGACGTGACCCCTCCTCTTTATATGTACTTAATTATCCTCCATTAGTAGCAAAAATTGTCAAGGAGCTGGAGGCATGGGCGGCCCTCCCCCTCTCACTCTTTGGGAGATGTCACCTTTTTAAAATGGTGTTATTTGCACGTCTACTTTATCCAATGCAGACCATGTTTCTTGTATTAAAACATTCCGATGTGCAAAAAATTCATAGGGCGCTAACCACTTTTATATGGTCCCACAAAAAGCAACGCATTGTGTTGCAAAAACTGTGCCTACCGAAGTCTGGGGTGGGGCGGGTCTACCCAATATTTGGTTTTATAATCTCTCATGCCTACTTCGACAGGGTCTGGACTGGTTGAATGGAAAGTCAAAATATTGCAATATCTTACTCAAAAAGTCAAAATTTTGACTCAAAAGAAAGTCAAAATATTGCCTTGACCACCCCACACACCCTTTCGGCCATCCTTTACTCCAATCCTAATGCTCTACCATCTCACCTCAAAAAGAGTGTACTCATTAGAGATACGGTCACCGCTTGGAGGGAGGTATGGAAACTATTGGGATTACCATCAAGTATCTTGCGCTATCTACCAATTCAAGGCAACCCTGTGTTTCTCCCATCCACTCTCCACAAAGCATTCGATCAATGGCGAACCAAGGGCCTCACGAAAGTAACTTTCATTTACCATGGTGAACCTGCTAAGTTTAGGCCTTTCCAGGCCCTGTCGAGCGAATTCTCCTTGCCACCGTCGCACTCCTCATTCTACCATCAATTAACTGACTATTTGAGGTCTTGTTATAGATCTAACTTCGATCCCTTCCAGCAGTCCTTCATTGATACTGTGCTAAAGGGAGAAGATTATTACATCTCCAGTCTTTACTCATATATTGTTTAACACCAATCAGAAAAATGCCACCTCACACCGTTCCGAAAATGGTCTATCTTATTTGATGACAATGAACTGCCGGAAAAAATCCTAGAGGTGCACAGAAACGTCCGCAAACTTATTATATCTGAAACATGGCGTGAAACACAATTTAAGATCATGCACAGAGCCTACTATGCGTTTCACTTCAATAAAGCAGACCGAACTCAAGCGCAATGTCCCTGGTGCCCCCTACCTTGTCCCACATTGTTACACCGTCTCTGGGACTGCACAGCTATCTTCAAATTCTGGGACTGTATTTGTCCACATCTGCAAAAATCAATAAAACTAGGATCCCAAAGGATCGTTTACAGTGTTTGTTTGGCTACACACCACCAGCATCCTCTTCAACCATAGTCGCACCCCTCAATATTCCACAATGGGCCCATCTGTGCCTCCTAGTTGCTCGCAGGACTATTATGTCCCACTGGATTTTACCAACGCCATCCACGCTAATGGCAGTGAAAAGAACTATGCTATCGCTCTTCTACTTGGAGAGGCTGGACACGATTACGCTAAAATTTCGCTCTACCTCTTTACGCTTTTTCACAAGATGGCGTAATTATATTGAGACCACGTTAACCCAGAAAGACCTACAAGATGTCATGCAACCATTTTGTTATACCGACTGGTTTTTGAAAAGGGATCTTACCAACTCGCTGGGCAACCTCAAGGTCTCCGGTCTATCCGACCCCTCTACCTTTCAACCACCATAGAACGACCACAGATTCCTGGAGCTCTTTGACTTCTGTGACTCTCCTATACTTACAGCTAATAACTCCCGTAGCTATAATGGCTATGGCTATGGCTAGGCCACTATATGAGACAACCAGTCTTTAATATTCGTACCATGCTTCTGCTCCTGAGGGTATTATTATTATTGTTACTATGGTATAAGTCATCACTTCTGTTTATATAACATTGCTTTGTTATAATACATATTTACAACTGCTCTGGTGTTGTTGTACCCTATATGATTGTACTATGAAAAAATGGTATGGTCTAGATCACACTCTAAGCATTTTGTCACTTGTGGTTAGGGCAGATGTAAACGGAGCCTTTTCTTCTTCTTTTTTGTTTTTGTTTTACCTCTTTCAAGGGTAGAAGAGAGATCTCCAGATGTTTCCATAAAGAGGACTTGTCATGCTTTGTTGCTATCACAAGGGATGTTTACATGTCTTGTGATAGCGATAAATGTGCTAAAAAAAATAATTAAAGGGACAATGTAAAAATTATTAAACATTTTTTTAAAGCTCCTCCGCTTTCCTCATACCTAGGACGCACACACATATGTAAAAGGTGAGGTTTCATTGTTAAAAATATAGCCGTAGCAATAATTCAGGCCCAGGCCCTCTTTGTATCTGTAAACTGTTAACCTGTAAAAAAATGTTAAAGCACCACCTATGGAGATTTTTAAGTATCATATTCTGTCGCCATTCCACGAGTGTGCGCAATTTTAAAGTGACTTGTTGGGTATCTATTTAGTTGTAACATGATTTTTTTTATATTTTACAAAAAAAAATAAAAAAATTATATTATATTAGTGTGTATTTTTTTCCAAAAAAATTGCATTTGGAAATGAGCTTTGCAAATAGCATGTGACATAAAACAACCACCGACATTTTGCTCTCTAGGACCTCTGCTAATATATGTTTGGGAGTTGAAGTACAGTTCTAGCAAAAAATACATATTTTTACTTATAGAAAAAAGTGTCAGAAAAGGCTGGGTCTTTAAGTGGTTAAAAAATAAATAAATTATGCATATATTCCTTATTATATTAATAAAGGTTTATTTGTGTTTTTTTCCAATATTTTAAAGGATTAACTTATGATCCTTCTAAGGCCGCGTACACACGATCAGTCAAAACCGATGAAAACGGACTGAAGGACCGTTTCATTGGTCCAAACCGATCGTGTGTGGGCCCCATCGGTCAGTTATCCTTCGGTCAAAAAAAAGAGAACTTACTTTAAAATTTGACCGATGGACGCCTAACCGATGGATCGTTGGTATGCAAAAGCATCGGTCAAAAGGCCGCGCATGCTTAGAATCAAGTCGACGCATGCTTGGAAGCATTGAACTTTTAGCACGTCGTGTGTTTTACGTCACCGCATTCTGACACGATTGTTTTTTTAACAGATGGTGTGTAGGCACATCAGACCATCAGTCAGCTTCATCGGTTAACCGATGAAACGGTCCTTCAGTCCGTTTTCATCGGTTCTGACTGATCGTGTGTACGCGGCCTAAGTGGATCATAGGTTTTCTCACACAAGATGCTGCTGGTCAACTGCATTAACATTCCCAGCATTCTTTCCTCTGTCTATTGCAGTGATGCCACACCACTGCTTATCAGAGCTTTTCATGGTGCTCTTATTACAATAGGCAGAGAAAAGATAAACTGTAGTAATGCATGCATTATTATGGTTTCAACATACACCTTTTTGTTGTATCTATCTGATATTGATACACAGTATATTTTATGGGACCTCTGTTTCTTTTCCACACTGTATCTTTGTAAGAATGGTACATTTGCAACATTCTTTGTTGTAAGTGCATTACATAATCAACTTGATTATGTGCATCACTAGTTGTGAACATTAATTTAGAAAGTCTCTTTAGGCTTGGTTTACCTGGCTGCGGTTTTCCTACAAGTTGGAAGCACTTTGGTTCACCGATTCAGGGGCAAATATTTACTTGAAATTTCACCTGAACTGGATTGAAAAATTCACTTTTTAAAAATGCACCACGGCTGACCCACAGATGTGTGAACTGGCTCCGTATAGAAGGCTGCTGCCGTTTTACATGTCACAGGCATTGGATGCAGTTCAAAACGCACTCAATTCGCATATATGTGAACCGTGCCTTAGTGTGTGAACAGTCATCCTGTGAAAAACATTATTTATTCGGACTCTTCTTCGATCACTTATTTTGTATTTTTGACACCTTTTTAGTTAAAGGCCTAATAAATCATGGGCAGCAGGTAACCTACACTGTTTGAAGATTGTCTCCTCACCGAAGATACCTGAGTGTGTCAGGACAATATTATAGTATTATATAAAGTTTCAGCTCTGTGCAGATGTTTTGCAGTCTGGGAAATTTAGGTACCAAAACACATAGAAGTTGATTTACTAAAGGCAAATAGACTGTGCACTTTGCAAGTACAGTTGCACTTAATTTCCCCAAAGGTTAGTAAACGAGGTAAAGCTTCACTTCACATAGAATACCCAATCGTATGCAAGGAAATAAAATGCATTTTATTCTTGCACCTGATACGATGATGGAAATCGGCAGAGCAGAGCTGCATTTACTAAGCTCTGGAGCAACTGCAGTGCAAAGTGCACAGTTTATTTGCATTTAAAAATCAACTCCATAGCGCTGGATTTACTAAAGGCAAATAGAACTTGCCCTTTGCAAGTGCAATTGCACTCATTTTTCCCAGAGCTTAGTAAGGCCGAGTGTGCGGGTTTCCCTGCATCCAATTTGCATGACATGCGAGTGTGACCAGCTCGCAATGGAGCCAGTTCACACATGTCCCGGGTGTTCGCGATCCGCATTTCAAAACGGTCCTTGTGCGTCTTTGGGTCAGTTTCAGGTGCAATTTAAGGCAAAAATTCAGACCTGATTTGCAACTGAACCAGTGAACAGGGACGCACTGAACCCCATAGTGGGAACTGCGGCCACCCAAGTGTGAACCCGGCCTGAATGAGGTAAAGCTCTGCCGATTTTAATCATCCAATCGTGTGAAATTTTTTTTTTTTTCTTTGCACCTGATTGGGTATGCTTTACAAAGTGAAGCTTTACCACATTTGCAAAGCTCTGGGAAAAAGTTTGTGCAACTTGCAAAGTCTATTTGCCTTTAGTGAAACCACCACCTTATATTTTCCTTAGCTGTTTACCTGAGAAGGACGGTAAGAATCTGAAAATGTAAAATCAACTTTTTTAATATTTCAGCCAGCTTGGCATCCCTGTAATTTGCCCACATTTTTAGATGAAGATACATTGGCTCAATTTGCCCAAATTCTAAACCAATCTAAACATCCCTCATGTTCATAATTAACTAGGCTCAAAAATTGTCTTTAGCAGTTGGACTTGCATGGTATTAGATTGTCACATCAGTTAAAAAAAAAAGTCAACAAACTTCTTATGTATAGAGCGAATATTGGTGGGCCTCTGTACCACAGTATTGGAGTTACAGGGTTTCATCAGTTTGGAAAGTTTATTTTCTATGTACATTTCCACTTCTCTCCTGATGAATCAGAGATGAGAGGCGATTACTTAATTGACACTCTTTTGGATTATTCATAGATAAATATAAAAAATTCAATCTGTAGATTATATCAGAAGACTGACTGAAAAACAGAGCTTCATCTGTTACGACCATAATTGGGATGAGCGTCCTGTTTCTCAAAAGCTGTAAAGGCATGACAAGGGTTTAAATCTTGTTCATTTCAGCCACAATTCAAAAACTGTTCTATATTGAGGCCTTTCCTAATGCCCATTTCCACTATTTTGTTAAAAAAAAAAAATCACGCATTTTACTTTGGTTTGGATGAATTTTTCATGTTGGACTGTTAAACGGCACAAAGCCTGCATGTTTTGAAAACCATGAAAACCAGGGGGGAAAATGCTAAAGGCTGTTTTCTTCTTCTTCTTTTTTTTTGCTAAGCATGATCCACAGAAAAATGTATACTAAAATATTGCATGCTATGGTACAGTTATTTCCGTGCAATTTAGTTTCCAGAATTTTTTTTCCACCAACACAGGACAAAACACTGGAAATGGGCTCTTGGACTTTGGAACTTTGTACCCCGCACATGGAATATGGCAGTAAATATAATATTTTTAAATGCTGAGAGATCCTGTTATTACACAAATGTTGATGTCCTTCCAAACTTGATATAGTAACAAATGACAGCTATAATGTCTGTTGAAATTAATGAGAAATTAGAGCCGACACTGTCAAGCTTTTGGCGATTGAGGGTTCCTAAAATAAATTTTCACGTGGACAATGTAGCTGTGGAAAAGAGTACATGGTCTGTCTTGTCATATTGAGAACCAATGTCCTGGTGCCTGATGTCTGTTTTTTTATGCACTGTAGTATAGTAGTAAATAAAAATGCAAGATGTACTGGTGCTATATCATTTTAAGCAGAACTGTATTGCTTGACCATCAAAGATGACTGTGGTTACATCCAAATTGTCCCTCTAATAATTATTACATGAGCATTTTTATTATTAAATCAGAAGGTAGCTTCCACTTTTAAGGTCCAAGTAGACATTTAGCTATTATAAACATATGATACTAACTGCATTTTTAGCTTTAAATCTTTAACAGCAAATATTCACAGCTGTTTCCTTACTGTGCATGCATGAAGCACGCTGCACTTTCTAACTGGCCTGGAGGCAGAGGAAGGAGGAGGGGGCTGAACTTCCGAGGGACGGTGCCACGGCCCAGTCTCCCAGAAGTGGGGTAGGGTGCCTGTCAAAAACATGTTTAAACTTGGAGCAACCTGCATCGTCGACCTCAAAAACATACCAACTTGGTTTCCGTAAAGAATCCCCAGCAGGCTAAGACTTTTCTTGTACACTTGCTTCTACAGCCTTTGTTGTACAAGAATTAACCTTTTCCTTATTAGGCTTTTACCCATAGCCAACATTTTCCTCAGCAGTATACACTTGAGGAGGGTTTACTTAACCACTTCCCATCTCTCATATAGCGGAATGATGGCCGGAAAGTGGTTGTATTATCCTGACTGTGCGTCATATGACCTCCAGCAGAATAAGCCGCAGAGGGGCGATCGGTGGTGTAATGTTTTGCTCTGACACACCACATCTCTGATTCCGGTAAAGAGCCTATGACGTAATGTGATGAGCTGTGTGTAATCACAGCTCATCACATTATAACCAGAAAGTGCTGTTTATTGGCTTTTACTCTACTTGTGCTGACAAGGCTTGAGTAGAGGAGAGCCGATTGATGGCTCTCCTGGGGGGGGGGGGGGGTCTGCGCTAATAATCAGTGCATTGATTATCAGTGCAGACCCATCAGGGATGCTAATCTGTGCCCATCAGTGAAGCCCATCAGTGCTGCCTCAGTGCCCACCCGTCAGTTTCGCCTATCAGTGCTGTATATAAGTGCCTCATCAGTGACACCTAATCAGTGCAGCCTCACCAGTGAAGAAGAAAACTTACTTATTTACAACTTTTATAACCGAAACAAAAACTTTTTTTCCCCCAAAAAAAGTTGGTCTTTATAGCGCAAAAAATGAAAAACCCCAGTGGTGATCAAATACCACCAAAATAAATCTCTATTTGTGTGAAAAAAAATGTCATTGGGGTACAGTGTTGCATGACTGCGCAATTGTCATTCCAAATGCAACACCGCTGAAAATTGACCTTGACAGGAAGGGGGTGAAAGTGCCACGTATTGAAGTGTTTAAAAATTGATCTGTCCAGATGAGAGAAAATGACTTAGTTCATTGATGATCGACACTGAAGACACACGGACTACTGGTTTACTGGTTACATAATGGTAATGTTGGAGAATGTAAGCACGCTGAATTTCTATATTGACGCTCAGAAAAAAATTAAGTTAGTTAACCACTTCCCGCCCAAGAACGTCATATGACGTCCTGGACTTTCAGTGGGGATATCTGAATGATGCCTGCAGCTACAGGCATGATTCAGATATCCATCTCTTCAGCTGACGAATCCCTGCACCATAAGAACGATCATAGCGGCGGTTCCACCGCTTGATCGTTCTTATAGGCGGCGGGAGAGGATGCCACCCCCTCCCGCTGCCATCCGGTGCTTCTCCGGGCTCTCCTTTGCCATCGGAGACCCGGAGAAACGATCCGCCGGCGTCCGATGGAAACCATAGAGTAGACTGGTGACCAGATGGTCATCAGTCATCTCTATGATGGTCGGAGGCCCGGGCGCGATGTTATGACGTCACGCCCGGGTCCTGGAATGTTAACACAGCCGCAATCGTGGCTGAAAGCATTAGATCGGTGAATTTTTTTTCACGATCTAATGCTTTCCAGCCTGGAGAAGAGATGTGGGGTCTTATTGACACAAACCATTCCTATTATTACAAGGGATGTTTACATTCCTTGTAATAGGAATAAAAGTGATAAAAAAATGACAAAAAAAATTGTAAAAATAAATAAAATTGAGTAAAATAATTTTTTTTTTTTAAACGTCCCTATCCCCTGTAGCTCGCGTTTAGAAGCGAACACACACGTAAGTCCCGCCCACATATGTAAACGCCGTTCAAACCACACATGTGAGGTATCGCCGCGTGCGTTAGAGCGCCAGCAACAATTCTAGCACCTACTCTGTAACTCTTTTCTAACAACAAAAATATGATTTATGCATGTAGGAGAGAAGTGCCAAAATAGGCCCGGTATGGAAGTAGTTAAAGTAAGATTTGGTTCACCCCTGTTGTGTATCCAGCAATTAACATGTAATTGACTGATTCTGTGGTGCCATTCTAGCATTAAAGTTCCTGTGGACAAATGCCTAGAGGCCTTTGCTGTGCCCCCCTTTGCCCTGGCAGGCCCACACTTCAACCTACAATTGCAGGTTAAGGAAAATTCCCAGGGGAAAGTTCCCCCCCCCCCCCAGAAACAAGTTGTAGCATCTGCAAACTATGGGATGTATACTGGAAAAAAAAAAATTATACTAGTATTTTATACTGCGATATTGCATCAGACACTGACACTTTTGACTCGATGTGGGAACCAGTGACACTAATACAGTGATCAGTGCTAAAAATATGCACTGTCACTGTACTAATGACACCGGCTGGGATAGGTTAAACATCTAGGGCAATCAAATGGTTAAATATGTGCATAACCAGTGTACTTACTCTTTTACTAAAGGATGTGATGGATTTTCTTTCCCGGCTTAGCAGAATGGGGTTCTACCTTGTTTGCATAGGCAGAGCTCCTTCCTGTGTGTGATCGGCTTCTACTGTGACTAGTAACACCAGACGTGTCACACACACGCGCCCTAGGCAGAACTACAGAATGATGTGTGGTGTATATATACATGTGATTCTGCACAAAACGGTCATCCTGTAGCAGAAAATCTGCTATAGGGTGGTCGTTAAGTGGTTAAAAAATAAAAGTTCTGAAGAAATTCAATAGCTAAAATGAATTTACAGTAGTTGTAAAGGCACAAGGTTTTTTACCTTCATGCATTCTATGCATGAAGGTAAAAAAAAAACTTCTGTGTGCAGCAGCCACCCTAATACCTACCTGAGCACCCTCTCGATCCAGTAATGTCCAGGAGAGGCTTGCCTGATTCGCTTTTGGCAGGAGCCATTGGCTCCTGCTTCTGTCAGTCACAGCCAGTGAGCCATTCAGGAGACGGTGGGGGGCAGGGTCGAGCCGAAGCTCCATGTTTGAATGGACACACAGAGCAGCGGCTCAGCTCAGGTGTCCCCATAGCAAGCTGCTTGCTGTGGAGGCATTCGGCAGGAGGGATGGGCCAGGAGTACTGATGTGGCATCCGAAAAGAGGAAGATCCAGGCTGCTCTATGCAAAAAGTATAACGTGTTTTGTTTTTTTGTTTGTTTTTTTAACCGCTTCCATACCGCGTCATAGGGAAATGACGGCGGCAGGAACCCCTCACCGATCCGGGTGGACGTCATATGACGTCCTGTGTTCCCGGCGATCTAGGGCACACGCGCGGCAGCGCTCGTGATCCGGCGCGGGTGCCCGGCGATTGCCGCCGGGCACCCGCGATTCACGGCAGGAGTGTGGATCTGTGTGGGTAAACACACAGATCCACCTCCTGACAGCAGTGAGGAGACCAATGTGTGTTCCCAGTACAGAGGAACACACATTGGTCCCCTCCCCCCTACAGTTAGAACACACCTTAGGGAACATATTAACCCCTTCAGTGCCCCCTAGTGGTTAACCCCCTTCCCTGCAAGTCACATTTACACAGTAATCAATGCATATTTATAGCATTAATCGCTGTATAAATGTGAATGGTCCCAAAAACGTGTCAACAGTGTCCGATGTGTTCGCCGCAATGTCACAATAAAAAATCGCAAATCGCCGCCAATACTAGTAAAAAAATGTATAAAATAAAAATGCCACAAATCTATCACCTATTTTGTAGACGCTATAACTTTTGCGCAAACCAATCAATATGCGATTATTGTGATTTTTTTTTTTTTACCAAAAATATGTAGAAGAATACGTATCGGCCTAAACTGAGGAAAAAAAATGTGTTTTTTTTTTTTTTAAATTGTGATATTTATTAAATAAAAAAGTAAAAAATATTGTGTTTTTTTTTTTTTTAAATTGTCGCTCTTCTTTTGTTTATAGCGCAAAAAATAAAAACCGCAGAGATGATCAAATACCACCAAACGAAAGCTCTATTTGTGGGGGGAAAAAAACATAAAGATTTAGTTTGGGTACAGTGTTGCATGACCACGCAATTGTCATTCAAAGTGCAACAGCGCTGAAAACTAAAAATTGGTCTGGGCAGGAAGGGGGTGAAAATGCCCTATATGGTAAGGGTTAATGAAAAAACAAGACTTTAAAGGGGTGTTCCAGTCATTTTTAATGTTTATTAAAAGTCAGCAGCTACAAAAAGTGTAGCTACTGGCTTTTAATAAACATACACTCACCTGCCCCACGTTCCAGCGACGCGCCGGCCCGGGGCTCCGCTCCTCTCCCAACTCTCCGGCTGGTGTCTTCATTCTAAGTGTGGGCACCCAGCCGTGACAGCTTTCGGCTTCACACTTGGGCACCCACTGCACATGCACGAGCCTGTGACCTGTCACGTGTCCCAGGCGATCGCCTACAGGGAGCGGCTGCCAAAAGGCGATATGACGTATCGCCTTAGCAGCCCCTCGGCGGAAGGAGGAAGTGGGACAGGAAGTCCCACTCCTCCTGAAGCCCCCACTCCCCCCCAAAAAAATTACATTCCAAATGTGGCATGTAAGGGGGCGGGGAGTAGATTAAGCAGAAGTTCCACTTTTGGGTGGAACTCTGCTTTAATATCACTTTAAGATGAAATCCCTATCAAGTGAGGCAATCCCTAGTTGTCGTCAGAACTAGTGTCCCCATTTGAAGATTTCACTTCTATTCCTTTTCTGGTGACCACTCAAAATATGGGCTTTTCTTTATTTTTTGCTTTTGGTGATAATAGTAAATATGATAAATAGAGTGAGTGAATCTCTCCTGACACAGACAACAGCAAAAACTTTAAAGTCATTTTAGTCCCTCTCAACTGTATCCAAAAGTAAGAAAAAAAGCTACTTCTTTTGTGGCCCGTGTTAAATGATTTGAGTTGTAAATATTTTCACAGGACAGAAGAAAAAAATGTGTGCAGGCTTTTTTGTTTTCGTGTTTTTTTTTTCTTTTCTATGTAGCTGGAACATGTTAGGTTTGGCTCTTCTGCAGCTGTTGTTTTATAGTGTGATACAACACGTGTGATTATAATTCCGGGAGCAGTATGATCATTTAATGGAGCTTTGCAGATTTACATGTCCTGCCATCCCTGCTCCTGGTCAGACTTCGTTGTTTTCTTCCTGTTGATATTTAATGCCCACTTTTTGCTATTTTCTAAATATTGAGGTTGTTCTATATTTATACTTTTTATTTATTTTTGCTGCAATTTATATTTAGTAGGATCCTCCATTTACCATCCTGCGATACTGCAGTGTCCGTTAGTGACATGAGGAACCCCAGAGCACAGCATGGGGAAACTGTAAATGTTTGCAATGAGATATCTAAAGCAAAATATGTAAGGTGTAAGGGCCCGAAAATGGGGAATGTGAAAAGGATTGCTGGGGTATTTTAGAAAAGGAGGATTATCTGTGTAAAGTTTGCATGTTCTCTAAGTTTGTATGTAACAACAAACGGGTTTGAATTTTTATTATCCACGTTACCCCTTTCATGACTAAGCCTATTTCTGTCATTTGGTGTTTACAAGTTAAAATCCGTATTTTTTGCTAGAAAATTACTTGAAACCCTCAAACGTTATATATATTTTTTAGCAGAGAATCTAGAGAATAAAATGGCGATTGTTGCAATATTTTATGTTGCACGGTATTTGTGCAGTGGTGTTTTAAACACAACTTTTTGGGAAAAATTGACTTTCATGAATTAAAAAAAAATGAAAGGTAAAGTTAGCACAATTTTTTTGTATATTGTGAAAGATGTTATGCCGAGTTACAGAGGAGGTCTAGTGCTGGAATTATTGCTCTCACTCTGACGATCGTGGGTTAGCAGGGGGCTCATTGCGCCTGGGGCTCTTCTTCAAGTGGGGCTCTTCTATAAGTGGAAACACTTCTGCCTATGCACTTGTCTGAAGAATTCTTCTCTGTCTCTTTACAGGTATGTTTCAGCTGTCTGAGATCCACCCAGAATTGAAAACGGATGTGTTTTCTCTAGTTTAAATGTCTATGGTATGTTTCAGCTGTCTGAGATCCACCCAGAATTGAAAACGGATGTGTTTTCTCTAGTTTAAATGTCTATGGTATGTTTCAGCTGTCTGAGTTCCACCCAGAATTGAAAACGGATGTGTTTTCTCTAGTTTAAATGTCTATGGTATGTTTCAGCTGTCTGAGATCCACCCAGAATTGAAAACGGATGTGTTTTCTCTAGTTTAAATGTCTATGGTATGTTTCAGCTGTCTGAGATCCACCCAGAATCTGAAACATTGATGTCTGTTTTGTTTGTCTATTTGATAATACTGGCATGTTATTTTTGCTTAACCCTCTGTAGATCTGTCCACCTTACAATGCTTTATCATCTCCCTTGACTTACCCAAAATCACGGCCCATTAATTTTATTGCCCTCTTGCTGATCTGTGTTTGAACTAAGAATTCTGCCCTGTTGATCAGCATACATTTATTACCTCCTGATTAGCTAATTGAAATGCACCCACCCCCCTATCTCTGTCAGTATAAATGTAAGCATCCTTTTGGGGGAAGCATTAGCAGGGGGCTCATTGCGCCTGGGGCTCTTCTTCAAGTGGGGCTATTCTATAAGTGGAAACACTTCTGCCTATGCACTTCAGCGATTGCACAAATCAAGACAAACTTTTAGTTTGCTGTTCATGATCCAGGTATATATTGTTTTTTTTTTTTTTTGTTTACATTCACATTCTTCCCCTTCGAAAATGCACTCTCTACCACTCCTTCTGACAGTTGTGTCTTCTATCCTCAAACTTTCTTCCAGTCACCCCTCTGGTCCACCCTACACCCTCTATATATCGCCCTCACTTCTGTCCTCTCCTTATTACTGCACTCACCAACTCATGCTAATTCTAAAGTCAAACGCCCAATGCTCCAAATCACTGGGGCAGGTCCACTCATATAAATCGCATTCCCACATTACCTCCCTCACCCTCCTGCTTCTCCTATCCTCTGGTGATATCTCCCCAAACCCTGGGCCTCCTTCATCCAACTGTGCTCAACGCACCCATTACCCTACACCCTCTGGGTGCAGCCGCAATGCACACAATCTAGTTCCCATTTCTCTTCTTCCCATGACCAGACTCCCTTTCTCCTGTGCCATTTTGAACGCTTGCTCCGTCTGTAACAAACTCACATCCCTCCACGATCTCTTTATCGCAAACTCATTTCATCTACTCGCCATCACTGAAACCTGGCTTCACGAATCCGACACTGCGTCTTCTGCTGCTCTATCCCACGGTGGTCTTCTTTGGACTCACTCCCCCAGACCCAGTGGACGCAAAGGAGGGGGTGTTGGAATCCTTTTAGCCCCACATAGCACCTTTCAGGTACTTCACCCACCTCCCTCTCTGTCACTCTCCTCATTTGAGGCGCATTGCATTCGTCTCTTCTCCCCAGTTTCTCTAAGGATAGCTGTGATCTACCGCCCCCCCCGGTCCAGTATCCTCCTTTCTTGATGACTTCTCTGCCTGGCTACCCTACTTTCTCTCTTCTGAAATCCCCACAATTATTCTTGGCGATTTCAACATCCCTACTAATGCTAACACTCCTGCAACTTCCAAACTTCTCAGTCTAACCTCCTCTTTTGACCTGAAGCAATGGATACATGCTCCTACTCACTCTGAAGGCAATACCCTTGACCTTGTTTTTTCCCACCTATGCACTCCATGCAACCTCTCCATCGATCCTTACCCCCTCTCTGATCACCACCTTATTAATTTCACGCTCTCCCTCTCCTCCGTCTCCTCTTCCTCCAAATACCTAACAGTCACTCGTAGAAACCTTCAGCATATCAACCCTTCTCTTCTACACTCTGTGACTGACCACCTCTATGACAAAATTGCACCCCTGTCCTGCACCGACCTAGCCACTTCTGTCTACAACACTTCACTTCTAGCATCACTGGACAGACTGGCCCCCCTCACCACACGCAGAATAAGGCCCCGCCCCCTTCAACCCTGGCAAACTGATGATACTAGAAATCTGAAAAAACACAACCGTGCTCTCGAGCGCCAGTGGCGCAAGACTAAGTCCCAGGAAGACTTCGTCCAGTATAAATCTGCCCTCCAAAAATACAAT
This sequence comes from Rana temporaria, assembly GCF_905171775.1. Taxonomy (NCBI): domain Eukaryota; kingdom Metazoa; phylum Chordata; class Amphibia; order Anura; family Ranidae; genus Rana; species Rana temporaria. The sequence continues at coordinate 237,580,139 of NC_053493.1, read as the reverse complement.
TCCAGCCTCCTCGCTGCCAAGCAGACCTACTTCATCACCCTCATTAAAAACCTATCATCCCGTCCCCGTCAACTCTTCTCTACCTTCAACTCTCTCCTTCGTCCTCCACTGCCTCCACCCACTAACTCAATCAACGCCCAGGAGATTGCCAATCACTTCAAACAGAAGATTGATACAATTCGCAAGGAGATCTCTACTGTTCAGACATCCTCCACACCTCACACCTCATGCACACAGGTACAGTCACTACTTCCCTCGTTCAACCCCACCACCACAGAGGAGGTCGCTAAATTACTAACCAATGTCCATCTTACCACCTGCGCTCTGGATCCTGTTCCCTCACAAATGTTACGTTCACCCTCTTGCTCTATTCTACACTCTCTTACCCACATCTTCAATCTCTCCCTCTCTTCTGGCATCTTCCCTAACTCTTTGAAACATGCACTAGTCAGCCCCATACTTAAAAAGCCCTCACTGGACCCATCCAATCTTGACAACCTACGCCCCATCTCCTTGCTCCCCTTTTTATCCAAACTCCTTGAACGTCTAGTCTACAACCGACTGAGCGTCCACCTTGCTGACAATAACCTTCTTGATCCCCTTCAGTCTGGATTTCGTCCTCAACATTCCACTGAAACTGCTCTCCTAAAACTAACAAACGATATACTAACGGCCAAAACTAAAGGACACTATTCTGTGCTCCTACTCCTGGACCTCTCTGCTGCCTTCGATACGGTTGACCACCCACTCCTCCTCAAAAAACTCCACACCTTTGGTCTCTGTGACTTTACTCTTCGCTGGTTCTCTACCTACTTATCCAACCGCACCTTCAGCGTTACTTACAACTCTACTTCCTCCTCTCCTCTACCATTCTCTGTTGGGGTCCCCCAAGGTTCTGTTCTTGGACCCCTCCTATTTTCAATCTACACCTCCTCCCTGGGTCAGCTGATAGCCTCCCATGGCTTCCAATACCACCTCTACGCTGATGACACTCAAATCTATTTCTCTACCCCTCAACTCACTCCTTCATTTTCCTCACGTATCACTAATTTACTATCAGATATATCACTTTGGATGTCACGTCATTTCCTTAAACTCAACCTATCCAAAACGGAACTTATAATTTTTCCTCCCCCACGTGCCTCTTCCCCTGATCTCTCTGTCAAAATTGATGGCACAACTATCAGCCCATCCCCACATGCCAAGGTCCTAGGTGTAGTCCTGGACTCTGAACTCTCCTTTAAGCCTCACGTTCAATCACTGTCCAAATCTTGCCGCCTCAACCTCCGCAACATCTCCAAAATACGCCCCTTTCTAACCAATGACGCCACAAAGCTCTTAATTCACTCCCTGGTCATCTCTCGCCTTGATTACTGCAATTCCCTTCTCATTGGCTTACCGCTGCATACTCTAACCTCCCTTCAATCCATCATGAATGCTGCGGCCAGACTTATCCACCTTACCAACCGCTCTGTCTCTGCTACTCCTCTCTGTCAATCCCTCCACTGGCTTCCGCTCGCCCAACGAATTAAATTCAAAATACTAACTACAACCTACAAAGCCATCCACAATTCTGCCCCCTGCTACATCACTGACCTTGTCTCCAAATACCAACCTAATCGCTCTCTTCGTTCTTCTCAAGACCTCCTGCTCTCTAGCTCTCTCATCACCTCTTCCCATGCTCGTCTACAGGACTTTTCCAGAGCCTCTCCAAGCCTATGGAACTCCTTACCCCAAACTATCCGTCTATCTCCTTCTCTTTCAGCTTTTCGAGGATCCCTGAGAACCCTCCTCTTCAGAGAAGCCTATCCTACCCACATCTAACAACTGTATTTTAACTTTGCCCACCTGATCACCCCCCACATCTACTACCCTCTGTTCCACTTCACCCTCCCTTCTAGATTGTAAGCTCTAACGAGCAGGGCCCTCTGATCATTCCTGTATTAAATTGTACTGTAACTATAATGTCTTCCCTGATGTTGTAAAGCGCTGCGTAAACTGTTGGCGCTATATAAATCCTGTATAATAATAATACCACGTTTGTGTGATTTGAACACCGTTTTCATATGCGGGCGCGACTTCCGTATGCATTTTCTTTGTTGTGCGAGCTTGCGGGGAGGGGGCGCTTTAAAAAAAAAAAAAAAAGTTTTCCTATTTATTTTATTTTTTATAATATTAAATTGTGTTTTTTTTTTTTTTTTTTCATTTTGATCACTTATATTGCTGTCACAAGGAATGTAAACATCCCTTGTGACAGTAATAGGTGGTGACAGGTACTCTTTAAAGACCCCCAATCCCTCCTTTGCACTTCAAAGTATTCAGATTGCCGAAAACGGCGATTCTGAATATTGTGTACTTTTTTAAATCTGGCGCCATTGGCAGCCGAGTAACCTGAAAGTGACGTCATAACGCCGCTTCCGTGTTTTTATTGCGGAGACTAAATCGAAGCCATTTACGGCTTCGTTTTAGTCTGTGCCTAGGTACTGGAGGCGCCGGATCGTGGATCGGGTCTCCCGGTGGGATGGGAGGCCTGGTCAGAGCGGCGGGACGGGGGGGATGTCCCCTCCCACCCCTCCGGCATAACAACCAAGCGGCTTTTAACCACATCGGTTGTTATGCCTGGATAGCCAATCGCCGGCTCTAAACAACGGCTGCGGGCATCATCCCGGTATAACCCCCGCGAGCCAAGGACACATAAATATGTGTATGCTCGGCGGGAAATTGTAAATCACTAGTGGTTACAAGAATATAAAATGTAAGAGTAGTTACATCTGACAGCAGAGACATACGCTAGACCTCACTTAGGCAGCACTGAGACCAAGTGGGTAGCACTTACCACTGGCAGCATCAAATCTCAATCACAGCACGCCCTGCCTTGAGCTTACGTGTTCTCCCTGCGCCTGTGCGGGTTTCCCCTGGGTACTTCGATTTCCTCCCACACGCATGCAGAGATTGCAAGCTCCTTCATGGCAGGGACTGATTTAAATGTACAATATGTATATAAAGTGCTGCATTAAATGATGGTGCTATACAAGTACCTGTAATAATAAAACTTCTGTATGCAGTCTGGCAACAACTTGAAAGAATCTTTCCACCACTAGGATTGACCACTGTTTCATGGAGCATGTGGAGAAAATTTCTATGCCTTACTTCAGTAGTGATGGCATGTTAAAAGCATGCAAGGTTATGTTCTGCTCTGATGTCCATACAGATGGGCAGAGCACTCTGCCTGGTGTGCTGGGATTTTGATGACATGTCCAAGGAACATTCACACAGAAACTGGTGCTGCTATGCACCAGGTGGATCAGAAAACTAATTTCCAGAGCCTCCGCCCTTAACAAAAGGGTCTTTTTTTTCCTTTAAGAGCTTATTCCACCTGATCTGGTGGTGTCTCTTGGGCTTTCGAGCATCAAGCATCTGTATTCCAGATTTGCAAGGTTGCCATCTAGTCCTCTGTTCACACATTCTCCAGGTTCTACTAGGTGGATGTTTAGGCCTCTTCTGACTTCTTTATGCTACCATCTAAGTGTTTTTGGTTCCTTAACTCTTGATCTTTAGTGGGCCTGTTGGAAGTTCTGTTTGCCAGGTTGTGGACCCCGTGATCTATGAATACAAGTTCTATGTCCTATACTGTGCGATTTAGTATTATAGAAATCATGACTCACATATAAAGTTATTATCTTGAAGTACAGAACATGCCCCTCAGTGGTCCCTCCTTATTGCTCACATAAAAACTGGAGTCTAACAGAGTGGTTAGGGTTATTTGTGCAGTAGGGTCAGCCCTAGCAAAAAAAAATGTTGCCCAGTCACCAGAAGGTAGCCTGCATATGACCCATGGTCTCTAAATACAAATCCTGTGTAAAGGTAAGTCAAAATTACATTTTATTTTTGTACTTAAATTCCTCTATTGGGAGACACATGTTCTGCCCCTCTGTGTTTATTGCTCATGTCCTTATTACTACTTTACCACAATATTGACACATTCTGGGATTCATTCTGTAGGCAGAAGTATAGCCTGATTAATCTGAAGTCCGGTGTCCCTGAATGGACTCCAAGAAAAGGATTTTAAAGTAATAAAAATAAATGTATATTATTTTTGCTAAGCCTATCATACATTCTATTTCTGCAAATGGGAGTATATTGAACTGCTCTTTGGAGTATGATGCAGCATGATAGTTGAGTTATTGCCAGTATATGAGCACCTTTAAGCATAGGCCTTTTTACGTAAAGCTTTTGTGCCATTATGATGTTAATAAAGATATTTCTAATAACACTAATGAGTTTCCCCATAATGATCATTTATAATATACATACTTTTGTCTCCGTATGCCACCAGAATAAAATTAAGGCGAAACAATCCAAATGAATTTGAAGTGAAAACTTTCAGCTTTAATTCAAATGGTTGAACATAAATATCAAGTACTAATTTTAGGAACTGCAACTGTTTTTATACAGTCCTATTCCCCCCATTTTCAGGGGTTAATATGTAATTGGACAAATTAATATAATCAAAAATATATATATATATTTTTTTTTTTGAGAATTCTTTACTGGCAATGACTGCCTGAAGTCTAGAACCCATGGACATGACCAAATACTGGGTTTCCTCCTTTCTAATGCTTTGCAAGGCTCTAACTGCAGCTGTCTTCACTTGTGGATCTTTCTGCCTTTTAGTTTTGCCTTCAGAAAGTGAAATGCATGCTCAATTGGGTTGAGATCAGGTGACTGACTCAGCCATTGCAGGAGATTCCATTTATTTCCTTCCAAAGCTCCTGGGTTGCTTTTGCAGTGTGTTTTGGATCATTGTCCATCTGTACTGTGAAGCGCCATCCAACAAACTTTGCTGCATTTGGCTGAATCTGGGCTGACCGTATATCTCTAAATACTGCAGAATTCATCCAGCTGCTTCTGTCTTCTGTGCCCATGCCATCACACTGCCTCCACCATGTTTTACAGTTGACATTGTTTGCTTTGGATCATGAGCTGTTCCAAGCCGTCATTCTGGTACAGATTAATCTTAGTTTCATCCAACCAAAGAATGCTTTTCCAGAACTGTACTTGCTTTTTTAGATTTTTTTTTAGCAGTCTCATCTGGCTTTTCTATACTTCAGGCTTATGAATGGCTTGCTCTGTATTTGCTCTTGTAAAAGTCTTCTCCTGATTGTAGACTTTGACAATGATACGCCCATCTCCTGGAGAGTGTCGTTCACTTGTCTGAATGTTGTGAATGGGTTTTTCTTTACTATAGAGAGGATCCTGCGATCATGCACCACTGTTGTCTTCCGTGGACGTCCAGGCCCTTTTATGTTGCTGAGCTCAACCAGTGCATTCTTCCTTCCTCAGAATGAAAAAGACCGGGCCGAAAACTCTCTTGTGATGACACACCTCCATCCCCAATAACATGCAATTCAACAAAATTAAGCCCATGGGACTTTAAATGAGGTGGTCAAAACCAGTAAATCTAGTAAGTAAAATGTATTAGTGCAAAAAAAAACATGGGCATGAATGATGAACCCATTGAAACGGTATAGTTGTAAACAGCCAAAAACATAGTATTATGCAATGGCAATGGTAATAGTACAAAACATGCATGTATAGTCAGGTCCATAAATATTGGGACATTGACACAATTCTAATATTTTTGGCTTTATATACCACCACAATAGATCTGAAATGAAACAAATAAGATGTGCTTTAACTGCAGACTTTCAGCTTTAATTTGAGGGTATTTACATCAAAATCAGGTGAACATTGTAGGAATTACAACAGTTTGTATATGTGCCTCCCACTTTTTAAGGGACCAAAAGTAATGGGGACAATTGGCTGCTCAGCTGTTCCATGGCCAGGTATGTGTGTTATTCTCTCATTATCCCATTTACAAGGAGCAGATAAAAGGTCCAGAGTTCATTTCAAGTGTGCTATTTGCATTTGGAATCTGTTGCTGTCAACTCTCAAAATGAGATCCAAAAAGCTGTCACTATCAGTGAAGCAAGCCATCATTAGGCTGAAAAAAACAAAACAAACCCATGAGAGAGATGGCAAAAACATTAGGTGTGGCCAAATCAACTGTTTGGCCGCAGACGAAGGAGAATATTGTCTTCTAGTACTGCTGGACCTAAACGCAGCTTTTGATACGGTAGACCAAATTATTACTGACTCGGTTAGTTGAAGTAGCCGGAGTTGCGGAATGTGATTTATCGTGGTTCTCCTCCTTCTTGGAAAACCGGTCACAAATAGTGAAACTTGGCTCTTTCACTTCTGAAAAACGCACGGTGTCATGCGGAGTCCCCCAAGGATCCCCTTTGTTGCCTGTTCTTTTCAATATCTATCTTCGCCCTCTTTTTTTGAAATCATCAGCAACCAGAAGTTACTTTACCACTCCTATGCAGATGACACACGACTATATTTTCGCATCTGCAACAAAAAGGATCATTATCTCGGACTAGAGAAATGCCTTTCTTTGATAGAAAAGTGGATGACAAAGAGTTACCTTAAACTCAATGGCTCAAAAACAGAACTTCTCCTGTTTCAGGCCAATCGGAAGATTCATCCCGCAACAACCCCCGCCCATTCTGGGTCAATCCATCGCCCCCAGCACCAAAGTCAAAAGTCTCGGAGTCATCTTCGACACCTACATGACAATGGGTGCACAAATAGGGTCAGTAGTCAGCGGATCGCACCATCTGCTGCGCCTACTACGCAGACTCACTCCCTTTATCCCAAAAAAAGACATAGCAGTCATGGTGGGGACACTTAACTCCAGACTTGACTATGCAAATGCCCTTGATCTTGGACTCCCAAAATACCAAATCACTCGTCTGCAAGTCGTTCAAAATTCCGCGGCTTGTGACTGGGAAAAAACATGGGAATCAATCACACCTTCGTTGAGATCCCTTCATTGGTTGCCCGTAAAAGACAGAATCACTTTCAAGGCTCTCTGTCTAACGCATAAGTGTATTTTGGGAATTGCCCCCCAATATCTATGCAAGAAACTAAAAGCTCACAACACCAATCGCATTCTGTGATCCACCAACCAAAATCTACTCCAGATACCCAAAGCCAGATACAAGTCCAAAGGAGAACGAAGATTTGCGGTCCAAGGACCCAGACTATGGAACGCTCTACCAACCACCATCCGATTGAAGGTAAACCACCTGGCCTTCAGGAGAAAGATCAAGACCCATCTCTTCTGAGGGCCCAGGGAATGGATACCAAGCGCCTAGAGGCGATTCAGTTCGCATGTGTTGCGCTATATAAGTTACTCACTCACTCATCCTTAAAAAGAAAGAACGCACCAGTGAGCTCCGCAACACCGGAAGACCACGGAAAACAACTGTGGTGGATGACCGAAGAATTCTTTCCCATGTGAAGAAAACACCCTTCTCATTGGACGGCGCCTCACAGTTCAGATGGACAATGACCCGAAGCATACTGCGACAGCAACCAAAGAGTTTAAGGGAAAGAAGTGGAATGTCATGCAATGGCCAAGTCAATTACCTGACCTGAATCCGATTTGAGCATGCATTTCACTTGCTGAAGACAAAACTGAAGGGAAGAACAAGCAGGAACTGAAGACAGTTGCAGTAGAGGCCTGGCAGAGCATCACCAGGGATGAAACCCAGCGTCTGGTGAGGTCTATGCGTTCCAGACTTCAGGCTGTAAAGGATTTGCAACCAAGTATTAAAAAGTAAAAGTTTGATTTATGATTGTTAATCTGTCCCATTACTTTTGGTCCCTTAAAAAATGGGAGGCACATATACAAACTGTTGTAATTCCTAAAAATAACTGTCGGTGATCAAATACCACCAAAAGAAAGCTCTATTTTTCGGGGAAAAAAATACATACGTTTTGTTTGGGTAAAGTGTCGCACGACCACGCAATTGTCAGTTAAAACAACACGTGCCGAATTGCAAAAAGTGTCCTGGTCATTAATGGGGCAAATCCTTCCGGTCCTTACGTGTTTTGGTAAATGCCTGAAAAAAAATAAAATTGTGCCAGTGTTTAAATATAGATGGACCTAACTGTATGTTATATGAAGCGGATATTTTTGATCATATTTTTTAATCTCTATCATTTTAGCAAGTTACAGAGAGGCAAGTTTATTTTGATACAATGTGGAGAAGCCTTTCGCAACCTTTTCAACACAACCCTTGAAATAACTTTCTGGCCTCAGGTAACCCCTGCTAAAAATAACTATATGATACATTGGTGTGATGGTCAGTGAGAAGAATGCTCCTTACTTACACTTGTGGGCATTGGGAAGAATTACCCCCTTACAGATGGCTAAAAAGATCAATGTATTAGTGGGAACTTACCTGAGAGGCAGATATTGCTCATTGCTCAAGGAACCCCTAGCAGCTTTTGGAGTGACCCTGGTTAAAGGAACACTAAAGGTTTGTTTTTTATTAGATCAATTGATTGCTGTAAGCTAGAGCATTTAAATATCACTTACCTTGTTTTTCCTTTTGACCTCCAAAATACAGTAATCCAGGTTTGAAAATGCCATTTTCCTGTCTCTCCTCTTCTTGCTTTCCACCAGCATCTGAGCCGTTTTGCATGGTGGAAAGCAGAATGTGCTCACCCCCTCCCTATGACTACAGCCCTGCGTGAAGATGCTCTCTTATCCCTCTCAGGCATGGAGGCTAAGCCTAATGGGAACTGTAGTTCCCATTAGGCCGTGATGTAGCTAGAATGAATGTGCACCGCAAACCAGGAAGTCAGTGAGAATAACGATTCAGGAGTGACGGAGGTGAATAAAACGGCTCCATTTCAACAGGTATCAAACTAGTTATAATGCAAAATATTACTTTTTACTTTATCAGCTACGGTCAGACTTTAATTTAAGAGGAAAATATTTTTGTCTTTACAACCCCTTTAAGAAACCGTGATGTAGAATACATTTCTGATGTGAGCAGCTGAATCCCTGTGAGAGTGAGACAGCCACATCACAAGGGCTCACTGCAATGCATTCTCCTACTGTGACAACTAGTGATTCCAATCCAAGAAAGTAAGGACATCTATGTGTAGTAGGAGAGCTTCTTTGCATTTTGAAAAGTCATACACACAATCTTACAATAAGCCGAGTTTGAGTTTGGCAGAATGCTATCAAAGATCAGGTTGTGTATAGACATGCTTAAACCTTGAGGTACTTCATTGACGATGAAAAGTGTGTGGTGGGAATTCGAATCAGGATCTGGGCAATTTGCAGGATCAGCGCTAATCATGCTTCCTACACTTATCAAAAGAAATTAGAATCTTTTGTGACACAGCCCCAGTGTTCTTTCTCATATGTTGTTCAGATATACTAGCCTCTGTGTCTCTCTATACATAAGGAAATGGCCTTCTTTCCTTGAGGGTCAGGTGGCAGAGTTATATTTTTTTAGGACATGTCAGGACAGTTAATGTGCTGGGATTTAAACTCTTCCGACATAACCAGACAGTATGGTGATCGCTTGGGTACATCTGTCTCTCTACCGTGACGCATGTAAGAGACTTTTCATCCTCTTGATGTTCTATGTGTTGTGGTTAGGAGAGGACATTGCTGCAGTCCATTTCCTTTCCTAACATATTGCTGTTTCTCAGTAATGGGATGGTACGTACATGAAAGCAGACCCAGCCACCTGGTACTGGCAGTCACACAAGATTAGGCACTTTAAATTTGGGATTCCTTGCCTATGACTTGTTAGTGGTGTTTAGGATGACAACCAGACACAGCTTTTCAAAGATAACAGCTTGCTATCTATTGGACCTGCCATTACGGGTTGGTTGTTTTTAGTTTTGTTTTTTCTTGTACTTGTCACGCTTTATAGAGCTGTGAATAACTATGAATACAATTCTAAAGGTTGTTGACATTATCCATTTGTTGGAACTTTTTGCACTTAACAATTGCAATGCAATCATTGAAAAAACAAATTGAACAACTTATTAGTCCCTTTGCCATGACTTCCCTAAATAAGCTGAAACCAATTACCTTCTGAAGTCAGTCAATGGTTAAATGGTCTATAAGTCCCCAGATCTTGCTGTAAAGAGGACTTGTCATGCCCTATTCCTATTACAAAGGATGTTTACATTACTTGTAATAGGAATAAAAGTGATTAAAAAAAAAAATATGATAGGGAAAGTAAAACAATTAAGAGAAAAAATTATGTATCACCGTGAACGTGAGAGCGAGAACAATAATTTTAGTGCAAGACCTTCTGTAACTCTAAACTGGTAACCTGTAAAAAATATTAAAGCATAGCCTATGGAGATCTTTAAGTTTGGTTCCATTCCACTAGTTTGCGCAATGTTTAACCATGACATGTTGGGTATCTATTTACTTGGCGTAACATCATATTTCACATTATACAAAAAAAATGGGCTAACCATTTTTTTTTAATCCGTGAAAAAAAAATGTAAAAAAAAAATCACGTTTCATAATATGCTGCATAAATACCGTATGACATAAAAAATTGCAATGACAGCCATTTTATTCCCTAGGGTCTCTGATGAAATAAATATATAATGTGTGGGGGTTCTGAGCAATTTTCTAGCAAAAAAATAATGATTTTTACAGAATTGGCCGGTATGGAAGTAGTTAAATGCTAATCAAACTAGTTACTACAAATACAGTGCCTTGCGAAAGTATTCGGCCCCCTTGAACTTTGCGACCTTTTGCCACATTTCAGGCTTCAAACATAAAGATATAAAACTGTAATTTTTTTCGAAGAATCAACAACAAGTGGGACACAATAATGAAGTGAAACGAAATTTATTGGATATTTCAAACTTTTTTAACAAATAAAAAACTGAAAAATTGGGCGTACAAAATTATTCAGCCCCTTTACTTTCAGTGCAGCAAACTCTCTCCAGAAGTTCAATGAGGATCTCTGAATGATCCAATGTTGACCTAAATGACTAATGATGATAAATAGAATCCACTTCTGTGTAATCAAGTCTCTGTATAAATGCACCTGCTAGTCTCAGAGGTCCGTTTTAAAGCGCAGAGAGCATCATGAAGAACAAGGAACACACCAGGCAGGTCAGAGATACTGTTGTGGAGAAGTTTAAAGCCGGATTTGGATACAAAAAGATTTCCCAAGCTTTAAACATCCCAAGGAGCACTGTGCAAGCGATAATATTGAAATGGAAGGAGTATCAGACCACTGCAAATCTACGAAGACCTGGCCGTCACTCTAAACTTTCAGCTCATACAAGAAGACTGATCAGAGATGCAGCTAAGAGGCCCATGATCACTCTGGATGAACTGCAGAGACCTACAGCTGAGGTGGGAGACTCTGTCCATAGGACAACAATCAGTTGTATACTGCACAAATCTGGCCTTTATGGAAGAGTGGCAAGAAGAAAGCCATTTCTTAAAGATATCCATAAAAAGTGTTGTTTAAAGTTTGCCACAAGCCACCTGGGAGACACACCAAACATGTGGAAGAAGGTGCTCTGGTCAGATGAAAACCAAAATCGAACTTTTTGGCAACAATGCAAAACGTTATGTTTGGCGTAAAAGCAACACAGCTCATCACCCTGAACACACCATCCCCACTGTCAAACATGGTGGTGGCAGCATCATGTTTTGGGCCTGCTTTTCTTCAGCAGGGACAGGGAAGATGGTTAAAATTGGGAAGATGGATGGAGCCAAATACAGGACCATTCTGGAAGAAAACCTGATGGAGTCTGCAAAAGACCTGAGACTGGAACGGAGATTTGTCTTCCAACAAGTCAATGATCCAAAACATAAAGCAAAATCTACAATGGAATGGTTCACAAATAAACATATCCAGGTGTTAGAATGGCCAAGTCAAAGTCCACACCTGAATCCAATTGAGAATCTGTGGAAAGAACTGAAAACTGCTGTTCACAAATGCTCTCCATCCAACCTCACTGAGCTTGAGCTGTTTTGCAAGGAGGAATGGGCAAAAATTTCAGTCTCACGATGTGCAAAACTGATAGACATACCCCAAGCGACTTACAGCTGTAATCGCAGCAAAAGGTGGCGCTACAAAGTATTAACTTAAGGGGGCTGAATAATTTTGCACGCCCAATTTTTCAGTTTTTTATTTGTTAAAAAAGTTTGAAATATCCAATAAATTTCGTTCCACTTCATGATTGTGTCCCACTTGTTGATTCTTGAAAAAAAATTGTTTTATATCTTTATGTTTTAAAGCCTGAAATGTGGCAAAAGGTCGCAAAGTTCAAGGGGGCCGAATATTTTCGCAAGGCACTGTAATATGGGACTAGCCTTAAAGCGGGGGTTCACCCTATCGACGGGAAAAAAAAAAAAAAAAATATTTTACCTTAAAATCAGGCATTGTAGCGCGAGCTACAGTATGCCTGTCCCGAATTTTTTACCCCCGTACTCACCTTGTAGTCGTCCATCGAAGATTCCGGGGAATGGGCGTGCCTATGGAGACGGAGGATGATTGACGGCCGGCTCTGGCGCGTCACGCTTCTCCGGAAATAGCCGAAATAGGCTTGGTCTTCACGGCGCGTGCGCATAGCCTGTGCGCAGGCGCCGTGAAGAGCCGAGACCTACTCCGGCTGTCTTCGGGGAGAGTGACGTGCCAGGGCCGGCCGTCAATCATCCTCCCTCTCCATAGGCACGCCCATTCCCCGCGGGAGCCGGAATCTACGATGGACGACTACAAGGTGAGTACGGGGTTAAAAAAATCGGGACAGGCATACTGTAGCTCGCGCTACAATGCCTGTCTCGATGGTAAAATGTGTCGGGGGGGGGGGGGGTGAACTACCGCTTTAAGTACCTATCTAAAGGCATATTGAATTATATTATTTTTGCCAAAATGTACCCAACACCAAAACATTTTTGAAACAGTGATTTTGACCAAATTAAATACGTATTTCCTTGTAGAGCTGCACAATTCACGTTTTTTTTATTTTTTGCTTAAAATAAAGATCACGATTCTCACGGCGTAACACCCATCTATCACATTATACAAAAAAAAGTTGGCTAACTTTACTGTTTTTATTTTTAATTAATTGAAGTGCATTTTTTTCCCCAAAAAAATCGTTTGAAAGGCCGCTGCGGAAATACAGTGTGATATACATTTTTGCAACAACCGCCATTTTATTCTCTAGGGTCTCTGCTAAAAAATATATATATAATGTTTGGAGGTTCTAAGTAATTTTCTAGCAAAAAAAAAATATTTTAACTTGTAAGCAACAAGTGTCAGAAAAAGGTTTAGTCTTTAACCACTTAAGGACCACCGCATGTACATATACGTCCACAATATGGCACGTACAGGCACATGGGCGTATAGGTACGTCCTCGCCTATTAGCGGGTGGGGGGTCCGATCGGGACCCCCCCCGCTACATGCGGAGGTCGGGTCCGCTCGGGGAGCGATCCGGGACCACGGCGCGGCTATTTGTTTATAGCCGCTCCGTCGCGATCGCTCCCCGGAGCTGAAGAACGAGGAGAGCCGTGTGTAAACACGGCTTCCCCGTCCTTCACTATGGCGGCGCATCGATCGCGTCATTCCCTTTATAGGGAAGACACGATCGATGACGTCATTCCTACAGCCACACCCCCAAACAGTTGTAAACACATACTAGGTGCACCCTAACTCCTACAGCGCCACCTGTGGTTAACTCCCAAACTGCAACTGTCATTTTCACAATAAAGAATGCAATTTAAATGCATTTTTTGCTGTGAAAATGACAATGGTCCCAAAAATGTGTCAAAATTGTCCGAAGTGTCCGCCATAATGTCGCAGTCACGAAAAAAATTGCTGATCGCCGCCATTAGTAGTAAAAAAAAAATAAAAAATAAAAATGCAATAAAACTATCCCCTATTTTGTAAACACTATAAATTTTGCGCAAACCAATCGATAAACGCTTATTGCGATTTTTTTTACTAAAAATAGGTAGAAGAATACGTATCGGCCTAAACTGAGGAAAAAAAATGTTTTTATATATGTTTTTGGGGGATATTTATTACAGCAAAAAGTAAAAAATATTGCTTTTTTTTCAAAATTGTCGCTCTATTTTTGTTTATAGCGCAAAAACTAAAAACCGCAGATGTGATCAAATACCACCAAAAGAAAGCTCTATTTTGTGGGGAAAAAAGGACGCCAATTTTGTTTGGGAGCCACGTCGCACGACCGCGCAATTGTCTGTTAAAGCGACGCAGTCCCGAACTGTAAAAACACCTTGGGTCTTTAGGCTGCATATTGGTCCGGGGCTTAAGTGGTTAAGAGGTTAAACTGACCTCATTTACAGATCGAAGTTCATCCCTTTGATCTCTAAAATAACGAAATGTTACAGTATTTATAGTTCTCTCCTAGCGCTAACGTGGCAGGCTACATGTGTTTTTTTTTGACAGCTAAGAGTGAGCAGACAACTCTCTGAACTTGTTACATGAATGAATCGGGGAAATGCTGCATAGAGATCGTAAGGGGGGTTGAATCGAGATCGCAATTTTGTAACGATTAACCGTGCAGCTCTATTTCCTCGTGTAGAAATTACAGTTGATCTTTATACTAATATATATATATATATATATATATATATATATATATATATATATATATATATATATATATATATATATATATATATATATATATATATATATATATATATATATGTATATATATGTGTGTGTGTGTAATATGCTAGTTAACCGGAAAATGTATATTCTTGATGCCTATTTGACCTGTTTTGTTCCCATATATCTTGATAAATTATATATAAATAATTAAGAAAAAAAGAAACAAAAAATTATATATTTCTCTTTCGTTCATTGGCGGACACAGCATCTTATTCTTGACATTAGGGCATTAGCCTTCTATCAGGAGAGGACTAGGCAGAAAAGCATGTTAAGTGTTAAACATACATCAAAACTTTACAGTACCGCCCTGGGGGTGGTCCCACTGGGTACAACCCCTCTCCCTGCATCATGCAGCTCAGTTTTTTTCTGCCTAGCATAGGAGACTGACATGGCTCCCTGTGGGCCCATGTTGCCTGGGGATTTTTTTTCTGCCCCTTTTGATCCTGAGATCTACTATCAACTGCCAACTGGGTGACAGGCTGGATCCTTGTAGTCCCCCCAGTTCGGCCATCAAGCGTGTGCCGGCCTTTTAGCTACGCGCTGGGCTGTCCACGACACGCCCTGTTGCTCCAGGGCACACATATGACCGGGCTCTATGTCCGTGTCACAGTGTGCCGGGCCGACAGCCATGCTGTAACCGCACAGACGTTGGTTCTGTCTGGGATGCCTTCAGCTGGTCATTGCAGGACGGGTAAGTAGCAGTCCCCCTGCTCCGGCAGGGCGATACGGCTGGGCATTCCTGGGGAGGTCGATTAGGGGATTCCCACCCTTCCTTTACCCTCTCCCTGTCCTTCCCCCCCCCTTCCCATGCTCTGTGGGGCTGGGCCTGCTGTACTGGCCGGGGGTCCTCCGGGGGGGCTCCGTGTCCTGGCTGGGGGTGCCCAGGGTCCGCTCTCCATGGGGGGTGTTGTTTGGTGCCATGGGGGGGCCTCCGCACTGAGGCCTAGCATGCTCTCTTTTTCCTCAGAAGCACTCAACGGCAATTTTGGCGGCGTCCGGCGCCATTTTCTTGTAGTACCGCGTGCTTTATATTTGGGCGGCTGGTGGCCATTTTCTTGTAGTCCCGGCTCGGTTTTTGCCTCTAGCGGTGAAAACGTCCCTTCTGAATGGCACGAACAGCACAGAACACCTCAGGTACAAGAATACACCGCAGCCATGCCTGTTAGGAGGCATATGGGGAGAGCGGACAGCGGCGCTGGCAGCACCTTGATCAGAGCGGTGAGTCTCCTGGGGTCCCTCACTCTGAGCAGCTAGGGGGGTGGAATTTGTTTTTGCTGTCTTGCCTGGTCCCTTTGGGTGTCAGGCAAGTGCGGGTTGCATGGCGTCAGAAGCTGGCGTTTTCTTATCCTGACATTTCTTTGGTGGCAACCGGTGCCCTGTACCTGGGGTGCATATGGACGCCTTGTCGGTGGTCCTGGAGTCCCTTATTACCAGGGTATAAGCGGTGTGCGGACGCAAGAGGGGTAAAAACGCCCCCTTCCCCCACCATCTTCAGGGTAAAGTTCTGATTCAGACTTGGGCCTGGCTGTGGCAGATGTCCCCTGCTCTGACCTGTCAGAGGATGCAACCCAGGACCTTCGGACTGTGCAGAACTGCGTTCTCGCTTGCTTCCGTGTCCGGGTCAGTGCTAGAAGGCGCTTGTTGGAGAACTTATCACCACGTGCGGGCTCCCCAATAAAATGGAGGTTACGGCGAGTGCATCTATTATGGTGTCGGTCCCTTCTGGGTCCTATAAGCCGGCCCGCACCGCTGGGAGAATTTCCCTACATGCTCATTGGATAAGTTTACATGCTAAAAATGGGAACGGCCGCAGCGTTTCAAAAAATCGCATGGCTGTCCATTTTCCCTTTGCGGAATGTTTCCCACGATAGGGCCCCCTGGTATCCAGAGCCCGGCCCTTGTTCAGGGTATGGGGGTCAGCATGGCGGCCACTGTTGGCCATGACCCTGGGGTCACTGATACGTCCCTAATGGACAAAATTTGCTGCACCGTGTTTTGGATAGCAATGGCTTCCCCGGTCAGCATGATAGCAGACCAGGTGGTGCATGGCATTACATATGTCTGCACTGCGGCCTTAGATAAAGATGAGTATAGCCTCTGTTAGACTTGCTATACAGCTAAGTATATGTGCCAGTTTAGTTTGTAAAGGATGAGACCAATTCGAATACAAGCTAGCGGCTGCTTGGGGCCTGCCAGCATAAATACTCTTAGGTAAAAAAAGGGGGGTATTGGTTGGGACTTTCGAGGCACTGATAGGAAACCATGAATAGGAAAATAATGGAGTGGAAGAAAGCAGAGGACATCGGGGAGGGGGAGGGGGGAAACAGGACAAGGAAAAAGACAAAGAGAGCAATAATAAAGATGCAAAAAAAAACAGAAAAAGTGCAGGGAATATTTATGTAGTGAACATAGGAGAAAAAAGGGTGAGGGGGGGGAGGGAGTGAGGTGCAGGGAAGTGGATGGGGATTAGATAAAGAGTGCCATGGTGAAAGGAAGAGGAGGAAGTGTTAACCCACTCCAAGTGTCACATAGAGTAAAAATATCAATTTCAAGGGGGTTCTTACCAACAATGCTGTTGCAAAGTATATGGGCTGGGGCTGATGTAAGCGGTTAGATCAGTAACGATGGTGAGGTAGAATGATACACTGATAGGTATAGGAACACTAGACAGGTACATCCGGCTGTGAAGGGAATTAAGATGGAGACTAAGCAACCACTTTTGATAATTTGGAGCCGGAGGGGTATGAATGTCAGCAGACTTTAAAAGGAGAGCTTACCAGTGGTACGATCAAATACCGCATGTCCCCAGGGAGAGCGTCCGTGCAGTCTCACACATTACAGCTCAAGAGCTGTTTATGTGTGCAATCCCGGACCACGCCAGACGTCACATGATCGCGACGCTGGCGTGGTCCTCCGTCCAACCCCTGACGCACTAGATGTATTGCGCAGGCGTGCAGTCCTCAGACCCTGCACCTTACTCCCTCTCCCCCCCCCCTTTTTTTTCTCCTATGTTCACTACATAAATATTCTCTGCACTTTTTCTGATTTTTTTTTGCATATTTATTATTGCTCTCTTTGACTTTTTCCTTGTCCTGTTCCCCCCCCCCCCCCTCCTCCTCCTCCCCGATGTCCTCTGCTTTCTTCCACTCCATTATTTTCCTTGTCCTGCTTCTCCCCCCCCCCCCCTCCTCCTCCCTGATGCCCTCTGCTTTCCTCCATTCCACTTTTTTTCTCCCTCCCATACCTTCCTCTTTCTCCCCCCCCCCTTTCCTTCTCATTTGTCTCCTTTTTCTTTCCTCTTTTCCCCTTTTTCTTTTTTCCTCCCTTTCTTCCCCTCCCCCCCATTATATTCAAATCCTATCTATTCTAAGGCTTCAGCTGTTGCTGCTTCCCTTCTCTTTTCCCATGGTTCTTTATTTCCTTTTACTCCCTTCCTATATTTCCCCCTTTTTCTTCCTTCTTTTTCCCCTTCTTTTTGTTTTTTCTTTTTTCCCCTTGTCCCCCTCCCCTTCCCCCCTCTTTTTTCTTCCTTTCCCAAATCTTATTTAATTTTAAACTTTCCCTTCCTCATCCTTTGTTCTTGCTCCCCCCTTCCCTTTTCCCTCTTCCCTCTCCCCCCCCCAACCCTCCTCTTTTTCCCAATTGTCCTTGTTCGTTTGTTTTTCCCCCCCTATCCTCCCTTCTACCATTCAATTTCCCTTCCTCCCTTAGTCCTATTTCCCTCTTTCCTTCCTCCCCCATCCCTCACTTCTCCTCCTCCCCCAGCTTTACCCCCAATCCTCATTCATATTTTCACTGGGTGGCCCTCCCCCTACTTATCCACCATCACTTAACATCATTATTAAGGTTCTTGTTTACCTTACCAGAGCCCGTCTTTAACATCCCCCTTGTGTGCCACGGGGGGACTATCGGGCCTATGGCTCGTTCACTTGGACCAGTTTAGGTGAGCAATTTGCCTTTTGACTCCTCTAGATAATGTATTGTTTTTTGAAAATCTTGTGACCATATATTATATTTACACTGTGGTTGGTGTTTATTGTATATTTTGTATATATCTTCTAGACTTCTCCCGAAGAAGCGGTACAACCGCGAAACCGGTCGAGAGATTGTTTGACTGGCTCCACGTATTAGACCTAGATGGTTTTGTTATTTTTACATTACCTCATCTGATTTGTGGGGCCTGTCCCCAATGTTTTTATGTCCTTTTTATATCTGTATTTTTGTATGTAAATAAATCTTGTTTTATACCTATCCATGGTTTCCTATCAGTGCCTCGAAAGTCCCAACCAATACCCCCTTTTTTTGACCTAAGAGTATTTGTGCTGACGGGCCCCAAGCAGCCGCTAGCTTGTATTCGAATTGGTTTCATCCTTTAGAATCTACAATCTGTTTGTAGTTCCAGAGAAGGTCTGGTCCTGGATCTCTAGACCCTCAACAGCTTTGTGATGGCGCAAAGGTTTAGAATCGCAGTTTGTCACTTTGTGGTCGCTGCACTAGGTCCGGGGAATTTTTTTGCTGCCTTCCTTGCACATCAAGGACGCATTTTATTGCAGCCCCCATATGCGTCAGGCTTCAGAGGTTTCTGCGGTTTGCAGTCTGCGATGAGCACTGCTAAATGGTGGATCCCCCTTTTTGGCCTGGTGTGAGCACCGGGAGTTTCTTCAGGGTGCTCGCCCCGATCCTGGCCTTGCTGAGGCAGCGAGGGATTGCAATCATGGGCTATTTGGTCGATCTCCGTCTGAGTGCAGATTCTGTCTCGGAATTCAGGGTGGATGTGGCGATCGCCAGTCTGACTTTTCGGGAGTTTTTGGTTGGGTACTGAACCCCCAGAAGTCGGTGTTGGTGCCGACTTCACGCCTGGAATACCTGGGTTCGTTCTGGACTCCTCAAAAGCGAAAGTTTTTTCTCCCTTCACAAGTTGCAGACTCAGGCTGCAGTACAACGGGGGGCATAACGGTGGTCACTGCGCTTTTACATGCGCGTCCGGGTTTTTTCACGGCAGCCACCTTTGAGGCGGTCCTGTGTGTTTTAATTCCACCCTTGCAAAACGGAGATCCCGTCGATATGGGACACAGCTTCATTGTCCCTGGATTGTCAAATCCGGGTGAGCCGGCTAGTTTGGGATCCCTGATCCGGTGGCTGAGGTCTCCGGCCTTTCAGTCCAGAAGTCGTTTCCCTTTTTTTATTGGACGCTGGACGCAGAAGAACCCCGCCTGCCGATCAGGATGCTCCTTCGGGCGTTCAGGCGGTGCCCCTCCACTTGGTCACGAAGGCTGCGAGAACGTCCAGTCAGGATCCAGTTGGACAACGCCACGGCATTGGCATATGTCACCCATCGAGGGGGAGCAAGTCGCTTCGCTGCTGCATGCCGTCGCTCACATCCTGCGGGAGCGGGAAAAATATGTGCTGGCCCTATCACCTGCATCCAGTCTGGGCGTAGAACTCTAGCAGGCAGACTCCCTGAGTTGGCAGTTGCTGGGCCTTGAACTATGGTCTCTACACTCGGAGGTGTTTTGACCCCTCTACCGGAGATGGGGATCGCCTGATGGGGATCTCCTGGCTTCTCGACCCAATCGGAAGGTTTTGAGGTTGTGGCCAGGATAGAAGGTTCCTGGGAGGACGCGTCAGAAGCGTTTTGTGGTCCTGTGGGGACAGTCTCTGTTATGTATGTTTTCCTCCTAAAAATACTCTTCCTCATCTGCTCACAGAGTAGTAGCAGAGGGGATCCAAGTAGTCTACTTGCCCCAGTTTCATTCAGGCGTCCCTGGTACGCCACTTTGGTGCGACTGGTGGCGGCAGTTCCTTGGCGATAGGACCTTTTATCGCAAGGTCATACATTTCATCCTGCTTGCAGTTGCTGGCCTTCATGACATGGCTGTTGACAGTCGGATACTAAGTGACCGTTGCCTGTTGGTTCGGTGCTTCCACCATGCTGAGGGCACGGAAGTCATCTTTCGGATGATGGAGATGGAGTGGCGTTCACGTACATAGCCGGCTTCCAGGATCCTGCTGTTTTTTACAGCGTGGAGTGGTTGAAAGACTTGCTTTTCTGTCTATTGAGGGGCGGATGTAAGCCTTGGCTCATTTGTTCCGCGACCCTTGGCGGCTCATTCACTGGTGGGCACCTTATCCAAGGGGTTCAATCACTGCTGCCTTTGTGGGATTGAATCTGGTACCCTGTGTGTTTTCAGAAACCACCTTTTTTAAGGTACATAGAGAAGATTCCTCTGGTGGCACTCTCTTGGTATGTAGCTTTCGGGTGGATGTTACCTCTACCAGGGGGTGTTTGAGTGGCGGCCTTGTCTTGCAAGTCTCCCCACTTACTCATCCTAAAGGGTGAAGCAGTGCTGTGTCCGCAGCCTTGTCTCTACCTGAGGTTTTTTTTCGGCCTTTTTATCAAAATGTGGACATTGTGCTTCATCCTTGTGTTTTCGGCCGTCGCATTCCAAGAGGTTGCTTGCTTTCCTTGTACAAGCTCTGCGGGTGTATCTGTCTGCTACGACTCAGTTTTCGGAGGTCAGACTCACTGTTTGTGTCAGTGACTGGCCCATAGGAAGGCCTGGCGATCTCGTCGGCCACCGTGTCTCGGTGGATCAGACAGATTGTAATCAGGCTCTGCCCTTAAAGGGCGGATGCCTCCCTTTGCTCTCACGGCGCATTCGACCAGGTCAATAGGTGCCTCCTGGGTTTTCCGACATCAAAGTGTCGGTCTCACAGGTGATGTTGGTTTAATTGCTGTTCCCACCCCTCGTTTTTGACACTGCTTGGGGACGTTTCTAATGTTAAGAATAAGATGCTGTGTCCGTCCATGAACAAAAGCGAAAATGGGATTTTTGTACTCACCGTAAAATCCTTTTCTCTGAGTTCATGGACGGACACAGCTCCCACCCTTCCTTTTTATATGTTTGTACTGCTTTTTGACGAACTGAGCTGCATGATGCAGGGAAGAGGGGGTTGTACCTAGTGGGACCGCCCCCAGGGCGGTACTGTACAGTTATGTTTAACACTTAACATGCTTTTCTGCCTAGTCCTTTCCTGATAGAAGGCTAATACCCTAATGTGAAGAATAAGATGCTGTGTCCGTCCATGAACTCGGAGAAAGGGATTTTATGGTGAGTACAAAAATCCCATTATCTATATACAGTATCTCACATTATTGTAAATATTTTATTATATCTTTTCATGTGACAACACTGGAGAAATTACACTTTGCTACAATGTAAAGTAGTGAGTGTACAGCTTGTATAACAGTTTCAATTTGCTGTCCACTTTAAATAACTACACACAAAGCCATTAATGTCTAGACCACTGGCAACAAAAGTGAGTACACCCCCCCCCCCCCCCCCAAGTTAAAATTTCCGAATTGGTACCAATTAGCCATTTTCCCTTCACGGCGTCATGTGACTCGTTGGTGTTACAAGGTCTCAGGTGTGCATGGGGAGCAGGTGTGTTAAATTTGATGTTATCGCTCTTACTCTCTCATACTGGTCACTTGGCGTTCAACATGGCACCTCATGTCAAAGAACTCTCTGAGGATCTTAAAAAAATTAATTGTTGCTCCACATATAGATGACCTAGGCCTGTGATGGCGAACCTTGGCACTCCAGATGGTTTTTCCCATGATGCACAACTACACTGCAGAGTGCATGAGCATCATGGGAAATGTAGTTCGAAAACCTCTGGGGTGCCAAGGTTCGCCATCACTGGCCTAGGCTATAAGAATATTGCCAAGACCCTGAAACTGAGCTGCAACACAGTGGCCAAGACCATACAGCGGTTTAAAACTCAAAACAGGCTTCGCCATGGTCGACCAGAGAAGTTAAGTGCATGTGCTCAGCATCATAGCCAGAGTGCTGGCAGCATTGCTGCAGAGGTTGAACGAAGGGGTGAGAGTCAGCCTGTCGGTGCTCAGACTGCATGGCTGTCATCCCAGAAGGAAGCCTCTTCTAAAGATGATGCACAAGAAAGCCCGCAAACAGTTTGCTGAAGACAAGCAGACTAAGGACATGGATTACTGAAACCATGTCCTGTGGTCTGATGAGACCAAGATAAACTTATTTGGTTCAGATGGTTTCAAGCGTGTGTGGCGGCAACCAGGTAAGGAGTACAAAGATGAGTTTGTTTTGCCTACAGTCAAGCATGGTGGTGGGAGTGTCATGGTCTAGGGCTGCATGAGTGCTGCCGGCACTGGGGAGCTACAGTTCATTGAGGGAACCATGAATGCCAACATGTACTGTGACATACTGAAGCAGAGCATGATCCCCTTCCTTTGAGACTGGGCCGGAGCGCAGTATTTAAACCGACCCCAAACACACCTCCAAGAGGACCAATGCCTTCTTAAAGAAGCTGAGGGTAAAAGTGATGGTCTGGATAAAGCATGTCTCCAGATCTAAACCCTATTGAGCATCTGTGGGGCATCCTCAAACGGAAGGTGGAAGAGCGCAAGGTCTCTAACATCCACCAGCTCTGTGATGTTGTAATGGAGGAGTGAAAGAGGACTCCAGTGGCAACCTGTGAAGCTCTGGTGAACTCCATGCCCAAGAGGGTTAGGGCAGTGCTGGAAAATAATGGTGGCCACACAAAATATTGACACTTTGGGCCCAATTTGGACATTTTCACTCAGGGGTGTACTCACCTTTGTTGCCAGCGATCTAGACATTAATGGCTGTGTGTTGAGTTGTTTTGAGGGGACAGCAAATTTACACTGTTATACAAGCTGTACACTCACTACTTTACATTGTAGCAAAGTGTAATTTCTTTAGCGTTGTCACATGAAAAGATATATATTAAAATATTTACAAAAATGTAATGGGTGTGCTCACTTTTGTGAGATACTGTATATCTTTTAGCTGCAGTTACTCAGTTTGCCTTTTTTCTTTCAGATCTCCAATGTGTATAGAGGCTAAAGCTCTAACAACTTTAGCACATCTCTGCGATGGTGATGCCAGAACTGGCCTGAATGGCCTGCAGTTGTCTGTCCAAGCTAGACTTGCAGCAGGAGATGATCCACAGAAACACAGAATGATCATAAAGGAGGAGCACATTAAAGAAGGCTTGCAACGCTCCCATATTCTCTATGACCGAGCTGGTGAGCAAAATGAGTGTTTCTTAATAAGGCTGTGCAAAGTATTAAGCATGTTCTGGTGTTACTAAACTAATGTCAGCAACTTGGAAATTACATCCAGCTTAGCAAGTAAGAAGAGCCACACATGCCCATATCTAGTTTACAAATAGCCACATCTGTGTTACAGCTTCTACGCGATATAGAATTTTTTTCTGTTATTAGTCTATTGCTTCAATTACTTTTTCCACCATGTCATTCAGTAACAGTATAACACTCTCTAATGACTTTATGTTCTCTTGCAAAAAAAAGGCTGGCTAATGCTGTACACCTGTGGCACTACGCATTGTCAGTTTAACCACTTACCCCCCGGACCATATTGCTGCCCAAAGACCAGAGTACTTTTTGCGATTCGGGACTGCGTCGCTTTAACAGACAATTGCGCGGTAGTGCGACGTGGCTCCCAAACAAAATTGGCGTCCTATTTTTCCCACAAATAGAGCTTACTTTTGGTGGTATTTGATCACCTCTGCGGTTTTTAGTTTTTGCGCTATAAACAAAAATAGAGAGCCAATTTTGAAAAAAATGAATATTTTTTACATTTTGCTATAATAAATATCCCCCAAAAATATATAAAAAAAACATTTTTTTTCCTCAGTTTAGGCCGATACGTTTTCTTCTACATATTTTTCGTAAAAAAAAAAAACGCAATAATTGATTGGTTTGCGCAAAAGTTATAGCGTTTACAAAATAGGGGGTATTTTTATGTCATTTTTATTATATTTTTTTTACTAGTAATGGCGGCGATCAGCGATTTTTTTTTTCGGTATTGCGACATTATGGCGGACACTTCGGACACTTTTGACACATTTTTGGGACCATTGGCATTTTTATAGCGATCAGTGCTATAAAAATGCATTGGATTACTATAAAAATGCCACTGGCAGTGAAGGGGTTAACACTAGGGGGCGGGGAAGGGGTTAAGTATGCCTGGGTGTGTTCTTACTGTGGGGGGGGGGGGGGGGGGCCTCACTAGGGGAAACACTGATCCTCGGTTCATTCATTGTATGAACCGAAGATGAGCATTTCCCCTGCTGACAGGACCGAGAGCTGTGTGTTTACACACACAGCTCCCGGTCCCCGCTCTGTAACGAGCAATCGCGGGTGCCCGGCGGCGATCGCGCCCGCCGGGCACACGCACGGGAGTCGGGGGCGAGCGGGGGGCGCGCGCGCCTCCGGCGGCGCTCGCCCCTAGTGGCGGCTGGGAGAGAGGACGTCATATTACGTGCTCTCGCCCAGCAGAGCCACCTTGTGGACGTATAACGACGGTGCGCGGTCGGCAAGTGGTTAAACATGATGTTGTCCTTAAACACCCTATAGCAGTTTTAGGGCTCATGTCTGCTACAGCTTTTAAACTTGAGTTAAGGAGCTTTTGGCATTTTTTTTGTCAATGAAAACATAGGCTTTTACAAGAGTTTAGAAGCTGCTGCGGTTAGGGGAGGTTCAAACTCCCGAACATGGAAGAAGCATTCGGGATAGGAACATTTTGACTGCCAGCTGCAAAACGCTTCAAAAACTATTTTTCTGCGTTTTAGCATTTTCCCACGTCCGGCAGTCAACCTAGTCTGTGTATAATTATTGAAAAAGTGAAAAGGATAGTAGTGGGACTCTGTGAATGCTAATGATATGTCAACGACAAATATAATATAAAAATGTTTTTTATTATGCAAAAATTTTAAAAAATACACAACCGCAGAGAAGTATACATGATTGGTATTCTCCATATTAATGTTCAGCATTAATCGTTCTACATGTTTCGCCAAACAGCTTGGTCAGGAACAGACGTGAACATTGATTTCTATTGTATAGCTATAAACAGAGATTACATTATTGCACATACATATATATCATCTGAATACTCAATCAAAATGAAAAACAGAAAAAGAAAATTAATTAACAATTGATAGACTGAAGCGATACCTGGGATAATCAGGGAGACCGTTGAAGAGGTTTCTCTGAGCCAACATGTGTAGTTGGCCCAGAGTATGGTTCGTGTATTCCACACTGTGTAACGAGCATCACTTCTTGTTGAGGAAGGAATGTGTGTGTGTGTATATATGTATATATGTATAGGCTTCAAACATAAAGATATAAAACTGTAATTTTTTTTGAAGAATCAACAAGTGGGACACAATCATGAAGTGGAACGAAATTTATTGGATATTTCAAACTTTTTAACAAATAAAAAACTGAAAAATTGGGCGTGCAAAATTATTCAGCCCCTTTACTTTCAGTGCAGCGAACTCTCTCCAGAAGTTCAGTGAGGATCTCTGAATGATCCAATGTTGACCTAAATGACTAATGATGATAAATAGAATCCACCTGTGTGTAATCAAGTCTCCGTATAAATGCACCTGCACTGTGATAGTCTCAGAGGTCCGTTTAAAGCGCAGAGAGCATCATGAAGAACAAGGAACACACCAGGAAGGTCCGAGATAATGTTGTGGAGAAGTTTAAAGCTGGATTTGGATACAAAAAGATTTCCCAAGCTTTACACATCCCAAGGAGCACTGTGCCAGCGATAATATTGAAATGTAACGAGTATCAGACCACTGCAAATCTACGAAGACCTGGCTGTCCCTCTAAACTTTCAGCTCATACAAGGAGAAGACTGATCAGAGATGCAGCCAAGAGGCCCATGATCACTCTGGATGAACTGCAGAGATCTACAGCTGAGGTGGGAGACTCTGTCCATAGAACAACAATCCGTCGTATACTACACAAATCTGGCCTTTATGGAAGAGTGGCAAGAAGAAAGCCATTTCTTAAAGATATCCATAAAAAGTGTCGTTTAAAGTTTGCCACAAGCCACCTGGGAGACACACCAAACATGTGGAAGAAGGTGCTCTGGTCAGATGAAAACCAAAATCAATTTTTTTGGCAACACGTCATATTTGGCGTAAAAGCAACACAGCTCATCACCCTGAACACACCATCCCCACTGTCAAACATGGTGGTGGCAGCATCATGGTTTGGGCCTGCGTTTCTTCAGCAGGGACAGAGAAATTGATGGGAAGATGGATGGAGCCAAATACAGGACCATTCTGGAAGAAAACCTGATGGAGTCTGCAAAAGACCTGAGGCCCGGGGACGGAGATTTGTCTTCCAACAAGGCAATGATCCAAAACACAAAGCAAAATCTACAATGCAATGGTTCACAAATAAACATATCCAGGTGTTAGAATGGCCAAGTCAAAGTCCAGACCTGAATCCAATCGAGAATCTGTGGAAAGAACTGAAAACTGCTGTTCACAAACGCTCTCCATCCAACCTCACTGAGCTCGAGTGGTTTTGCAAGGAGGAATGGGCAAAAATTTCAGTCTCTCGATGTGCAAAACTGATGGAGACATACCCCAAGCGACTTGCAGCTGTAATCGCAGCAAAAGGTGGCGCTACAAAGTATTAACTTAAGGGGGCTGAATAATTTTGCACGCCCAATTTTTCAGGTTTTTATTTGTTAAAAAAGTTTGAAATATCCAATAAATTTCGTTCCACTTCATGATTGTGTCCCACTTGTTGTTGACTCTTCAAAAAAAAATTGTTTTAGATCTTTATGTTTGAAGCCTGAAATGTGACAAAAGTTCAAGGGGGCCGAATACTTTCGCAAGGCACTGTGTGTGTGTATATGTATGATTATATATATATATATATATATATATATATATAAGTATGGTTTTTCAGTTTTTTTTTAGATTCATACTTACCTCGGTGGATGGAGCATCAGACCGATGGTCCATCTGTCCCCCGATGTCTCTGCACTGAGAACCGAGCCACCGAATACCGCCAATGGCTCGGTTCTCACAGATCCCCAAGAGGAAAGCTTCTTTCCTCTCTGCTTTTCCACACTCATTGGAGCGCTGAGCTGTGGAGGGGCGGGGAAAGGCTGTCCCAGCGGCTCACTGAGACTGCCATCAATCAGGGCAACTGGCGGATCCCGACTTGGAAGTCGTGATGACGTGCTGCCCGACTGATGGCAGTAACGTCAGTGGAGAGCGGACTTCAAACCGCTCTCCGCTGAAAACGGGTCACAGGAGTGCAAAACAAATTGTGCTCCGGTGACCCTTAGGAGAATCCCAGCCTAAAAAGCTCAGGCTGGACTTCTCCTTTTAAATGGCCATTCCTGGGGCTTAATTCACAATTAAATAGATTATATGGATAAATGCTTACAGATTAGGGTTGGCATTCAGAGCTTGGCCTGGAAGACAGTGCGATGTTGTATCTTTACAGCTGCTAGGTGGACTGTTCTAATTCGTTTGTCTCTAGGCCAGTCTATTTTGAAAATGTGTATTGGTAAATATAAAGAAAATATATTGATATCTGTATCTATATATGACAATCCCACCAAGTATGACAAAATAGTGAGCAGATAATTAATAATATTCTATGGGTATTTACCTCATTGTTCATTTTGCTCATTAGTATGTATATTATTTTAAGTTGATTGCTTCATGGGGATCCTATAGTGGTGTAGAGATATCTATAATCAAACGGACATATTAAATGATATACAGCCATTTGTTGTTAAAGTTGCGCCATAGCACCCGGACTCAGTGTGATCTAAAGTCCATACAAAAGAATTTATTAACCCTCAATAGGGGCTATAATGGTAAATAGAAAAGTCTATATTCCTTCCAACTTGGGCATGGTTCTGCCATACACGAGATATTCCAGTCACCAACGTGATTCCACAGCACACTTCTTGCAGTGAGAGCCCACCACCACTAATGTTAAGCAGATTACCAGATGGATAATAATAGACAACAAAAGAGAAATAGGTACAGCGCAAAAACTAATATAAATTGAGAACCTACACTTTAAATATAGGCATAGTGATACATATTAAGAACAACATTAAAACAAAAGTTGAAATGTGTATAAAAAGTATACCCAATAATTATATATATGATATACAATTAAGGAATCTTCTCAAGTGTGCAAAAAAAGCAAAAAAATTCTTGCCAAATAAGAAGCAAGTGAACTAAGTGAAATCCAAATATATATGGTGACGTATAAATAGAAAAGTCCACAAGATGGCGATCCAATATAAATCAGGTGGAGCGCTGGAAAGTACTCATAGTGTGACACCAGAAATGATCCAAACAATCTATCCACCAGAAAGACACCCAGGTGATGAAGTGTTGTAGTCTGCTTACCGCAATGAAAGACCACTACAGCGGTCAGTATGGGCATAGGGTATCTTTAAAGTCTCCCAACAAGACTGGATGGTATGCGATCCTAAGTAGTACCTTCAAAATTGTCTCAGGAAGGAAAAACAAAAGAAAATTCCCATAGCGTGATACTGCTTGGAATAGCGATAATTTATTATATTAAAAAGTGTTACACTCACATTTAGGCCGACACAGTGTGCATGAATGAACAAGGCAACTGCCTGTGAAAACGGCTGGTCTCAGCGTCTTCTCCACACATTGGCGTGGCTAACATTCCGACATCATCACGTTCCATACAACCAAGCAGGGACAGCGGGAGAACGTGTGGAGAAGACGCCGAGACCAGCCATTTTCACAGGCAGTTGCCTTGTTCATTCATGCACACTGTGTCGGCCTAAATGTGAGTGTAACACTTTTTAATATAATAAATTTGGATCATTTCTGGTGTCACACTATGATTACTTTCCAGCGCTCCACCTGATTTATATTGGATCGCCATCTTGTGGACTTTTCTATTTATACGTCACCATATATATTTGGATTTCACTTAGTTCACTTGCTTCTTATTTGGCATGAATTTTTTTGCTTTTTTTGCTTTTTTTGCACACTTGAGAAGATTTCTTAATTGTATATCATATATATAATTATTGGGTATACTTTTTATACACATTTCAACTTTTGTTTTAATGTTGTTCTTAATATTTATCACTATCACATATCCCTATATTAAAAGTGTAGGTTCTCAATTTATATTAGTTTTTGCGCTGTACCTATTTCTCTTTTACTTGTCTTTAAATTTGTATCTTTTATTTTTGGTACTTGGCAGCACTTACACATTATTCTGCGCAGTGCTTTTTCTATTAGAAAAGTTTTTCCAATAATAGACAACAGTCGAATGCAACACAGCCGCGGCCTTTGGGGAGAGATCCCACTCCCTGGATCAGAAACAGCACTTGGCTCCCGCAGGCGTGACAGAAACACCACCGCACGATCATATATAAAGAATGGCAGACATAGTGTAATTCCACAAGGATATTTATTTTAAAAGATAATAGAAAATTACTCACATAGTCAAAAGAGTAAACGAGCGTTTAAAATTTTGTTGCCGGCAAACACACAGAGCGGAGCCCTTCCTCCTAACGTGATCATGTCACCGCACGTCCTCCCAGACGCGTTTCGTCATTGGACTGATATAAGCCCATATGGGTTTATTTATACTAACCGCCTGAATGGCGTGCGCAATGAGCGTGTGATGTCATTGCGCTCCGACATGTGAGCTGGCGCTGACGGATGATGCGGTATATGGAGGAGGTGTGATCCTCCTATAGATGTGGACGTTGTGCGTGATGCGCACGCTGGAAAGGGGCGGGGCCATTGTCCAAAACATCCCGACATGACGCGTAGCCGACAAACCCACTGAATGTCAACACCATTAAAGTGGAGGCACATGCACCAAATTCTCTGTTCGTATACTGCATCAGCCTGAGATCCTGGACAGCCTTAACACCCGTCTGTGTATACATGTAGCGTTACTCCTACAGGGTGGTCATGCTGCGCAGGATCACGTGTGTATGTGTGTGTGTGTGTATATATATATATATATATATATATATACAAACACACACAAGTGATCCTGCACTTCCAGGTAGAGGGCGCGAGTTTGCGCTGCCACGGCACAGTCCTACAGTGATTCTACACAGCAAAAGCCAATCAGCGGGTCCTAAGGACTCGATGTCCGCTGGCACCTGCTGATTGTTTGGTACACAGGCAGAATGGTAGTCTGCCTATGTAAACAAGGTAGTTTGCCATTCTCTCAGTAAGACAGGCATGGATCCTGTGTTCCTGTAGCGCAGGGACACTGATTCATGGCTTCCCCTAGTAAAAACACCTCCCACACTACACTAAAACACTAGTTGGGCACACAGTTAACCGTTTGCTCGCCCCTGATGTTAACCTCTTCCCAGCCAGTGTCATTAGTACAGTGACAGTGCATATTATTAGCACTGATCACTGTGTTAGTGTCACTGGTTCCCAAAAAAAGTGTCAGTGTCCGGGTTGTCCTCCCCAATATTGCAGGCCCGCTATAAGTCGGCAATCGCCACCATTACTGGTAAAAAAATTCCATAAATATATTCCATAGTTTGTAGACGCTATAACTTTTTCCGCAACTCAATCAATATACGCTTATTTGGATTTCTTTACCAATAAGATGTAGCAGAATACATATTGGTCTAATTTGATGAAGAAATCAGATATTTTTTTTTAAATTGTCAGTCGTTTTTAGTGCAAAAAAATTAAAACCCGAGAGGTAATCAAATACCATCACAAGAGAGCTCTATTTGTGAGAAATAAAGAACATACATTTTATTTGGGTACAGTGTTGCACGACCGCCCAATTATCAGTTCAAGTAACAAAATGTATTGCAAAAAAGTCCTTTAAGCCATTTTGGCTATACTTCTCCTGTAGGTCACAGGACTGCAGATTATTTTGCACTCCTGTGACATGTTTTCAGCCAACAGGGAGCTAAAGTCGGTCCAGGCTCAGGAAAGATCCCGACCATATAGTTGGGATCCAACCAGATGCTTGGACCAGCACCTGGCTTAGACTCTCAGCAATCCGCTGATAGTCTGAGCCAGCCCCTCCCCAGACAAGCGCTCCAGTGGGAGCTGGAGGGGAGAACCTACCATTCAGTGGCCTTTGATCACTCTGTTCTCACTGCAGAGCTAGCGGGGGCCAAATAGGTGAATATAAATGTTTATTTGTAAGTCAATACTCCTCTTTTAACCATGTTTTTGGTGTTTGCAGTTGTTTCTTATTGGGGGATGATATCACTTTGCCTCTTGAAACATACCTGGCCTTTGTGTGCCTTCCTAACTCTCCCTCACCCTTAACCAGTGTCTAAACAGTTATAGCTAGTAAAACAAATGCATTACTCTCCCTCACCCTTAACCAGTCTCTAAACAGTTATAGCTAGTAAAACAAATGCATTTGGTTTGGGGCTCACATGTTGCAGTCAGATTGTACATTTGATTTTTAGCTTTTACAGCAGTCATGTAGCATGAGAACTTACCTAAATAGCTATAAGGTAAATGAATAGGGCAATTGTGAAGATTGTGCAATCTGATTATGATGTGTGCAGCCAGCTTCACACAATCTTCTCTTCTTCCTCCTTATGTGTTTATGTAGCAGTGGTCAGATTGATTTGAAAATGAATGCAGCGTCCAAGGGAATAGTTGAAATTGTATATTTAATATTAATAAACTGTCAAATATAGTATAATACAAAAATTAACTTTAGCGTAAATATATGTCTAGCGTTACTTGCATCTTGCATTTTTCTTTCTGCAAACAGATGTATAAATATGCAGTTAAATTTTCCTATGTGCCTACATTTGCACCCACACAAATATTTTTCTTCTGGGCAACACAAGGAGCTTCAATGTTGTCTGAATCTTGGACACGTTCCAGTATTTCAAAACCATTTCCAGGGACACTTTACATGATAAGTGGGTTTATCAAATTGCATAGCGTGTATCTTTGCATGGGCTTTTGGATTCGAACACTTTAGACTACCATGTGGTTATTAATATACAGTATATTGTTTCCTCCATCACCCAATGCTCATGCAATAAAAACTAAGTAAAAATGTAATTTAAATATAAAGAATAGGAATGGTTTTGTGCAGTACAGAAAAACTATGAAAAGTATTTTTTTACCATATACAGTAACGTAATAGCCACATCCTGCCTTGTGGTTTTCAACACACTCGTATGTGATCAGAGTGCTCTAGACCAGGGATCCCCAACCACTGGGCCGTGGTCTCTCTGTAGCCAGGCCGTGAGTGCGGCGGGCTGGTGAGCAAGCAGAGAGATTACATAATTTCTCACTGCCTGCCCTGCATCACGGCAGTTCCACCCTCACTGTGCAGTCATGGGCAGCAGAAAGGTTACATCATCTCTCACTGCCCACTCTGAAGCCTCGTACACATGCTCGGTTTTCTCGGCAAGAACAAGTAGAGTAAACCGAGCGTATGTACGAGGCTTTCAGGTTTCTCGCCTGGAAATCTGGCCAAAATCTAGACGAGAAAAATAGAGATCCTGCTCTCTATTTTCTCGTTGTGCTTCTTGTTGGCCTGTTTCCCGACGAGAAACCAGAGAGTGTGTATACTTACCTGTCACCGTGGAATCCCACGCATGCTCGAAATGACTTAGACGCATGCGCGGTAGCTTCCACAGCATAGGTAGGGTGAAGCAAGATGGCGGCGACGGCATTGAATGTGACGAGCGCAAGCTCGTTGTACGCGATGATGTCATTGCGTTCTTACCTTTCAAGAGAACTGCGGTTCTTTTGAAAGGACTGTGTATACACTCGGGCGGCAAGAGATTCTTGCCAAGAATCTCGCCAGGAAAAAAAAAAAAAATTCCTGACGAGATTCTGGCCCGTGTGTTCTAGGCCTGACTCTGGGATTCATGTGCTAAATAGCTGGGGGGAGACTGCCAGATCTGGTGTCACTGTCGCCTGCCACCAAATTGCCTTTACATTTAAAAAGTGACAAGCTGCATCTGGTATTTTTTGGTTGCAAACAGTGGAAAGCTTCAGCTGGTGGCAGGATAGTGACAATCCGCATCTGGTAGCAAGTGACAATCTGCATCTGGTGGCAGGTGACGTGACGTGGCACGAGACAATCCGCATCTGGTAGCACGCGAGGTGGCAAGTGACAATCCACATCTGGTGGAAGGCGAGGTGGCCAGTGACAATCCGCATCTGGTGGCCAGTGACAATCCGCATCTGGTGGCCAGTGACAATCCGCATCTGGTGGCCAGTGACAATCCGCATCTGGTGGCCAGTGACAATCTGCATCTGGTGGCAGGTGACGTGGGAAGTTACAATCTGCACCTGGGGGCAAGTGGCAAGCTGCATCTGAAGGCAGGTGATGTTACAAGTGACAAGCTGCATCTGGTGGCAGGCGACGTGGCAAGCTGCATCTGAAGGCAGGTGACGTTACAGTTGACAAGATGCATCTGAAGGCAGGTGTCGTGGCAAGTGACAAGCTGCATCTGAAGGCAGGTGATGTTACAAGTAATAAGCTGCATCTGAAGGCAGGTGATGTGACAAGTGACAAGCTGCATCTGAAGGCAGGTGATGTGACAAGCTGCATTTGGTGGCAGGTGACGTGACAAGTTGCATCTGGTGGTAGGCAAAGGTGGCAAGTGACAATCCGCATCTGGTGGTAGGCAAAGGTGGCAAGTGACAATCCGCATCTGGTGGCAGGCGAGGTGGCAAGTGACAATCCGCATCTGGTGGCAGGCGAGGTGGCAAGTGACAGTCCGCACCTGGTGGCAGGTTATGTGGCAAGTGACAATCCGCATCTGGTGGCAGGCGACGTGGCAAGTGAAAATCCGCACTTGGTGGCAAGTGACGAGCTGCATCTGAAGGCGGGTAACAGGACGAGATGCATCTGTTAGGCGACGTGGCAAGTGACAAGCTGGATCTGTTGGCAAGTGACACTCTCAGGGCTCCCTATGATTCTGCATTATGATGAGTTGAGCTATTTCATTTTATATTACAATGTAATAATAGAAATAATCCTGACACCAAATCAACCATGGTGCAGTGATGAATGAAGTGCCAACACCAGCCACTGGGGACTGCTGCTCTAGACAGCATAGATTGATATCTGGAAGAATCCAAACAAATTATGCACTTTATATAGCTATGATAGTTTAAAAGCATGTATATATTTGCAGACATTAAAATGGTTCTGAACTCCAGCATCTATATTAGGGGTCTCCAAACTGCGGCCCACAGGCCGGGTGTGGCCCTTTGATTGCTTTATCCGTCCCTTGAAACACTTTACCTTCTACTAATACAAGGCATTATTCCTTCCATTGACACCAAAGACGGAGCACTATTCCTCGCACTGACACCAATGATAGGGCACCATTCCTCCCACTGACACCAACAATGTAATTTTTTGCTCCCACTGACCACCAAGCCTATGTCATTTTTTACTCCCACCAATGCCAGGGCATTTTCTACTCCCACTAGCCACAGTCTGCCCCCCCCCTAAGGTTTGAATAGCAGTAAACTGGCCCTTTGTTTCGAAAGTTTTGGAGACCCCTAAATACTAACCTATGCTAGTACATTGAACACTGACCAGCAATAACATTATGATCATCAACGGATAAAGTGAATAACATCGATTATCCCATTACAGTGGCATCTGAAAGTTGGTGGGATATATTGGGCACCAATAAATATGTTGTCCCTGACATTGATGTGTTGAAAGCAAAAAATGTAAAAGTCTAAGGATTTAACCGTATGCTGACCACCCCACATACATTTACTGCAGGGCGGCACTTCCTGTGCGCATAATCGCATGCAGGTGCGTGATTCTGCACTTCCAGGCCCAAATGGTAAAAGCTAGACAACTGTGTCAGAGCATTATCAAAACTGCAGCTCTTGTGAAATGTTACTGGCCTTCAGTTGTCAACACCTACTAAACTAGTCCAGCAATAGGGTCATGGGTAGCCAAGGCTCATTGATGCACGTAGGGAGTGAAGGCTGGCTCATGTATTCCTATCTAATAGAAGAGCTACTGTAGCTCATATTGCTGAAAAAGGTAATGCTAGTTCCGATAAAAAGGTGTCCGAACACACAATACATTGAAGTTTGTTGCTTATGAGACTGTGTAGTCACAGACCAGTCAGGGTGCCCATGCCTCGTGTCTACTGCCAAAAGCACCCACAATGGGCACGTGAGCATTAGAATTAAACCACAAAGCAATGAAAAAGTGGCCTCATTTTTTTTTTACATCATGTGGATGCCCATGTGTCGGTGCATTGCTTACCTGGGGAAGGGATGGCACCAGGATGCTGTGTGAAGAAGGCAAGCCAACCGAGGCAGTGATCTCCTACTGATGGAGTTATCAGTGATTTAACTCCATAATATGCAACATCCCTGAATTCGTATATAGACAAAAATCGTAAAAGCAGGTTTTTTATTATAAATCATTAGTAAAAAAAACAAAAAGCATGGAATATACATAGTATGGACCAACTTTGTTGATGTACTTATTAGCTGTCCATACCATGTATATGTCATGCTTTTTGTTTTTTACTGATGATTTATAAAAAGAACCTGCTTTTACGAATTTGTTATATGACTGAGGTGTCTATAAAGTCCCATAACTGGGGAATTTCTGTGTCTATATGCTACTAACGGCTTGGTGCCAGATACCAAAGCATACCTTCTGAGGTCTAGTGGAGTCTATATCTTGATGAGTTAAGAATATTTTGGCAGCAAAAAGGGGACCTATTCAATATAAGGTGGGTGGACATAATGTTATGGTTGATCAGTGTATGTGAAAGGATTTTTACATTCCCACGTTGCAAAAGTACATTCCAGCCCTTCTGCAGCAATATGAAGTAAAAAGTTGTGTGGTGTCATTGGTGCTACTTCATACAGGGATCACCGATTAGGACTAGAAGTGCCAAGCAGTGTTTTACAGTAAGATTGCTAATGAGAAATAGAAATTGAGTGTAGCAATATACTTGCCCTACATATCAATATCATTGTAAGATGTGTTTATTGGTGTTGGATGTATTCCTGTAGAATTTACAAGCCAGTACTGTATATCATCTCAGAGCTAGACAGATTTTTTTTTTTAGCAAATGTAGGCACCAACAGTACATTTTAACCTTCTAGGATACCTTTGATTCTCTCTGCCCCAATGTGTGATATGCTCTTACTGCCGGTTCGCACTGCAGCAATGTCCAACATCGGATGTGATTCGCACTGCAGTGCAAATCACATGTGATCTCTGTGTGATGCGATTTCAGCCATACAAATGGTATGGCTGAATTCACATCGCGTTTGGACCAAACTCGCACAGGATGCTTTTTTTGGTCCGCAGCAGAATTGGATCGCATGGGTGTAAACACCCATGCGTTCCAATTCATGTACAAATTTGCAGTTCCCACTGCGATATACAAACTGATTTGGGGGTGTCATTAACTTTTAATTGACACTCCCAGCAGTTCGCATAGGGCAGTGTGATCTGCCCCTGGGAGCACGCGATGAGGGAACCCGCAGTGTGAACCGGCACTTAGTGTAGGTGTTTGCTAGTGCTATTTATACAAAAAAAAATAAAAGAATCCAGAATGTAAACTGACTTTCAATCTAGGTTTTCCCAAATTCTTTTCTTTTTTTAAATACTTTCTGTAATACAGGTTGGAATTAAATTCTGTTTCTAATAGTTGTGTTAATGGACCCAATACTAAGCGTTTTTAAATATTCCAGAAAAAAATGCTGGGCAGGTAGTGGAATGTGGCCAAATATAAAAAAGAAACATGACCATCTTTGGATGGGCTTATTAATATGCCAGTACAATAGTAAATATGTGGGTGAAAGACAGTGGTCTATGGATAGGACAGAGAGATCGAAAGCTGTTTAGGTTTCTAAATAAATAAATAATGGTTACTAATATTAACATTATTAACAGAAGGATGAATGGCTAAGTGGTTTAGAGTGAAACAAGACCATATTTGAAGGGACTAAATATATTTACCATTCAACCATTCGTCCTTGCCATCCACCCTGGCAGATCCAAGTGTGAATTCACCATTCAGATGACTTATCTGTTATCACTGCCATGAAGGGAAAACATAACCTGAGAGCTTACATTACAAAGTTTTTGGCGTAGCTCTATTTGAAGATCATGACACTTTGCTACTGACTGCTGTTCTGACATATCTTAATATACAACATAATTCTTTGGTACAATGGCAGTTCCCAAACTTAAAAGATGTATTTATGACATGTCAGAGCAGCCTGTAGCATTGGTTGTGTTGGTGATATGGTGCAGAATAGCTTTTTGCTTTCAAATTTTAACCACTTCCTTACTGGGCACATATACCCCTTCCTGACCAGGTGAAATTTCAGCTTCTGGCACTGCATCGCTTTAACTGACAATTGCGCGGTCGTGCGACATGGCTCCCAAACAAAATTGGCGTCCTTTTTTCCACACAAATAGAGCTTTCTTTTGGTGGTATTTGATCACCTCTGCGGTTTTTATTTTTTGCGCCATAAACAAAAAAGTAGGGACAAGTTTGAAAAAAGTCAATATTTTTTACTTGTTACTATAATAAATAGCCCATTTTTTTTTAAAACATTTTTTTTCTCAGTTTAGGCCGATACGTATTCTTCTACATATTTTTGGTAAAAAAAAAAAATCGCAATAAGCGACTGGTTTGCGCAAAAGTTATAGCGCTTACAAAATAGGGGACAGAATTATTATTAATTTTTTATTATTAATTTTTTTTACTAGTAATGGCGGCGATCTGCGATTTTTATTGGGACTGCGACGTTATGGCTGACACATCGGACACTTTTGACACATTTTTGGCGCCATTCACATTTATACTGCGATAAGTGCTATAAAAATGCACCGATTACTGTATAAATGTGACTGGCAGTGAAGGGGTTAACACTAGTGGGGCATGGAAGGGGTTAAATGTATTCCCTGGGTGTGTTCTAACTGTGGGGGAAGGGGGGTGACTGGGGGAGGTGACCGATGCTGTGTCCCTATGTACAAGAGACACAGATCGGTCTCCTCTCTCCCCTGACAGGACGTGGAGCTCTGTGTTTACACACAGAGCTCCACGTCTTATCCCTGTAGCAGCCGATCGCGAGTGCCTGGCGGACATCGCGGCCGCCAGGCACGCGCATCGGCATCTCAGGAATGCGGCGGGCACGCGCGCTCCGGCGGCGCTCGCGCGCCCTCTAGTGGCCTGGAAGAGCGGAGGAGCGGAAGAGCTGTCAGAGATTTAGAACCACCCTGCGGCCGCACATATTCGTACGGCCGTCGGGAAGTGGTTAAGAGGCTGGTCTTTTCTTATATGTCAGAGTTACAATGAAATGATTTATGTAATCCAGCCTACACCTGGAAGAGAGCCTAATTCCAGGGAGCTAAAAAGTATAATTTGCAGTGGGACTGGGCCTGCACTATAAGAGTTCATTGGTCTAAGGGGAAAAAAAAAGAATGCTACGTCCTTGCAACATCTTGTCCCCCATGCTTCAATATTCTAGTGTCCTAACGTTATGAAGACCAAAGCACAGGCCATAGCCCTATCTTGGATGCAATGGTGCCAAAGGACAGTCCACCATTGGAGTGTGGGGGAGTGCCGGTTGCCAAGGGAGCAAAGGATCAGGTAACTAAATGTAGTGTTCATTCAGTGATTATTTTTGATTATCAGTTATGCCGCATACACAAGACCGTTTTTCGGGTTCAATTTTTTTTTTTTTTTTCGAAAAACGATCGTGTGTGAGCTCCAGAGCATTTTTTCACGATATAAAAAAATGGGCATTAAAAATTTCAAACATTCTCTAATTTTTCACGTCGTTTTTAACGTCGTTTTTTTCTTCGTGTGCTGGCTTTAACGATGTGAAAAAACGTGCATGCTCAGAAGCAAGTTATGAGACGGGAACGCTCGTTCTGGTAAAACTAGCGTTCGTAATGGAGTAAGCACATTCATCACGCTGTAACAGACTGAAAAGCGTGAATCGTCTTTTACTAACACAAAATCAGCTAAAGCAGCCCAAAGGGTTGCGCCATACGCATGGAACTTCCCCTTTGTAGTGCCGTTGTACGTGTTGTACGTCACCGCGCTTTGCTAGATAATTTTTTTTGTTCACGATCGTGTGTAGGCAAGGCCGTTTTAATAATCGGGTTGAAATAAAAAAAAAAAGTTTCTAGACCCTTAAAAATATCTATACTCCCTGCTGACATCAATTGTGTAATAGAGTTCCACATCCTTACCACCCTGACAGTGAAAAAAAAACAGCGTAGCTTATTGTTAAACCGCTTCTCCTGCAATCTCATTGTGTGTCCTCTTACACTCCCTGAGACTGATTAGGTTTTTTCCTATGCTGGAATCACCATTGAGGTATTTGTAAATCGCTATATTGTCCCCTCTGAAGCGTCTCTTCTCCTTCAAGAATAAATATGCTTGTAGTCGCTTATTGTAATTTAGGTCCTCCAATCCCCTTATTAATTTTGTTGCTCTTCTTTGGACTCTCTCCAGCACATCCCTACTGAGAACAGGTGGCCAGAACTGGATGAAATACTCCAGATGTGACCAGACCAGAGTTTTATAAATTGGCAGGATTATAGTTTTATCTCTGGAGTATATCCCCTTTTTTATGCATGCTAATATTCTGCCGGCTTTGGTAGCTGCAGCTTAACATGGCATGCTATTGCTCAGTCTGTCTTCCACTAGGACCCCCAGATCTTTCTCCACCCTTGATTCCCCCAGAGGTTCTCCCCCTGGTGAGTAGTTTGCATTTGTTTTTAGCCCCCCAAGTGCATACTTTACATCTGTAGTTGCCCACCTCGTTATTTTGTTCAGGTCTTTCTTTCTGTAAAAATTTCTATATCCTGATTTGAAGTTATTGCCCTGCTTTTTGTCGTCCGCAAAAACTGAGATTGAGCTATGTATCCCTTCCTTGATATCATTTATGAATAAATTAAACAGAATTGGTCACAAGACCGAAACCTTACCACTCCAGACCTGTTTTAGTACACGTTATTTATCGCTACCCTTTAGACGTGCCCCTGTTAAAAGGTTTTCTATCCAAGAACAAACCTTATGGTCCATGCCTGCAGACCTCAGCTTGTAGATTAAGCGTTTATGGGGAACTGTATCGAATGCTTTTGCAAAATCCAGATAGACCACATTCACAGGTCCCCCCCTATCTAGATGTCAGCTCACTTCCTCATAGAATATTGACAGATTAGTCTGGCAAGAACGACCCTTCTTAAAACCCATGCTGATTACTACTAATGATACTATTTTCTTTAGCAAATTCTTGGATCTAGTCCTTATTATCATCCCCTCCAATAATTTACCTACTATTGATGTTAGGCTGACTGGTCTGTAGTTTCCAGGAATATGTCTATGCCCTTTTTTGAATATTGGTACCACATTGGCTTTTCTCCAATCAGCTGGTACTATACTTGACAGTATGCTGTCCGCAAAGATTAGGCACAATGGCCTAGCTATAACCTGACAAAGTTCTTTGAGGACATCTTACTCTGAGGGTACATCCTGTGATGTGCTACTAACAATATGGTTGTGGTCAGTATAACCCCTCCTTTTTCCAATGTAAAAACTGGGGAACATTTAATACAGTTGCCTTCTCTGTGTCATCTGTAACCATCCTCCCTTTATCATCTTTTATGTGGGCAATGTTCTCTGATTTCGCTTTTGTACAGTTAATATATCCAAAGAATTCCTTAGGATTTTTTTTACTCTCCTCTGCTATGTGTCTCTCATATTCTTTTTTAGCCGCCCTTATTTTGTTCTTACACTTTTTATTGCATTTCTTGTAGCGTTGGAATGTTGAGAATGCCCCCTCCGTTTTTATATTTTGTAACGGACATTTTTTTCTCTCTAAGAATTTTTACATTACGGTTTAGCCACCCAGGTTTACCCTTCACTCTTATATTTATTGCTCATTGGAATGCACTGTGTGATATATTTGTTTAGTATGTTCCTTAAACATTCCCATTGTTCAATGTTTCTAAGCTTAGGTCCAAATTGATGTCTTGTAGTATTGAGCACAGTTCAGAAAAGTTTGCTTTTTTTAAATTTAGAGTTCTTGTGCTACCCTCATGCCTTCTTTTCCTATGATTTATGCTAAATGTGATCATCCTGTGATTGCTAGATCCCAAGTTGTCCCATATTGCCACATCTGAAATCAGACTTGGATCGTTCGTAATTAATAAATTTAGCAATGCATTATTTCTAGTTGTAGAATCCACCTATTGAGACATGAAGTTGTCCTGTAAGACATTCACGAAATGAGGGGCCTTTTAAATAAATCTATATATATAAAACTCAACGTGTGTGTGTGTATGTATGTATGTATGTATGTTCCAGCATCACGTCCAAACGGCTAAAGATATTAACATGAAACTTGGCACACATGTTACTTATATGTCAGCAACAAACATAGGATAGGTGGTTTAACCCTTACCCACCCCCATTTGCCATGGTCTGGGTTTTTCTTTAAAGTCCCATTCAACTCTATGGGAAATACATGTTACTTCATAACTTCCAAACGGCTGTACATATTTCGATAACACTTGGTCACATGTTACTTATATGTCCACTTAAACTATAGGATAGTTAATTTATCCCTTAACTACCCCCATTTGTGAGGGTTGGGGTTTTTGTTTAAAGTCCCATGCAAATCAATAGGAAATGTATGTTCCTACATAACTTCTGTACGCCTGGAGATATTTCAATAATACCTGGTACACATATTACTTATATGCCAAATAAAAATATATGACAGTTAAATTAACCCTTACCTACACCCTTATATAAAATATGGGTATATTTATATTACTATGATTTTCCTCCCCAAAAGGTTAAGATAGGAAGACCGGGCAACGCCGGGTATTCAGCTAGTTGTATATAAAGCACAATGTGCCAAAAAATGAAAGTATTTTATTTGTTGTAGTATTAGTAGTGTGTGTAAATTACCACTTAAGCTAAAATGTATATGGTAAACTAGAACTGGATTCATGTTAAAATCACACAGTATTTACAAATGAATATGTAAAACTTCCTAGAGATTTGAAGATAAGTGATATTTTTGCTGGAAACTTTTACTGTTACCAGCCTAAAGATTTGCTGCTGCACAGGGGCTCTGGGCTTCAGCAAAATGGCAGCCTCCAGCAAGAAGAAACAGGAGGAATTTTGGAGGTAATTAAAAGCACACATTAATTTTGGTAGCATAGTTATTAATATGGAATGTATGTTCGTTGGTAAAAAGCATTATTGCTCCAGTCATCTTCCTGGATAGCCCATGAGACATAAAGCTCCTCCCACCAGGACAGGAAACACATTAACCCCACCAGATAAAAGGCAGTTCTCTATGTCTCCCCCTTTGAGTATTAGTGTTTCCCCCAGATTGGGGGGGGATTTAATATGTTCCTGGAACCTGATAAATCTCTGGGTCTCATGGGCTGTCCTATGATTTCTCAGTAAGCAAGCTGTACAGACCTTCTCCTGCCCTCCTGCCCAGAGCAATACCTCATGCTGGAGGGCTGGGGGTGGCTACAAATCCCCTACCCTGTTCTCAGTGCCTGGGGAAGGCCAAGACCGCTGGTGTTGTCTGGGGAGCATGATTGACGTAGCCCCAGTCCATCTCGGCTGGATGGATCTCACAGCCCAGTTTGAAAGCGTCCCCACCGGCAGCATGGTTGGCTGTGTCGGGGTGGAATGGCAGAATCACTGATTCCCAGGCTTGGGAGGTGAAAGGGGTAGAGCTTCTGGGCTCCACGCTGGCCTAGAGGAAGTGGTGAGTGCTTCACTTCCGGATGGTGTGATATCATCAGCAGGGGACGGAGACGCTGGTTTCAGTCTCCTTAAGCGCACAGA
The DNA here is from genome assembly GCF_905171775.1 of Rana temporaria. Taxonomy (NCBI): domain Eukaryota; kingdom Metazoa; phylum Chordata; class Amphibia; order Anura; family Ranidae; genus Rana; species Rana temporaria. Next base: position 237,536,838 of record NC_053493.1, on the reverse strand, counting down.
TGGGTATTGCTGGGCGGCTGGTGTTTAATGTGAGGCCCAGCAGAGGTTGTGGAAAAACAAGGATAGCAGGATGGATTCCTCTGCAGCTCCTGCTCAGGCATTGGACGCAGGCTCTGGCACCAGAACCTCACAGGTAAGCCTGGGGATCTGCTTCCCTCTTTCAAATCCTATGGAGGTTTTTGCTGGCGCTACACTGCAGGGTGCAGAAAGCAAAAATCCAGAGGAGGCTAGGTATCTCCCCATTCTTCCCAGGAAGAATCAGAGGAAGAGCCTAAGGATAGGGAATCCATCAGGGGCTCAAGGGTATAACTCTCACTAGAAGATGTTGATGATTTGTTAAAGCTATCTACAGTATCTGACAGTAGAGGTTGAAGAGAAGGTACAATGTCAAAGCACGATCTTATGTATGAAGGAATGCTTAAGACAAAAGCCAGGGTTTTTCCTGTGCACAGCTCCCTTCTAGATACTATAAATTAGAATGGAAGAATCCAGAGAGGAACCCATTTTTTTTCCAGCAGCCTTAAAAGGAGGTTTGATGAAAATGCGGTGCAGCCTTAGAACAAGTACCCCAAGTTGGACGCACCTCTTTCTAAAATGTACTAGAATACGGACCTAGCATTTGACGACATGGGCACGCTTGGGGATCCCATGGATAAGGATGGTGATATCCTTTTACACAGGGCCTGGGATTCATTGATTATCAGTCTTAAACCGGCCTCAGCATCTACAGGTGTAGCCAGAAAACTTAAGTTATGGTTATCACAAATACAAACTCACCTCACTGCAGGAACTTCGAGAGATCCGATCCTTAAATCTTATCCACTTCTGTTTTGGGTGGTAGGTTTTCTGTCCGATTCCTCCACCGAGTAGGTTAGGATGGCAGCTAGGACCTCTGCCTTCATCAATTCGACCAGAAGAAGGCTCTGGCTCAAGAAATGTTCAGGTGAATCTTCCTCTTCTAAGTTGCGCCTGTGTAGTCTTTTCCTGTCAGGCGACCATCTTTTTAGACTTGGATTACAAGAAGCATTGGAGCACACGGCTGACGGGAAGATGTAGTTTCCAAATAATAAAAAATAAACGACTGCCCACATTTTTTTTTTGGGGTGGGGGCAGACAGCAGGGTCCGTGAGAAAGAGGGCAGGCCCAAGAAATGTTGAACAGGGCACAAAGGCAAAGGTGGGGGGGGGGTTGTTTAACCCTCCAACAACCCACCATGTCACAATGACTCCTGCTGACGAACATTAAGGGCCTTCCTTCCACAGTGGGCAGCAGTCACCTCAAGCCCATTAGTTTTGGATCTGGTGATCAATGGGCACAGGCTGGAGTTCAATTCTCAGGCGCCATCGAGATTGTTAATCGCCATCCTGCCCCTCGATCGAGTAAAGGCGACTGCCTTGCCGCCTCCAGATTGGAGACTTGGTAGATGAGGAAGTTCTTATCCTGGTTCCTCTGACAGTTCAGGGTAAGGACTTTTACTCCCATGTTTTTGTGATAAAGAAGCCCCCGGGAAGTATTGCCCACTTTTGAACCTTTGCCCTCAAAATCGTTCAATACCGGTCAAAAAAAATTCCCTTCTAGAGGAAAAGATTGCAAAAGTGACTCACATGATGGCATCCTTGCAAAACAACCAGTTGGTTTCGCTCAGAGATGTCCCAAGGGCAATAGGCCTTATGACCATTTGCTTTCCTGCCATACCATGGGCAAGGTTTCATCAACGACCACATCAATTGTTCCTGCTAAGGAACTGGGATGGATCCACGAGTTCTTTGGATCTGCGGGTATAAATACCCTCCAAAGTAAAGAACTCTGTGGTGGTGGAGGTCGCTACTTCACCTGACCAAAGGCCTGGAATGGGTAATTCCAGTATCTCAGAGAATCATGACGGATGCAAGCTCCTATGAATGGGTCGCCCATCTAAACAATGAGAAAGTGCAAGGAAGATGGTCCCCCGTGGAAGCAAGGGCTTCATCAAATCGGAGGGAACTTCTTGCAGTACATTGGGCCTTAAAAGCTTTTCATGCGGAGGTCAGCGGTCAACATCTTCAGATTTTAACCAACAATACAACTGTAGTGTACCTCAACAAGGCTTGATATCTGAAGAGCAGATATTGAGCTCCCGGGTATTCTGAGACAAAGTTGTCAAAACCCTGGTTAACTGGAAGGCTGTTACAAGAGTTATATACTTCAAGGTTTGAAAAAAATTAAACTTTTGGTTGTCTGAAAACCTGAAGATTTTATTACAATGTTCTGTCTATAATGGAATTTTTTCAGGAGGGTGGCGACAAGGAACTAGCACTTAGTACTTTAAAGGTTTAGGCTTGCGGCTAGTAGTGTTTTCCTCCAGTATTCTTTTTTGGAAAATCCTGTTATAGCAAGATTTTTTAAGTCAATCGCTAGGTCAAAACCAGTGGTTGTCAGAGCATGTCCTACCTGGGAACTGTCTCTAGTTCTTCAAGCTTTAGTGGTTGTTCCCCTTAAGTTCGTGAAGGATTTGTCAGTGAAATTATGCTAAAAACAACATTCCTGGTTGCAATTATGTCAGCTTGCAGGTCAGCGAATTGCAGGGTTTCTCAGTTAAGTGGCGTACACACTAAGAAAATCAGGCGAACGTTTGTCAGATTGGAACCAATTGAAAGAAAATTTGTACGAAAATTCTCGTACGACAAAGGCTTTTTTTTCCCATTGTTTCTGATCATGCGCAGTCTTTCTTTTCTGATTTTACTTGTTCAAAATTTGTACTAAAACAGTACACATTAAACGAAAATCGTTTGTTCTGTTCCTGTACGAGAACATTTTTGGAGTTTGTTCCTTCGGGAATTTTCATAAGAAAATTCGGAAACGGCTGTCCAAAATCGTACAAAAATTATTGGATGAAAATGTTTGCCCAATTTTCTTTTAGTGTGTACGAGCTTTTAGGGAACCTTCCCTCACGATTTTTGAAGATAGAGTGGTGTTAAAAACAGATCCATGATTTTTACCAAAGGTAGCCACTTCTTTTCATAGATCCCAGTATATTGTGCTACCAACTTTTTAAAATTCATCTAAGAGTGAGAAAAAAAAAGAATTTTAGTTGCCTCGATGTCAGAAGAATTCTTCTCTTCTACCTAGAGCAGGCATGTCCAAAGTCCGGCCTGTGGGCCAATCACGGCCCGCGTTCCGGTTTTGAACAGCCCACTGGGTTATTTAGACTTGTATATCTTTTGTGGCCCCCGACGATCTCCCAGCGCCGGGGCCACAAAAGATGTATATGCCTTGGAACCAGGGCTGTGGAGTCGGAGTCGAGGAGTCGGAGTCGGGGGAAATTTTGGGTACCTGGAGTCGGAGTCGGCTAACAATGCACCGACTCCGACTCCTACTAAATTTAGATTGGAATTAAAAAAAAAAGCAAGTTTAAATGTCCCAATTCACAAAAAGTTATAATTAATGACTTCTCTACTGTAAGAATGAAGACCAATGCATGCAGTGCCTCACGTAACCGCAAAACGAACACGTTAAGTGACCGTGAAGAAGCATGCTTTTCATGTGCTTCACTATATGGCACGCAACGCACAATTAGGAGCTGCAATACTTATACTTTCCATAGTGTTGTGTTCTGCTTTTACAGGGAACGCATGTTGGAGAACCAGTAAGTGTCCAAATAAAAAAATTCCAACAGGAGTTTTATAAAGCACTAAAAGAAGTTGAAAAGTATGATCGCTCCTCAAAACTTACTGTTGAAGAAGCCATCCTTGTTTATCCAGAGATCGTTAGTGATGTGGCCAGAATAGTCACTGCAATGCCACCCACCCAAGTCAGTGTCGAAAGATTATTTTCAGCCCTAAAAATAATAAAGTCTGACTTAAGAGCCTCTATGAAAGAGGATCTGGCAGAGGCAATTCTCTTCCTTAGAACTCTACATTGAATTGATTTGCATTTGCTAAGCCTAGAACTACATTTCAAGATTAATATAAACCATTTCTAGGTTTTGCAGATTTTGTTTTTGGTTCATTATAGATAAGCTTTGTTTTTGTTGTAAAACAACCAAATAATGTGGTTTGTATTTTTGAACTGGTAAAGATCCTGTTCCTGATGTTTATGCCTGCTGCTACTATCCAGTCACTTGATTGTTTTCATTGTGTTTGTCTTTTGCTTAAACTGTGCAATACAGTAGACTGTTGGCTTCCCAGCCAGTAGTCCTGTGGTAGGTTGCGTTTCTTTCCCTCAAGGAATGTATAAAATACATTCGCATATTAATACAGAGGAGTCGGAGTCGGGGAGTCGGAGTCGGAAGTACATAAAACTGAGGAGTCGGAGTCGGAACATTTATCTACCGACTCCACAGCCCTGCTTGGAACGGGACAGGAAGGAGGCAGGACGAGCGCCGCCGCTGTACACACACAGGAGTATTTCTTGTTTACGGGCGGCCTCTGTAATACGAATACTTTCTATTAAAGAGGCAGTTGTGTAAACAGGAGATTCTCCTGTAATACATTTTTGCCACTCGTGAGTGGATTCCTGGCAAATCTGGTGCTGCATTCCTGGCAAATCTGGTGCTGCATTCCTGGCAAATCGTGCTGCAGTCCTGGCAAATATGGTGCCGCATTCCTGGCAAATATGGTGCTGTATTCCTAACAATTCGTGCTGCATTCCTGGCAATGGTAAGGGTACTTTCCTGGCAATGGTGAGTGTACATTCCTGGCAATAGTAGGTCTGCAGATGGGCACTTGTGAGGCTGCAGATGGGCACTGACCCTTATTTTGCTTCAGTTTTTTATTCAATATTTTTTTTTCCTAAACTTTGCTCTTAAAGTGAAGACGTGTGTTATACGACAATAAATACGGTATATCCAAAAAATACGCCCAAGCTTATCTCTTTACTCACACACGGCCAAAAAGGCAAGAGAGTTCTTGTTGGGCAGTGTATTAGTGCTCGGAGGAACACACTTAGATCGAATTTTAATGGTTCAAAGAATGTCAGGCAAAATGGTCGGCCCTCACGCATGTTCACTTCATCAAATCTGGTCCTCTTTGAAAAAAGTTTGGACACCCCTGACCTAGAGGTTACCAAAAGCTTTAGGAAATCAGATGTCTTATTTGTACTTTTTTCTGGGGCCTAGAAAGGTAAAGGAGCTTCTGAAACCACCATAGCCAGGTAGATAAAGCAGGCAATTGCTGAATCCTATAGGGTTATGAAGGTTTCTTTGCCATTTATCAACGCGTATTCAACAAGAGCCTTGTACACATCTTGGGCCGAAAGAGCTGGAGCCTCACTGGAACAAATGCAGTACAGTATCTCACAAAGTGAGTACACCCCTCACATTTTTGTAAATATTTTATTATATCTTTTCATGTGACAACACTGAATAAATTACACTTTTCTACAATGTAAAGTAGCGAGTGTACAGCTTGTATAACGGTGTCAATTTTCAGTCCCCTCAAAATAATTTATCGTCAATGTCTAAACTGCTGGCAACAAAAGTGAGTACACCCCTAAGCCAAAATGTCCAAATTTTGCCCAATTAGCCATTTCCCTCCCTGGTGTCATGTGACTAGTTAGTGTTACAACGTCTCAGGTGTGAATGGGGAGCAGATGTGATTTGGTGTCATCAATCTCACTCTCTCATACTGGTCACTGGAAGTTCTAAATGGCACCTCATGGCAAAGACTGCTCTGAGGATCTGAAAAACAATAATTGTTGCTCTACATAAAGATAGCCTAGGCTATAAGAAGATTGCCAAGATCCTGAAACTGAGCTGCAGCATGGTGGTCAAGACCATACAGCAGTTTACCAGGACAGGTTCCACTCAGAGCAGGCCTTGCCATGGTCGACCAAAGACGTTAAGTGCATGTGTTCAGCGTCGTATAAAGAGGTTGTATTTGGGAAATAGATGTATGAGTGCTGCCAGCATTGCTGCAGAGGTTGAAGGGTTGGGGGTCAGCCTGTCAGTGCTCAGACCATACGCCACACACTGCATCAAATTGGTCTGCATGGCTGTCGTTTCAGAAGGAAGCCTCTTCTAAAGATGATGCACAAGAAAGCCCGCAAACAGTTTGCTGAAGACAAGCAGACTAAGGACATGGATTACTGGAACCATGTCCTGTGGTCTGATGAGACCAAGATAAACTTATTTGGTTCAGATGGTGTCAAGCGTGTGTGGCGGTAACCAGAAGAGGAGTATAAAGACAAGTGTGTCCTGCCTACAGTCAAGCATGGTGGTTGGAGTGTCATGGTCTGAGGCTGCATGAGTGCTGCTGACACTGGGGAGCTACAGTTCATTGAGGAAACCATGAATGCCAATGCGTACTGAAGCAGAGCATGACCCCCCTCCCTTCAGAGACTGGGCCACAGGGCAGTATTCCAACATAACGACCCCAAGCACACCTCCAAGACAACCACTGCTTTGCTAAAGAAGCTGAGGTTAAAGGTGATGGACTGGCCAAGCATGTCTCCACACCTAAACCCTATTGAGCATCTGTGAGACATCCTCAAACAGAAGGTGATGGAGCACAAGGTCTCTAACATCCACCAGCTCTGTGATGTCACCATGGAGGAGTGGAAGAGGACTCCAGTGGCAACCTGTGAAGCTCTGGTGAATTCCATGCCCAAGAGGGTTAAGGCAGTACTGTAAAATAATGGTGGTCACAAAAAATATTGACAATTTGAGCCCAATTTGGACATTTTGACTTGGGGGTTTACTCACTTTTGTTGCCAGCGGTTTAGACATTAATAGCTGTGTGTTGAGTTATTTTAAGGGGACAGCAAATCTACACTGTTAAATAAGCTGTACACTCGCTACTTTACATTGTAGCAAAGTGTAATTTCTTCAGTGGTGTCAGATGAAAAGATATAATAAAATACACTCCCATCCATCTTTTTATTTTCCCATGTTAAGTACATACCTGTTAAGTTTCGAATGTACCTTTTGCTTCTGTTATAACTTTGTATCGACCTTTTGTTAGAATATAATCACTTGTAAACAAAAAAAAAATACACTCCCATCACCATGCTTGACTGTAGGCAAGACACACTTGTCTTTGTACTCGTCGCCTGGTTGCCACCACACATGCTTGACACCATCTGAACCAAATAAATGTATCTTAGTCTCGCCAGACAACAGGACATGGTTCCAGTAGTCTGCTTGTCTTCAGCAAACTGTTTACTGACTTTCTTGTGCATCATCTTTAGAAGAGGCTTCCTTCTGGGACAACAGCCATGCAGACCAATTTGATGTAGTGTGCAGGGTATGGTCTAAGTACTGACAGGCTCACCCCCCACCCACCCCTTCATCCTCTGCAGCAATGCTGGCAGTACTCTTACGTCTATTTTCCAAAGACAACCTTTGGATATGACAGTAAGCAACTGCACTCAACCTCTTTGGTCGACCATGGCGAGGCCTGTTTTGAGTGGAAACTGTCCTGTTGAACTGATGTATGGTCTTGGCCACCATGCTGCAGCTCAGTTTCAAGGTCTTGGCAATCTTCTTACAGCCTATGCCATCTTTATGTAGAGCAGCAATTCTTTTTTTCAGATCTTCAGAGAGTTCGTTGCCATGAGGTTCCAGTGATCAGTAAAAGAGAGAGAGAGATATAACGCCAAATTTAACACACCTGCTCCCCATTCACACCTGAGACCTTGTAACACTGAGTCACATGACATCGGGAAGGTAAAATGGCTAATTGGGCCAAATTTAGACATTTTCACTTAGGGGGTGTACTCACTTTTGTTGCCAGTGGTTTAGACATTAATGGCTGTGTGTTGAGTTGAATTCTGGCTCATCGTCTCATAGGTTGTCCTGGGAGAAGACTGGAGAAAAGCTGAGTTAGACTAACGTTCCACTTTTAAGCATTTTCTTGCATTCATATGACACTAGCAATGTTTTGCATTTGCACTTGATATATTGAAGTTGATTTATTAAAGGCAAATAGACTGTTCACATTGCAAGGGAATTTTCCCTTGGCTTAGTGAATGTGGTGAAAATCCACTTTGGATGATGGAGGTGAGCAGAACTTCACCTATTTCTCTAATTGAAGTGAACATTACCTTGAATCGTGCCTCTAGTATATTAACCCCAGGAACAAATGTGTGTTTATTGCTATCCTGTTTATGCGAAAGGACATCTACCCTCTGTATGGAAAATGATATTCCATTGATCATATGGTTAATAAAAACAGCAGGATTTACCTTGCCCGTAAATTCATTGTGTGCTAAATCGGCTTACCCTTTTCCCAGAATCTTGCACCAGGAATATATTGCACGCTGCATCTTTTATGGCCTCCCTCTTGTGGATTGCAATCAACACTACAAAGATGAATGCAGGCTTTTTTTTAAAAATTCCAGACATAAATCTAACTGTCAGCACCTCTCTTTATGCATACATGACCTATACATGCAATGGGATGCTTCAGGCCCGGCGGAAACAATTTTACACCTGCTGGTAAGAACACTCTTACTTTCCACTGCTCATACGAATTACAGTAAGAATTTGTTTTCGTAGTGCTATACATGCTGATACACAGTACCAATTTATAGTACATTAAATGAATGCAATTGCCCAGTAAATATGCTGGATTTAGTTACTAAGGCCCAGATTCTCAAAAGACTTACGCCGGCGCAGCGCCATGTACGCCGTCGTAAGTCCTAATCTGACCCGTCGTATCTATGTGACTGATTCTTAGAATCAGTTACGCATAGATATCCATTAGATCCGACAGACGTAAGTCTCTTACGCCGTCGGATCCTAACTGCAATTTTTTTTGTCCGCTAGGTGGCGCTTCCGTCGATTTCCGCCTCGAGTATGCAAATTAGCTAGATACGCGAATTCCCGAACGTATGCGCGGCCGACGCAGTAAAGTTACGATGTTTACATTAGGCTTTTACTGGCGTAAAGTGGGCCCTGCTATATGAGGCGCAGCCAATGTTAAGTATGGCCGTCGTTCCTGCGTCAAAATTTTAAAAAGTTACGTTGTTTGCGTAAGTCGCCCGTGAATGGGGCTGGACGTCATTTACGTTCACGTCGAAACCAATGACGTCCTTGCTACGTCATTTGGAGCAATGCACACTGGGATATTTTAGTGACGGCGCATTCGCAGTTCGTTCGGCGCGGGGACGCGCTTCATTTAAATGATACACGCCCCCTACCCGCCGAATTTGAATTCCGCCGCGTGATTTATGCTATGCCGCCGCAACTTTACAGGCAAGTGATTTGTGAATAAAGCACTTGCCTGAAAAAACTTACGGCGGCGTAAGGTAAATCGGATACGTTACGCCGCCGCATAGATACGCCAGTCTACGAGAATCTGGCCCTAAGTTTTCTGTGGTGCAAAGGAAGTGAGGAATTTCCCTAATAAAAAGCTAAGAGAGATTCTAACTCTGGCCCATTCATTTCAAAACCTAAGAAAAAAGAATTGGCTAAAGCTGGGCATTAGTGCCTGGCAGGAGAATTCAAGTACACCACAACATTCAAAAGCCTGGGGTAGTATTTATATTGGGGGACATTTATCAAGCAAATTAGTGACATAATTAGTCACAAATCAGGTTTGGTCTACTTTAGCAGTCTCTGCATTCGATTTATAGATTGCTGCTCTATATTCCTGGACAGCCAAGTGCGACATTTCACATAGTTGTGGGACAGCTTTATTACCGAAGCCGAGATATTTTCACTCAGATGCACAATTAAGAAGTGGTCATGGTGGTTATTATTAAACAGAATTTATATAGCGCCAGCAGTTTGCGCAGCACTTTACAATGTTAGGGCAGACAGTACAGTTACAATACAATTCAATACAGGGGGAATCGGAGGGCCCTGCTCTTTAGAGCTTACAATCTAGAAGGGAGGGCCAAGTGGTACAAAAGACAATAACTGTGGGGATGAGCTGATGAAGAAAATTAAAGTACAGTTAGGTGGAGGCAGGATAGGCTTATCTGAAGAGATGTTTTCAGGGAATGCCTAAAGGTGGAGATAGACAGATTGGGGTAGGGAATTCCAAAGGATGGGAGATGCTGGGGAGAAGTCCTGTTATGGGAGGAGGTGAGGATGATTTGGTTTGTATTTTGAGACTAGGTTAGAGATGTAGCTGGGGGCAGAGTTGTGGATAGCTTAATAAGATGTTAGTATTTTATTCAGTGGGTGAGTGACGGCCAATGAAGGGATTGGCAGAGAGGGGTGTATCATAAATGTAAGAGTTGGATAGTTTAGCCAGTAGTGTGATGTGAACTGTAGAAGTAGTGTAATTGTCGATGTAGACACCTCCCTGAGGCCTGAAAGAAAACTTCTAGTCATCTTGGCTACAAGGATCCTCAGGGGGCATTCGCAAGGCCCCAGATGGTCTGCAAACTTTGATATCATCAGATCTAAGAAATAGATGTTATCTCTCATAAAATCTAAAATATTAGTGGCAGAGAGCGCAAAATAATCCCTTTTGATCGTACACAAGTGATGGTTTACGTGTGCATGTAGCGTGTGTAGATTCCTGGAAGAACACACAAAACTGTTCATTGAGGAAACCATGAATGCCAATGTGTACTGTGACATACTGAAGCAGAGCATGACTCCCCTCCCTTTTGGAGACTGGGCAGTATTTCAACATAACCCCAAACACACCTCAAAGACAACCACTGCCTTGCTAAAGAAGCTGAGGTTAAGGGTGATGGACTGGCCAAGCAAGTCTCCAGACCTAAACCCTATTGAGCATCTGTGAAGCATCCTCAAACAGAAGGTGGAGGAGCGCAAGGTCTTTAACATTCACCAGCTCTGTAATGTCACCATGGAGGAGTGGAAGAGGACTCCAGTGGCAACCTGTGAAGCTCTGGTGAATTCCATGCCCAAGAGGGTTAAGGCAGTTCTGTAAAATAATGGTGGTCACAAAAAATAATCACACTTTGAGCCCAATTTAAACATTTTGACTTAGGTGTGTACCCACTTTTGTTGCCAGCAGTTTAGACATTAATGGCTGTGTGTGGAGTTATTTTGAGGGGACAGCAAATTTACACTGTTATACATTGAGTCTTGCACAGTATAAGTTCCCCCTTATACCCCCAGTCACAGATTCACGTTGCGGTGAGCTAGACACCGTGGCCATGCATATCCGTGACAAGGGGTAGCAGATGATGATCAGTTTGTGAGGTGGATGAGTCTGGCAGCAGAATTCATGATGGACTGAAGAGGGGATAGCCAATTGAAAGGTAAGCCAATGAGGAGGGAGTTGGAGTAATCTAGGCGAGAGAGAACTAGGGAGTGAATTAGGAACTTTGTGGTTTCATTGGTTAGGAAGAGACATATTTTGGAGATGCTGCGGAGGTTGAGGCGGCAAGCTTTGGAAAGTGATTGGATGTGGGCCCGAAGGGAATGGGGAATGGTTGATGGTTGTGCCATTGCTCTGGACAGGGAAATCAGGGAAAGAGGCACGTTGGGGGAGGAAATATTATGAGCTTGATTTTGGACAAGTGATGCGTAGGGAGACTGATAGAGTGAGCTGTGGGGTGGAGAGAGAGATTTGGGTGTGATCAGTGTAGAAATTATATTCACCCAGCTGTCCCATGGAGGAGGTGTAGATTGAAAATAGGAAAGGTCCAACAACAGAACCTTGGGGGACCCCAATGGAGAAAAGAAGGGAAGAGGAGGAAGTAAAATTGTAAGTGACACTGAAGGTGTGGTGGAATAGGTAGAAAGAGAGCCAGTGAAGAGCACAGTCAAAGAGACCAAAGGAGTACATTTTTTTGAGGAGAAGGGGGTGGTAAAAAGTATCAAAGGCAACCAAAAGGTCCAGAAGTTGGAGTACAGAATAGTGTCCATTGGATTTTGCTGTTAGTAAGTCATTTGTGAGTTTTAAAAGAGCAGTTTCAGTGGAGTGTTGAGGACGAAATCTAGACTAAAGGGGATCAAGAAGGTTATTCTTAATGAGGTGGTCACTCGGTTGGTTGTAGACCAGGAATTCAAGGAGTTTAGAGGAAAAGTGGTGCAAGGAGATGGGGCGTAGATTGTGAAGGTTGGTAGGGTCCAAGGAAGGCTTTTTAAGTATGGAGGTGACTATGCATGTTTTAGAGAGTTGGGGGAAGATGCCAGAAGAGAGGGAGAGATTGAAGATGTGGGTGAGAGAGTGTAGGATGGAGTCAGAGGGTGACTGTAGTATTTGTTCGGGAGCTGGGTCCAGGTGGTTAGGTGGACTATAAAAAGAAGTTTAGCAACCTTGTCTGTAGTAGTAGGGTTGAATTGGGGGTGTATTGGTTGTACCTGTTGACATGGGGTGTAAAGTGGGGGATACTGTAAAAGTGGATATTTCATCACAAATTTAATCATTCTTATATTTGAAGTGATTGGCGATCTCCTGGGCAGTGATTGAGTTAGTGTGTGGAGGCATTGGAGGACGAAGTATAGATTTAAAGGTAGAGAAGAGTTGACGGGGGCTGGATGAGAAGGTGTTAATGAGAGTGATGCAATAGGTCTGCTTGGCAGTGTGGAGGGTAGAATTGTATTTTTGGAGGACAGATTTATATTGGTTGAAGTCTTGGAGAGTCTTGCGCCACAGATGCTATGGTTATATTTCATTCAGTTGCAGTGTCTATTACAGTTGTATGCAAAAGTTTAGGAACCCCTGACAATTTCCATGATTGTCATTTATAATATTTGGGTGTTTGGATCAGCAATTTCATTTTGATCTATCAAATAACTGAAGGACACAGTAATATTTCAGTAGTGAAATGAGGTTTATTGGATTAACAGAAAATGTGCAATATGCATCAAAACAAAATTAGACAGGTGCATAAATTTGGGCACCCTTGTCATTTTGTTGATTTGAATACCTGTAACTAATTAGCACTGATTAATTGGAACAGACAATTGGTTTGGTGAGCTCATTAAGCCTTGATCTTCATAGACAGGTGCATCCAATCATGAGAAAAGGTATTTAAGGTGGCCAATTGCAAGTTGTTGTTCTCTTTGACTCTCCTCTAAAGAGTGGCAACACGGGAGCCTTAAAATAACTCTCAAATGCCCTGAAAACAAAGATTGTTCTACATTATGGTTTAGGGCAGAGGTCTCCAAACATTTCAAACAAAGGACCAGTATATTGTCCTTCAGACTTTAGGAGGGCCAGATTGTGGCCAGCAGGGGCAGAACATGTCCCAGGCCAGACATCAGTGACCATAAATATGGCTTTAGGATTAGTGGTCAAAAAGAGTTGTAGTAGTGCCCCTATTAGTAGAAGAAATGTTATCCCATCATTGGGCCGGATAAATGCTAGCAAAGGGCCACATTTGGCCCTCGGGCCTCAAGTTTGGAGGCCCCTGGTTTAGGGAAAGGCTAGTTATCGCAGAGATATAAGCTGTCGGTGTCCACTGTGAGGAACATAGGGCCAGATCCACAGCCCGGCAGCGCAACGTAACTTTTTAGATTTAAGTTACACTGCCGCAAATTTCCTAAGTTAGGTACCGATCCACAAAACACTTACCTGGAAATTTGCGGCGGTGTAACTCAAATCCGTCCGGCGCAAGGCGGGCCAATTCAAATGGGGCAAGTCCCATTTAAATTAGGCGCGCTCCCGCGCCGGACGTACTGCGCGTGCTCCTGACGCTTTTTTCCTGACGTGCATTGCGCGACGTGACGTCATTTTTTGAACGCCGCGTAGCGTATTTCCGTTTTCCCGTACGGCTTACGCAAACGACGTAAAATTTAAAAATTCTACGCTGGAAGGACGGCCATACTTTACACAGCAGAACGCCTGCTGTGTAAAAGTATGGCTGCCTCACAAAAGTGTAACTAAGCGACGGGAAACTAACGTAGCAGCGACGTAGCGAACGCAAAAAAGCTTTGAGGATCGCCGTAAATCCTCATTTGCATACCCGACGCTGGATTACGACGCAAACTCCCCCCAGCGGCGGCCGCGGTACTGCATCCTAAGATCCGGCAGTGTAAAACAATTACACCTGCCGGATCTTAGGAATATCTATGCGTAACTGATTTTGTGAATCAGTCGCATAGATAGAAACAGGGATACGCCGGCGTATCCCTTTTGTGGATCTGGCCCATAGTGAGGAAATGGAAGACCACAGGCACAGTTCTTGTTAAGGCCAGAAGTGGCAGGCCACATAAAATATTGGAGAGGCAAAGGCGAAGGATGGTGAGAACAGTCAAAAACAGCCCACAGACCACCTCCAAAGACCTACAACATCAGCTTGCTGCAGATGGTGTCACTGTGCATCCTTCAACAATTCAGCGCACTTTGCACAGGGAGAAGCTGTATGGGAGAATGATGCAAAAGAAGCCTTTTCTGCGCACACACCACAAACTGAGTCGCTTGAGCTATGCAAATGCACATTTAGACAAGCCAGCTTAATTTTGGAATAAGGTGCTGTGCACTGAGGAAATAAAAATTTCGTTATTTGGTCATAACAAGGGGCGTTATGCATGGCAGCAAAAGAACACAGCATTCCAAGAAAAACACTTGCTACCCACAGTAAAATTTGGTAGAGGTTCCATCATGCTGTGGGGCTGTGTGGCCAGTGCCGGTACTGGGAATCTGGTTAAAGTTGAGGGTCACATGGATTCCACTCAATATCAGCAGATTATTGAGAATAATGTTGAGGAATCAGTCATAAAGTTGAAGTTACGCCGGGGCTGGATATTTCAACAAGAGAAGTACCCAAAACACTGCTAAAAATCTACTCGGACATTTATGCAGAGGAACATGTACAATGTTCTGGAATGGCCATTCCAGTCCCCAGACCTGAATATCATTGAACATCTGTAGGGTGATTTGAAGCGGCTGTCCATGCTCTGCAACCATCAAACCTAACTGAACTGAAGATGTTTTGTAAGGAGGAATGGTCCAAAATACATTCATCCAGAAGCCAGACACTCGTTACAGGCTATAGGAAGCATCTCGAGGCTTTTATTTCTGCTAAAGGAGGCTCTACTAAATATTGATGTGATTTTTCTTTTAGGGTGCCCAAATTTATGCACCTGTCTAATTTCATTTTAATGCATATTGCGCATTTTCTGTTAATCCAATAAACCTCATTTCACTACTGAAATATTACTGTGTCCTTCAGTTATTTGATACATCAAAATTAAATTGCTGATCCAAACACCCAAATATTTATAAATGACAATCATGGAAATTGTCAGGGGTTTCTAAACTTCTAAACTTTTTCATACAACTGTATATAATCTGTCCCATTGCTCCATTTAATATGCTTTGCTGTCTGACAAAATGTAGAATTTTTCCCCATTATAACGGACTTGTAACTAATCAGTTTTCTCTGAAAAGATTCACTTTTGGCCCAATACATTGCCAGAAGCCTTGAATAAATTGCCTTTCAGAGAAAAAATGGTCTGTTCACCTGTTACAGGTGGTTCTCAAAAAATTAGCATATTGTGATAAAGTTCATTATTTTCTGTAATGTACTGATAAACATTAGACTTTCATATATTTTAGATTCATTACACACAACTGAAGTAGTTCAAGCCTTTTTATTGTTTTAATATTGATGATTTTGGCATACAGCTCATGAAAACCCAAAATTCCTATCTCAAAAAATTAGCATATCATGAAAAGGTTCTCTAAACAAGCTCTTAACCTAATCATCTGAATCAACTAATTAACTCTAAACACCTGCAAAAGATTCCTGAGGCTTTTAAAAACTCCCAGCCTGGTTCATTACTCCAAACCGCAATCATGGGTAAGACTGCCGACCTGACTGCTGTCCAGAAGGCCATCATTGACACTTTCAAGCAAGAGGGTAAGACACAGAAAGAAATTTCTGAACGAATAGGCTGTTCCCAGAGTGCTGTATCAAGGCACCCCAGTGGGAAGTCTGTGGGAAGGAAAAAGTGTGGCAGAAAACGCTGCACAACGAGAAGAGGTGACCGGACCCTGAGGAAGATTGTGGAGAAGGACCGATTCCAGACCTTGGGGGACCTGCAGAAGCAGTGGACTGAGTCTGGAGTAGAAACATCCAGAGCCACCGTGTACAGGCGTGAGCAGGAAATGGGCTACAGGTGACGCATTCCCCAGGTCAAGCCACTTTGGGCTACAGAGAAGCAACACTGGACTGTTGCTCAGTGGTCCAAAGTACTTTTTTCGGATGAAAGCAAATTTTGCATGTCATTCGGTAGTCAAGGTGCCAGAGTCTGGAGGAAGACTGGGGGGAGGGAAATGCCAAAATGCCTGAAGTCCAGTGTCAAGTACCCACAGTCAGTGATGGTCTGGGGTGCCATGTCAGCTGCTGGTGTTGGTCCACTGTGTTTTATCAAGGGCAGGGTGAATGCAGCTAGCTATCAGGAGATTTTGGAGCACTTCATGCTTCCATCTGCTGAAAAGCTTTATGGAGATGAAGATTTCATTTTTCAGCACGACCTGGCACCTGCTCACAGTGCCAAAACCACTGGTAAATGGTTTACTGACCATGGTATTACTGTGCTCAATTGGCCTGCCAACTCTCCTGACCTGAACCCCATAGAGAATCTGTGGAATATTGGGAAGAGAAAGTTGAGAGACGCAAGACCCAACACTCTGGATGAGCTTAAGGCCGCTACCGAAGCATCCTGGGCCTCCATAACACCTCAGCAGTGCCACAGGCTGATTGCGTCCATGCCACGCCGCATTGAAGCAGTCATTTCTGCAAAAGGATTCCCGACCAAGTATTGAGTGCATAACTGAACATAATTATTTGAAGGTTGACTTTTTTTTTATTAAAAACACTTTTCTTTTATTGGTCGGATGAAATATGCTAATTTTTTGAGATAGGAATTTTGGGTTTTCATGAGCTGTATGCCAAAATCATCAATATTAAAACAATAAAAAGGCTTGAACTACTTCAGTTGTGTGTAATGAATCTAAAATATATGAAAGTCTAATGTTTATCAGTACATTACAGAAAATAATGAACTTTATCACAATATGCTAATTTTTTGAGAACCACCTGTATATTAAAGTAAAACTAAAGGCAAAACTTTTTCCCTTTTTTTTCCATTTTGGATAGAGCAATGAAGGGCTATAGTCCTGTCAGATTTTTTTTTTTTCATCTGTGTCCCATTGTGGAGATTTCCCTTCACTTCCTGCCCTTTAGCCAAATAGGAAGTGAGAGAAAATCCCTGCAAATAAGGGAATTCCTTTGGGACTCGCAGATCACCAGAACTAGTGACTCCATTGCAAGATGTTCCCTTTATTACTTTTCTGGGGACAACCCAAAATGTCGCATTTTCTTTTACTTTCAATAATAATGGTAAACAGGACATTGAGAGGCTGAATCTTTCTAACAGGTACACAGACAACAATAAAAACTGACGGGTTCTAATCCCTCTCCACTCGATCCAAAACCCCAATTTTTTTGCCTTTAGTTATACTTTAACTCTCACTTTAACCACTTCCTGCATGGCCTAAGCAAAATGACAGCCGGGCTGTGGTTCAGTAATCCTAACTAGGCGTCATATGACGTCCAGGAGGATAACTGCCAGCGCCCGCCCATGGGGGCAAGCAGCGCAGCGATCGGTGGTGCAGCGTGTCAGTCTGATGGAGGCTCTATACCACATGATCAGCCGAGTCCAATCATGGCTGATCACAGTGTAAACAGGAGGGCGCGAGTAGAGGAGAGCCGATCGGCTGCTCTCCTTTATCAGCGCAGCCCCCCAGCGGATGCCCACACAGAACCACCAGGTATGACCATTAGGGATGCCACACAGTGCTCTAAAAGGTACCAATCAGTGCCCACAAATGGGGCCAGTCAGTGCCCACTACAAATGCCTGTCAAATGCCTCCATCAGTGATGCCCATTAGTGCCTACCTATCAGTACCCATCAGCACCGCCTATCAATGCCCATCAGTGCTGCCCCTCCGTTCCCATCAGTATCCATTATCAGTGCTCATGAGTGCAGCCTCATCAGTGCCCATCAGTAAAAGAGAAAACTTACCCATTTACAAAATGTTATAACAGAAACAAAGAAAAACTTTTTTAAAAAAATCAAAATTTTCCCAGCAGTGATCAAATACCACCAAAAGAAAGCTCTATTTGTGGAAACAAAATGATAAAAGATTTGTTTGGGTGCAGTGTAGCATGACCGCGCAATTGTCATTCAAGCGCTGAAAAATTGGCCTGGGCAGGAAGGTGGTAAGTGCCTGGTATTGAAGTGGTTAAATAAACCCTGTCTTAGAACTGCACGATTCTGGCTAAAAATGAGAATCACAATTGTTTTGCTTAGAATAAAGGTCACGATTCTCCTTTCACATTATACAAAAAGAAATTGGGCTAACTTTACTGTCTAGTTTTTTTATTTTTATTCATTAAAGTGGATTTTTTTTTCTTAATGCTTTGAAAAACCAATGTGCAAATCAGTGTGATATAATATATTGCAACAACCACCATTTTATTCTCTAGAGTCTCTGCTAAAAAAAAAATTGTGCTAGAAAAATAATTTTCCAGCATAAAATGATTTTTACTTGTAAGCAACAAATGTCAGAAAAGGTTTGGTCTTTAAACGGTTAAACTTCCTTCATCTACACGCCAAGTTCTTTCCTTTGATAAAAGAACGAAAAGATACTTTGTTTCTACCTTTTCGCATTTTGTAATAAAACTTGGCAGGCTGCCTGGATTTTGTTTTTCCAGCTGTGAGAACTCTCTGCACTTGTTAGAAAGATCGTGACATGCTGTTTTGAAGATCGGGAAGGGAAAAAGATAGTTACATTATAATGCTTTATTTAAGCATTTCTCTAGAATTTCCAAACTCATTATATACTCCTTGAGTAAAAATCTAATAACATGTAGTGGGGATGGGGAAGTAAATGGGATTAAGGGAGTGCACAGGGCAGAGAACTGGACGGTCTGGGGAGGCTGGCATTTTACAAAGTGCTAAGCATGCTACCTTGCTGGCTGGGGAAGCACTCACCATGTGGTTTGTAGGGCATTGTTCCATAACTCCCAGGCAGCAGCCAGGCAGATAAAGGAAGCCTGCGTCTCTCTGCCAATACAGCTTGTCAGGGGGCTTGAGATTTAACAGACAGACAGAGCATTGTGGAAAGCGGAAGATCAGGTGGGTAAACATCCCTCCTTCACATTCTCGTTCCATTTTTTTTCGTTGAGGAAAATTGGAATTCATTTTCTCCATAATTTTTGTCAATTGACTTAATTCAAATGTTATTTCCCTTTAGTTTTTGTCACTGAAAACATGCAGTTAACAAAAATTCTGACAAATATTTTCCTCAACAAAATTAACACTGTCAGGAAGCCCGACCTTGGATGTAACACGAAGGCGATCCCCACAAACATTATGCAATTCTTAAAGTTCTAGACCTCAGATGTGATTGTTTTATGTGCGGTTTGAGCACTACTTGTGCTATATTTTAATATGTGTTTTTATGCTACCATTTTTAATATATATTGAGTATATACAGAGAGCACTATTTGTCCTCCATTTTTTGTTTTACATATGCCACTAATCTGCATTAGGAGATAGATCGGGATACCTACCATCGGCCATATATAAACCACAGGCATCAGGTGTATAGAGCCCCAGTGGGTGGCACAATAAAAAGTGCTGTTAGACATCTAGACATCTAAATAATAGGTCTTATAAGGAGGTGAGCGATTCATTTTACACATGGTATTATGCACGTATATGATGTTATCCAGGAAGAGGAGGGAATTTATAGAACACATTGGTGATTGAAACACTTTGATATAGACATATTTATGGACTTTTTATGAATTGTTACAGATTGCACCATGTTATTTTAGTATTTTTTAGGTTGATGGGCTGCCTTTCTAAGCAGTAGGAATGTTTAGAATACAAGCATGGGCAGGAAGGCTTCTGCGCATCTATTTTGTACACATTGTTTAATTAGGCCTTGTTCACACAGATGATTACTTGCATGCCGTATGCAAGGCCTTGTTTTGCCAGGGACAGGTGTTGCGTGCATTATCGTGCTGGCAGTCCTTAGATGTCTTTTGGCAGCACAGTCACCGCTGTTGTTTCCCAATTTGACATTTATGTGTGCGTCAACCTGGGTGCATTTGAGACTATGAACCCTCACCCACACAAATATGATATTGGGACATGGACTGTACAACTGTGTGTCTAAATAGACATCTATGGGACTGCTGGTAAGATGATGCACCCATCCCCGTGCTGGCCAAACACAGCTCTGCACTGGGCACTCAAGTGATCGGCCATGTGAACGAGACCTAATGCAGTACACTCTGAGCAACTTTATTCCAACGGATGTGTTAATCACGTACTCTGTATGCATAAGTGTTGACCCATAAGCATATATTATTCTTTGGATTAATGAATGCCCACTTTTAGCCCAAATTGGGTAATTTTTTTTTATTATTGTTGCCATTTCATACTCGAAATAATTTGGGTAATATTTGACGTTGTACTGGGACTTATGGTAGAAAGCTGGGAAATGAGAAAGTAAACAATCACTGTACTTGTCTTGGAGGTAGCTAATTTGTATGTGGCATGCATTGTGTGTCTGCTTTTTTTCCACAAGTCAAAATCACTAATTTTTGTTTTGTGACAGATTCTAAATAGTATACCAGCAGTATTGCCATCCACTGCCACTATATTTTCTTGGCTTATCTGGTCTAATTTTTCTATTTTCATGGTGTAAATTCCAGTTTGCACAATAGCAAGCTGTCCTAAAAGTCCATTGAAGCCACAGTGCTTCTTTAACAGGGCGTCTGAATGACTCCTTAACCATCATCACAGCATGTTCAGCTGCCCGGTGTATTGTTGGAGATTTAATCTGTAAGTTGAAGGCTTGAATGTAAGCCTACAGAACTAGTACATTGTTAAGCGTGGCATGATAATGAAGACATGCCAGGGAGTTCTTTTGTGAAGAGTATGATAAAAATAGCTGTTGTCGGACATTCTGTTATCTATACTGGAAGGACATGTACAGTGGTCATTGTTTGCCATGCAAGATTATCATATGGATGCCACTGTATCTGAAAGTTTTTTATTTTTTTTCTCATGTAGTGTAAAAATAAGGATTAGTAAGCAATGTTTTCATTTGTTTATTAGCAAATCTGATCCTTTAACAAAACATATCAAAGTATAACCTTCATGGTTGTACTACTGAACTGTTATTTAGTAACTCTTGTACTGTTTATCAGTCATCTCTCATCAATAAGGCTGTTTCTTTAATGCCTCTATATGGGATAAACATCTGAGCAGCCATTCATCAAGACTCTTATGTCCAAAAGAACAGGAGTATCATGTCCTCTAGCAAAATGAAGGTATTAACATAGATTGATGTGGTAGATAGGAATGTTACATCACTGCATGATCTCCTTACTGTAATTGTAGATTAGTCTGTGTAACAGAATCCAATTGTTTTTAGTGCCACTGTGGGAAGAGTTTTTGCAGACTAGATCAGACTTAGATATACACTCACCGGCCACTTTGGTAGGTACACCTTGCTGGGAAATGTAGCCTGAGTTTCCTGTTCTTATCTGACAGTAGTGGCACCCAATGTTGTCTTCTGCTGCTATGACCCATCTGCTTCAAGGTTTGATGTGTTGTGCGTTCAGAGATGTTTTTTCATACCTTAGTTGCAACAAGTGTTTTTTTGAGTTACTGTTGCTTTTTTATCATCTCAAACCAGTCTGCCCATTCTCCTCTGACCTCAACAAGGCATTTTTGTCCACACAACTGCCACACACTGGATACTGTCTCTTTTTCCGACCATTCTCTGTAAACCCTAGAGATGGTTATGCATGAAAATCCCAGATCAGCAAAACTAAAAATATAACAGTAGAAACTATCCATACCATAAAACCCACCCTAGAACATGTATCAAATGGCTGCAGTGAAGATGGTTGCCTACATAGGGATAGCTACACTGGATATTGTTGCCCTGTAGACCCCTTCTGTTCCTCTGGGTAACAATTGCAGGATCCTTCCTTTGCTATGTTAGCTCATTAGTGACTACCACACCACGTTTGAGAGGGTCATCTTCTAATAAGAAGGCTATGGGATCGTAGACAGTACTTAATCCATATAATACCCTTCTATAATATAATTAATGATAATAAAAACATTACATATTTTAATAGATTGAAATTGGCCGTGGACTTTTATTATTGGCAATAAATTATATTTTAATCCAATTTCATAACACACACATTTGATGTTTTATTACCAAATATTTTCACACCAAACCAATTATTATATATTTTACACACATTTTGAATACATAAGTGATAACTCAGCCATTACAGCTCGAGTTCTAACCATTTTAACCAAAAAACTGTCCCACGAGACAGGCTCAACCTAAATGAGCCTGGCACCCCACACGAACCACGGCCAATTCAATACAAGGTTCCAAATCTAAATTAAAAATATCCAGTGCAACTGCAGACAAATGCACATTAATCTTTCTGTAAAAACCTCTCAAACCCCCTTCTAGGTCAACATGGCGAAAAGACAAGCCATTAATAGAAGGCATGAACTTTGAAATCGCTCGGTTGATATGTTTCCTGATTTTATCAAAATGTTTGAACTCAGGAACTAACAACCACTGTAATCTAGTAATTATTTCTGAAAAAACTAGGATGGTATTAGGCAAAATCGAATGGATATGGAATAAATCAAATTTAATTTGACATATAATTTCCAGCGTTTTGCGGTGACCTATATCATTTCTAGATAAACGAAAAATTAGGATACCAGGAGGAGGACAGTTTAAGTACATGTAGGACAATGCCTTGCGCAATTCAAACCATGACATACCCCTTTTACCAAACCACCACATTTTTAATTGATCAGTCCGAAGTCCCAAATTAGAACCATAGACTCTCTCTAAAGCACGTTGATGAGCCCAATGGATGTATGAGTGACCTATAATCCAAACATGGCACAGTGAATCTGTAAAATTTTAAACAAAAATGAGGTCTAACATATGAACGATAACAAGAAGACCGCCAACCCCCTATACATTTAATATCATTTTCAGACAATCCCAGGTTAGAAGCTTCTGTAGCAGCCCCAATACGGAATGAATGGGATGTAATACATAAGTGATGCAAATTGAGAAAATGCAAACATTTCTTCAGTACGGATTTGAATTGAAAACGGGTGAGAGGTAAGCAAGTTGCATAAAGCAACAGGTGGGACTCGCTAGACGGTCTTAAGTTGGTACTGTTGTACCAAGAAAACTGGACAAACTGGAGAGTTGCCAAGTTGTCGAAGTAATCCAATGCCCTCGACCCAGCTGATCAGTTTTACTCTTTCTCAAGAAGATCTGCAGGAAGCCACTACTCAGTTTTACATCAGATATGAAAATTCCAGAGGAATCTCCAGTCTTAAGAGGAAGCAATTCTGAGATGTGAAATGCTCCAAAAAAACTGAGACTAAAAGCTACTCTAAGGAGAGAAGCAAACAGAAGTAGTGGACTCGCATAAGCGAGATAGAACATCAGCAGTAATTGGTAATCTCGAGTCCGCAACCATATTGCGTTTGCGATATCCTTTCAGCGCTTGTCTCACCGAAAATAATTCTGTACAAGAATGAAAACCTTGCAATTTAAGAAAAAAATAAATTCCTGCCAAAGTCTTTGTTACATGGAAATACGAATAACAACGTGCCAATAAAGAATCCAAAAAAGACTCAATTCCGAGAATTGAGAAGATCCGAATCCCATATTGCTCAAATATGAGCACCAGGAAAACCACGCGGCTTCATAAGTCGTCCACGTGAAAGGTGTAATCGAATTTTGAATAGAGGAAGCCACATTAGTTAAAGCAGGTCCCATAAATGTGGCGGACACCGGCAACCCTCTCCATCTGCCTCCGAAACCAGAAACCGAAATTTTTGGACCTGAAAACGGGACAATAAGTCAGCAATGACGTTATCTACTCCTGGAACAAATTGAGCTTTCAGCCAAATATTTAATTTTAAACATTGTAATACTATTTGCCTCATCATAGTAAGAACTGGTAAAGACTTGGAGGAGAGGCAATTAATCGCATAAACCACCCCTTTGTTATTGGAATGGAATAAAAGCCTACGATTTCTAAAATAAGGACCCCACAACTCTAGGGCAACCAATATGGGAAAGAGTTCCAAAAGAACAACAATTTTAGTCAAACCTTTATATTTCCAAGATTGTGGCCAACGATCAGCTGACCAATGTCCTTGCCAAAAGAGACCATAGCCAACAGACCCAGAAGCATAAGGCCATAAATTGAGAGCAGACGTAGAACAAAAAGGTGCCTGCCATAGCGTACAACCATTATAATTTAACAAAAACTTGCGCAAATTATTATATCTTCTTTTAACTCTGCAGTAATGCGTATAAAATAAAATGGAGAGGAAACACCCGAAACAGACCGATACAAACGCTTAGAGAAGACTCTACCCATAGGGATAACTCCTGGAGGCAAAAGCCAACAATCCTAACAACGTCTGTAATGTTTTCAAGGTAACTTTGTTTGGAAAGAACAAAAAAAACTAGATCCAATTATTTTTTTACTTTTTCCACAGGCAACCTAAATACAATGTCAACGGTATAGAAATGCCCAAAAATTCAAGGCAAGTGGTTGGAAAAACTGTTTTTTCAGGGGCTAAGGGGACTCCAAATTTTCTACATACTACTTGAAATTCTCCCAAAAGTAGAAACAGTCCCTATAAACAGAAAGTCATCTAAATAATGAATCCAATTAGACCACCCAGATTTAAAGGATACCACCCATTCTAAGAAAGTTGAGAATTTCTCAAAATAACGACATGAAAGTGAGCAGCCTATAGGGAGGCATTTGTCGTACTAAAAATCCACCATCGAAAAAAAACCCTAAAGGATTAAAAGCTTTGGGATGTATAGGTAGTAACCTGAATGCAGATTTTATATCCGCTTTTGACAACAACACACCTTTACCAATATTGCCAATCTTATCCAAAGCATTGTCAAAAGACGCATAAGATACCCTACAGAGAGAAGGATCTATGCTATCATTAAGCGACATTCCATCCGGAAAGGATAAATGGTGGATGAGACGGAAAGTTTTATGATCGATCTTAGGAATAATACCCAATTGCGAAAATCCAAATATTGGAAAAAGGGGGGGAATCAAAAGGGCCAGCTACACGACCTTCTTGGACCTCTCTTAAAATGTTATCAGCTACAATGGCAGCGTGCCGTTGAACAGATGGTATATTATCATGAAGCAAACACCTAGAACCTGAGAAAAAGGGCAGTAGCGGTACTCCTCAGCGCGACCCAAAAAACGACTTAAAAAAAACAACCCAGACACCTGCTGCTGCCCACACAACCTTAAGGAAGCCCCCCTGCAACAATGGACTGCTTTCTGGACAAAAGCAGTCTGCGGGTTCTTTCGGACTGGCAGCAAACCAAGACCAGAGATGTGGCCTTGTTATGCATCATGGTAGATGCGCCTGCTATGGAGGTGAGTGGCGGCCCCACCCCTCCCTTACCACAGCCAGATACCACAAAAAGAATCGCCCAAGCTGTTGCTGCGATTCTGGCCCCTACCATAGAAGCTTCTGTGGAAAAAATTGTGGGTAGGCAGTGTGATAGGATGTGATGCAGTCGGCTGCAAGGCTGGGGTACTTATCTTGTTACACAAAAACCTTAAATGTGAAGTAGTAAAAATAGACTCACCGTCCACATTTGTTTGGGCAGGGCTTTTTTTTACTCAGAAAACAGGTGCAAG
Source organism: Rana temporaria (assembly GCF_905171775.1). NCBI lineage: Eukaryota > Metazoa > Chordata > Amphibia > Anura > Ranidae > Rana > Rana temporaria. Next base: position 237,511,194 of record NC_053493.1, on the reverse strand, counting down.
ATCACAGGTGTGGTCAAATTTCATTAACAATGGGAGGGTCTTAAAGGGGCATTAAATACCATGAGTGCGTTACGTGCAGAGTTGGGTGGGGGGGGACAGAGTGCAAAGTTCAAGGTTGCGCTGCATACAGAGTGCAGAGTTCAGGGGTGCCCTACACACAGAGTGAAAGATTTTCCACAGCTGCTAACCTCTGCATTCCCCATCCACATCTCACTTTCACCCCTGTCTATTATCATGCAAATGTTATAATTAGGGATGAGCTTCGCGTTCGAGTCAAACTCACGTTCAAATCGAACATCGTATGTTCGTCAGTTTGTCGAAATAAGAACGTTAAGGGCCGTTCACGCCAAATTCGAGTGGCGCGTCACGGCCCATAATTCACTGCGGCATCGCAGTGCATTGCTGGCTGATGATTGGCCAAGCATGCACTATGACCCGCATGCTTGGCCAATCACAGCGCACAAAAAACGAAGAGCCATAAAGCTACATAGTGTGTGTACTGCCTTTGTCCTCTGAAGTTTGCACCTAAAGCTACGTAGTGTGTACTGCCTTTGTCCTCTGCAGTTTGCACCTAAAGCTACATAGTGTGTGTACTGCCCTTGTCCTCTGCCGTTTTCACGTAAAGCTACGAGGTGTGTGTACTGCCTTTGTCCTCTGCAGGCCATTACTATGTCTGGAAGGACAACAAGGAGAGGCAGAGAGTCACGAGGGCAAGCAGGCTCTGTGTCTAGAGGCAACAGTGCTGGTCGTGGACACGGTTCATCCTCCTCAGCACTTGGCGGTTGGACACGCTCGTCCTTGCTTTCGGGAGCTGGCCGCATTGAGCCACAACATGCCGAAGACTTGGTAGAGTGGATGACCAAGCCGTCCTCATCCTCCTCATCCTCTCTCACCCAGGCTTAGGGTACTTTGTCTGGCAAAGCAGCTGCCAAGGTGTCCTCTTCCCTCTGCTCAATGGCATCAGTCACTCCTTCCCTAGCCCCACCATGTTTTCCTGAGTCCCCCGAACTGTTTGACCACAGTGTTGGGTACATGCTGCATGAGGATGCGCAGTAACGTGAGCCCAGAGAAAGGGAAAGCCCAAGAAGGACAGCAATCTGGCAGTCATGTTCCCCCAGCTGCAGCATACTGCCAGGTTTTCTACAGTGATGAGGGAGGGGATCATGAGGTCACTGACTGTACATGGGTGCCTGATAGGAGAGAGGAGGAGCAGGAGGCACAGGCACATCTCCAATGAGGCAGGATGCCCTCCAGAGGCCAGCTTATGGGCAGCACACCGACTGCATCACAATGCAGAGCTACGCATGTGCAGGGCGCTGCTGTGTCTCAGCGTTATTACAAAAGTTCTTTGGTGTGGGCCTTTTTTTAGATGAGTGCATCAGATCGCACCATTGCTATTTGCAACATATGTCTCAAGTGTATCTCGCGTGGCCAAAACATTATCCGCTTGGGCACCACATGCTTGACCAGACATATGTCGACCTGCCATGCAGTTCGTTGGCAAGCTTACTTTAAAGACCCACACCAAAGAACAAAGCGGACCTCCCCTTGTCCCTCATCAGCTGAGATCTCCAACCCCACTATACCCTCAGTCCTCTCTGGAGCCTGCACTGATACGACTGAAGGTGTAGAATTAGGTGTGTCACAGCCTAGTACATGCGGGCAATCTACTATCGGTACACCAATGGCAGATTGTACCAGGCAAATTTCCCTGCCCCAGCTGCTGCGGCACCAAAAGAAGTTCTCTCCTAGCCATCCACATGCCCAGCAGTTGAATGCTAGCTTAGCTAAATTGCTAGCACTTCAACTGCTGCCTTTTCAGTTGGTAGATTCTGCCCCCTTCCGTGAGTTTGTGGTATGTGCGGTACCTCAGTGGTAAGTTCCCAAACGCCACTTTTTCTCATGGAAGGCCATTCCGGCTCTCTACCGCCATGTGGAAGGCAATGTCCATGCCTCGCTGGACAGGGCGGTCAGTGGTAAGGTGCATATTACCGCTGACTCATGGTCCAGCAGGCATCGACAGAGACGTAACCTATCTTTCACGGCGCATTGGGTGACTCTGCTGGCAGCTGGGAAGGACGCAGGACAAGGTACAGTAGTGTTGGAGGTTGTTCCGCCACCACGCCTCCAAAATGCTACTACTGGTTGTGACACACCTCTCACCTCCACCCCCTCCTCTTCTTCCTCTGTGGCCTCTTCCTGTGCTGATGTGTCCTCGGAACCAGCGGTGCTCCGTAGGCATTCAAGGGGCTACGCAGGCAAAGAGATGCCATGCGGTGCTTGAGCTGGGGACAGGAGCCACACTTGGGCAGAGGTTCTGTCAGCTCTGCAGGGGCAGGCTCAGAATTGGTTGACGCCACGCCAGCTTAAGCCAGAAATGGTGGTTAGCGACAATGGCACCAACCTCCTCTCCGCCCTGCGACAGGGTCAACTGACCCATGTGCCCTGTTTTGCTCATGTCCTTAATTTGGTGGTGCAGCGGTTCTTGGGCAGGTACCCGGGCTTACAGGATGTCCTGAAGCAGGCCAGGAAAGTCTGTGTGCATTTCCGATGGTCATATAATGCCAGTGCTCAGCTGGCAGACCTCCAAAGGGAATACAACCTGCCCAAGAACCGCCTAATCTGTGACATGCCCACCAGGTGGAAATTCTACGTTGGCCATGCTGCAGCAGCTGCACACGCAGCAGAGGGCCATCAAGTATCTGTGCCAATATGGCAGCAGAACTAGGTCAGGGAGCTTGATTTTTTCCCACGTCAGTGGGCCATGATCAGGGATGCATGCACTGTCCTGTCACCATTTGAGGAGGCCACGAGGATGGTGAGCAGTGACAGTGCATGCATCAGTGAGACTGTCCCTCTTATTCACATGTTGGAGCACATGCTGCGTGGAATAATGAACAGGGCCCTTGAGGCAGAACAGAGGGAGGAAGAGGAGGACTTCCTTACCTCTCAAGGCCCCCTTTATCCAGACAGTGTTCCTGCTTGCCCTCTTATCACACAGAAAGAGGACGAGGAGGAGGATTGTGTCAGCATGGAGGTGGAGCCTAGCACTCAGCATCAGCAGCAGTCTTCAAGGGATCAATTACAGTCCCAAGGAACCCATGGACTTGTACGTGGCTGGGATGAGGTGGCTGCGGATCATGTCGTCCTCAGTGACCCAGAGGACTCCGCACCGAATGCCTCAGCAAACCTACGTTGTATGGCCTCCCTGATCCTGCAAAGCCTGCGGAAGGATCTTCGTATTCGTGCTATCAAGGAGAGGAATCATTGCTGGCTGGCAACTCTCCTTGATCCACGTTACAAGAATAAGGTTTCTTCGGGAGGCCTTGCAGAAAGGCCTGTGCAACGCGTTCCCAGAGACTGGGGGGTTACAAAATCTAGGTCCTGGACAACGTGTTGCTGAGGCTTCGGTCAGTCACAGAAGGAGCGGTGGAGAAGGTGGCCGTTTGACCAATGCGTTCAGACAATCTTTTAGTCCGCAGCCCCAAGATATGACCGGTTCCAGCAACCATCGCCAGCGTCTGTTTTACATGGGGCGGGAATACCTAGGGGCAAGATCAGACTTGGACACCTTTCCCACCGAAAATCCTCTGGCTTACTGGGTCTTGAGATTGGATCACTGGCCAGAGCTTGCACAGTATGCAATTGAGCTACTGGCTTGTCCTGCATCCAGCGTTTTTCAGAACGCACATTCAGTGCTGCTGGAGGCTTTGTAACCGATCACAGGGTGCGCCTCTCCACCGACTCGGTCGATCGACTGACCTTCATAAAAATGAATCAGGCTTGGATCACCACCAGCTACCAAGCACCTGATGCTGATGTAACTGAATATTTTTTTTTTTAAATGTCAGATCCCTTCAAGACTGCCTATGCTGATGCTGAGTGACTATACTGTTATGTTGAGTGACTATCCTTTTCCTCCTCAATGATCATGCTGATAGCTTGTAAGAACATTTTTGGTTCTGGGCACCGCAGTTTTAAATTACTTTTTTCTTATAGTAATCTCATTTTGTGCAGGGACAGTTCTAAACACGTGCCACCTCAGACATACTATAGACACCCAGCAGGTACGATATTTAAAGGATTTTTTTTCACTTTAAGCATCATTAAAATCACTGCTCCAGAAAAAACGACCGTTTTTGAAACTTTTTTTCATTGATACATGTTCCCTGGGGCAAGACCCGGGTTCTCAAACCCGTTTTGCGACAAGAACTTGCATTATAGGCTTTAAAATGAGCACTTTTGAATTTGAACGTTCGAGCCCCATTGACGTCAATGGGGTTCTAAATGTTCGCGCGAACGTTCGGTCCGTTCGAAGGTTCTGGTGCGAGCCGGTGGGGGGGGGGGTATTCGCCTCATCCCTAGTTCTAATACACCATTGCACTTTGTTTTACTAGCTTAAGTGAAAATCAGACTTGTACTAGTCAAGTTTGTGAGCCTCTTATCTTTGATGACTAACAGAGTACCAAATGTCAAGTAGTTTAACTTTAAGGAATGCAGAACACTGGTGTTTGTTTAGTTACATAATTAGCAGGTCATCCGCATATAAATATATGCAGCTACAGAGTTTTGAGATAATTAAAGGGGAACTCAATTTTTGTGGGAAAAACTTTGCAAATGAAAAAACAAAAAATCAATAGCAATAAAAAATGAACAAGCCATGTTGTAATTTGATGTTATGCCAGGTTACCTTTTCAATCTGCAGCCAGTGTAATATTCTGTAAAAATTCAATGCAATATGGCAACCTAGATCCATTCTGTACACAGTTGACTCCTGCAGGAGTCCTTTTCCATCACAAAGAATTGCTCTTGTTGCAGTATTTGATTCTCCTCGGCCCTATCTGTCTCCTGAGGGACCTTTTGACCTACAATCTGTTACTGCAGTCCTTACGGCTGCCTTCCCTAGAAACAACCTGGCTCTTCACTGTCCTTTAGCAATCCTGGACCCGGTTTTTAGCACCTATTCCTGGCATCTCCACGTGGAACACCATGGAGATCTTCCTTGAAAAGAGTATGTTTCCTAGGCTTTTACATTTCTTGCAAAGCTGAACGTTCTATCAACTACGATCCTCATATGAATGCAAGTTGACAACTAATTAGTAATCTTAGATAATTTTCGAACAGGACTGCCCAGCTCAGATATTCACTATATTAGTCCACTTCCTGATGACCTCCTAGTATGTGGCACATTTTGCTCTTTTCACCCCTGCCGGTTTTTTGGGATTATGGGGAATACCCTTTTCTCATGGCCCCCTTTTTGTGCTGTCTATCTGCTTTTTTTTGGTGTCTCCTGCTAAGCTAGGGAATATGGAATTTAGGTCTTTAGACCAAGAAGTTGCAAACACTATAGTTGTACTCTGGACAGGGTAGGGTAGCCATTTCACCTATTTTTGGAATACGTTTACTCTTGCTTACTCAATGGGTTGACTTCCTCAGAACAGACAGTTCCTGGGTTGTTGTGGGATCCCTCTGTGGGTTTGTATTTTGATATTCCACCTGTAATAGACAGGTAGATGTACTTTCTACACTGAACAATGTGGAGTGTCATTTATGGCCACGCTGTCTTTCCTACAGTCAAGATTTTGTTTACCAGATCCCCTCTTTTGATGATCCCCACTTTAAACAGTGAGTTTTCTGCATGTGTTCCTCATTCTTTCTTACATGAAAGTATTCTTCGCTGGAAGATCTTGTACTCCGCAGGACAGGACACGGTGTTACCCTGCTGCAGTTATCCCCTAAATGGGATAGTGTAAATTCACAGTCCTTTGTGGGACCTGTTTGTTAGCCCTCATTCACACCAATGCGATTTGTTATGTGCATAATCACATGACAAGTCACACCCTATTTTCAGCAATGGAACCATTCAAATCGTTGCAACTTAATTTGCAGCGACTTTGAAAAATTTTCCTGCACTTTTCTGTGATTTCATTGTGACTTGCATTGACTTCTGTTAAATGAAGTCACAAGCCGCAATAAAATTGTAGATCCGAATAGCACTGATCTGCGTCTTTAAAATTGTGCTAAAGTAGAGTGATTTCAAAGCCACACTGGTGTGTGAACCAGGGCTTAGGGGTTAATTGGAGGATAAGAGAATGAGTATCGGGTGAATAGTTCCAGGGCTAGTACAAGGATTTCTACCTCTCACTCCTCTGCAGACAGTTCATTTTTTTACAGGGATCGGTTGGATGTTTCCATGATCATATATTTAATACCTGATTAGGCAGGATTGCAATGAAACTATCACACTCTTTAACCACTTGCTTACTGGGCACATAAACCCCCTTCGTTCCCAGGCGAAATCTCAGCGTCCGGCACTGCGTCGCTTTAACTGACAATTGCGCGGTCGTGCGACGTGGCTCCCAAACAAAATTGGCGTCCTTTTTTCCCCACAAATAGAGCTTTCTTTTGGTGGTATTTGATCACCTCTGCGTTTTTTATTTTTTGCGCTATAAACAAAAAAAGAGCAACAATTTAAAAAAAATATATATTTTTTTTACTTGTTGCTATAATAAATATCCCAATTTTTTTTTTAAAAAACTATTTTTTTTCTCAGTTAAGGCCGATACGTATTTTTCGACGTATTTTTGTAAAAAAAAAAAAAAAAATCGCAATAAGCGACTGGTTTGCGCAAAAGTTATAGCCCTACAAAATGGGGAACAGAATTATGATTTTTTTTATTATTATTTTTTTTACTAGTAATGGCGGCGATCTGCGATTTTTATTGGGACTGGGATATTGCGGCGGACGTATCGGACACTTTTGACACAAATTTGGCGCCATTCACATTTATACAGCGATCAGTGCTATAAAAATGCACGAATTACTGTATAAATGTGACTGGCAGTGAAGGGGTTAACACTAGGGGGTGAGGAAGGGGTTAACTGTGTAGCCTGGGTGTGTTATAACTGTGTGGGGGGAGGGGGGTGACTGGGGGAGGGGACCGATGCTGTGTCTCTATGTACAAGAGACACAGATCGGTCTCCTCTCCTCTGACAGCACGTGGAGCTCTGTGTTTACACACAGAGCTCCACGTCCCTGCTGTCACCTGCCGTGTCACCGACGATCGCGTGTACCCGGCGGACATCGCGGCCACCAGGTACACGCATCGGGTCTTCGGCGATGCGCCGGGACAGTTTTTACCCGCCGCGCGCCACCCAGTGGCGCGCGCGGGTAATGCACATACAAGGCCGTGTTTAAACGGCCACTTGGCACTTGAGAGCCGCGCTGCGGACGTATTTCGTCTATAGCGCGGATCTCAAGTGGTTCAAAATATGTGGTTGTTGTTTGAAATGACTTGTTCTTACTTACCCCAGTTTGCATTTCTTTATACCCTTTTTCCTACCTGTTGTTGATTACTGCACCTTCTCCCTTCTTATGAGAAATTCTGGGTTAGTACCTGTGATGAACCCAGGACCGCCATCAATGCTTCATTTGTCCAGAACCAGCACTATCCAAGACTCATAACCCACCCAATCACCAGATAACACCAGTCTTGGAGTACATCAGGAATAGCCTTTTATTTGAGATTTCACACAAATATATACACAAGGATGACAATACAAACTGTAACCAGAAACCTAATTAACATGAGCTAATTATCTAATCCTTTAGACTTGGTGACTCAGAGACATTACCTTTAGGACAGACTTGCCGTATTTTAGCTCAGAAGACACAATCAACATTATCATACATAGAAACACAGAAAACCTTCACATAATAGCAGAGTTAATTAACACAAACAACAATGGGTGAAATACTCTTAGAGCCCACACTAGCCTTATTTACAATAAACACATAAGAACAGGCAACAGACAGGTGGCTGGAGTAGATGACATCAGCATCTTCTATGAGCCCCAACATTATGAATTAGTCACTATTTATAATATGGCATTTACGGGGTTCCCAGAGTTTGTGTTTTGGGGGGACATGGACTTGAATCCAGAGTAACATTACTTCAAGGTCCCCAGGCATACACCTTGCAAAAAGTATTGTTCCCTTAAAATCCAGAGCCCATAATCAGAAGGCAAGAGGCTAGCATTCAGTCCTCTCCAAAAGCCTCTGGCCCAGCTAGGTCTGTCACAGTACCCATCAGTATTTAGCACCTTAAGGGTTAATTTTCCCTTATCTCCATTTAGATTGTATGCTTTATTGGCTCTCACATCTATGGCCATCTCTTGATTGGCTGTTTGCCAGGTAACATTATTTCCTACCATGGATCTCACTCTTTATGTTGTTTAGGAGTGTTCATCTTCACCTTCAGCAGTTGACAGTCATTTCTCTGGATATAATCTGTTCAAGATTCATGTCACTGAAGTCATGTATTAGATATGCTAGGCTTGATGGTTTGGGCACCAAAAAAATACCTTTGCAGTGAAACCTCAACCTACTGTAAGGGTTAAATGCATGTTGGGTCTAGGGGTTTAGGAATACTTTCCTTATTTCTCACTCCCAACAGCCTTCCATCATGCTCTGTGACCACCAGTTCCCAACAGCTCCTCTCTGAAGTGCTCTGGCCATGTCATCAAATACATCAGAGAACCAGTAGTCCTGCATTGTGTTTGAGAATGACAAAGGCCTGTCCACAACCTTGAGCATCAAAGGAGAGATCTCTGGCAAAGGGTGAATAAAGTAAGTATTGTAGCCTTTTCTCCTATTTTCTAGGCTTAACGTGCATTTAATGCTTGCAGTGCTCACTGCTAGAGTTTTTCTGTTGTTGTCATTTTGAGATTTCAGGTCTCAGCCTTCTCAAATGATCTGTATGTATGTCTGTTAGATTTTCCCTAAAGGGACCTTTTTTTTTTCTTCTGAAATTCCACTTAGTAAACTTTTCTTCTTCTTCTTCTTCTTCTTTTTGACCACATTGGTTGTTCGTTTTCTCCTGTTCAGGTAGTATGTATCTTCCAACTTTTTTTCTTCTTTTTTTTTTTTTTAAGTGGTGATGGTTGGACCTTCCATATCTCCTTTGGGTAGCAGAGTTTCCCCTTATTTTTGAATATCTGCCCTGTTCTGTAATACCAGTTTGAGGATTGGTGCTCCCCCCAGCCGTGCTAATTTCTGTATTTTGTTGGTCATTCTAACTATATTCTTCATTCTGGAGTTTAATAATTTATTTACCATACTTGTATAGCACAGACACATTGCTTTATGTGCACAGTATGAGGTCCCGAATTCACATTCATACTGTACATACGAAGGTCAATTAAGACAGAAGTTACAACTTGTTAAATAGTGATATTAATAATATTAATATTATTATGCAGGATTTATATAGTGCCAACATTTCATGTTGCTGACTTTACATTTTAGGGGAAGAACACTACAACTGTATATCAGCATTACACAAATCTATGCGAGGATCTGATCAGAATGCCTCTTTGTATTGGCTTGGTCGAATGCTTGAAGGTGGAGAAGACCCCCTTTACGTGGCTAGACGTCTTGTAAGATTTGCAAGTGAAGATATAGGTATGTAATTCTTGTTCAGCCACCTCATCGGTGTCAACGGCTGTTAAGTCATGTCATAATTATATTGCACTATTTAGAGACTTTATAGATCCACCTTAATGAGCAGGTGGTACCATGAAACATTTAATCACACAATATTATAAGAAATTGTCATAAAAAATTTACAACATTGATGGTAACATAACTTTAAGAAGAATGTTTTTTTTATTCTGTTATATTGTGTAATGACAGTTTTAATAATGTTTAAAGGCACAACATCCTAGCTTCACATGGGAATGTGTGTGCAGCCAGGATGGCCTCCAGCAAGAATCAGTAGATTTTTGTTGGCAGTTGTAAATGCTGCTTGAAAATACTGTTTTCGACCTGCAGCTGTGAGATTTGTACTGTGAGGCGCCGCTGCTGTGTGCTTGTAGGGCCTCATGGCAGGAGGACAGCTGCTTGATAATGCACCTAAAGCTGCGTTTGCACATGTGTTCAGGCCCATCAAGCATTTGAGCTTGAATGGATTTTTTGCGCCAGAATATTAATTAATTCTGGTCATTGGAATGAATGAGTGCTCACGCGCTAAATGTATTTAGTGTTCAACCACGTTTAGGCACGTCAAGTGTTTTTTCTGACCAAAGGTTCCTCTCGGGATCATGCCGGTGATGTTTTTTTACTGCCCGTAAATGCTTCTCTTCTAATACATCTGTAAACACCTATGTGTGCATGGACACATAGACTATCGTAGAGGTGCAATATATAAAAAAGTCTGGTTCTACTACCAGCGTTCAGTAAATGGTTACCAGTGCCTGGAGGGCAGCTGCACAATCTGAAGTATAGTATAGAAGACATACAAAGGTCTGTCAACTCGATATAAAATCCAATCTTCTTTTTAGTAATTCTATCAAGATATAAAATATAAAGGGGGTTCAATATACAGAGAGGTTGACACTTTTCAGTCCTCGTAATGACTAAGGCCCCTGTGAGGGCTGAAATGCATCAACCTCTCTGTATATTGTCACTGTACTTCTCTGCTTGCTTTTCTTGATCACTGTTATAAGCAATAGGTTTTAGCTGTCATGAATGGATTTCATTCATGACAGCTTGCTTACTATTGTGATCTTTGATTGGCTACAGCTAATCACATGTTACATGGTGTTGTGATTGGCCCAGGTACCATGTGATAGCGGTGGGCCAATCACAGCATCACAATATTAAGCAAAACAGTCATAAATGGCTTCCATTTATGATTGTTTTGCTTACATCACGTGATACCCCGGCCACTCATAGCGGCCGGTACTGAGCGCTGTGATCCGCTTTGTCCACTGGACACATCACTGTTACAAGCAATGCCTGCAGCTGCCACCCACTCACAAGTACCATGGTGGGCAGCAAGTGGTTAAAGGAAACAAAAACTGTAAGGCTTTAAACACCTTTTTAGATGTGCCTGAAATGTTTTTAGCTCATTTAAACTGAAAGCTAAATTGGGTTTTAAGTTTATTTAAATATCTTTATATTATTTTGGTAATGAATTACAGGGAATTTTTTTGAGAATTTAAATCTTTTTGTATATTATGTTGAAGTTTTTGGATTTGTAATAAATAATGTTTATTTTCCTGTTGTCCAGGTCTAGCTGATCCCCTGGCTTTAAACCAAGCAGTGTCAGCTTTTCAAGCCTGCCATTTTATTGGAATGCCGGAATGCGATGCAAGTTACTTTTTACTATACTTATCACAAGTCTTTGACACCAAGTGCACAAGTGTAGCTTTAACTCCATGTGACATTTTGCAGTTTCAATCATGATAGTCTTCCTTTAACTCCTTTTGTGTTCACGCTTCAGTTTTGGAAACCTAGAACATTTTGCAGTATTAAATAATCCAATAGATAATGCTACATGGCAGCCTTACTATAATCTATAAGTAAACATAAGAAATGAAAATGCTGTACTGATGTATTTCAACAAGCGATGAGCAGTCATCAAGGGGTGAGGCACTAAGAATCTCTCAGGAAGCCTAGACACCAGTTTCTGGCTTCAGTTCAAATAGTTTTCACATGTGTTCACTAAAGTTTACAATCTAACATTGACGTACTATGGATTAAATACTACCACAGGAATACAAACGTATTGCATAGTGTCTACAATCCTTTATACCATGACAAAGGATGTATAAATAGGTGTCAACCTGTGGAGTATGAGCAATAGAATGCCTAATCCTATCCAATGCCTAAAATTCACACCTTCTGAAATTGCAGGCCTAGTTACTGTTAAAACAAGTATCGGAAGCCATAGAAATGGTAACCTGTCAGATTATACAGTAATTAAAATGAATGGTATTATGCACAGTGCATGGCAAGTAAACATCCGGGTATGGTTTTTACATACTACTGTAAAAAATGTATTTATTCATTTTTTTTGCCTGGAATGATCAGTTACTCTGATCATTACTGAATATAGCCTAGATGAAGCAATATAATAAATATATCACATTGCCTTTGTCATATGAAATGACAAAGCACCACTGGTGATAAACTAAAAGTACGTATGTGGTCATTCAATATTCTAAACCGTCAGTACATGCGCTTAAATAGAAGCTCTCTCTGTAGTTACAGACACTATGAAGAAATGTATTCATTCATTGTAAGTACTGAGTAGGTGCTTTGGTAGAGCAAAGCAGGGTGAACTGATTGCAGAGAGACCTGACCTTGACTGATTTTGTTTTACTATTACTTCACTGCGTACAGAGGTCGCTGAGGGGTAGTTTTACTGCTTGTTAAGAATATGTACATACTTTAGTGTCTAACTTTGTCACACACACACATTGTCCATTTTCAGCAACAAAGTTGATACATGTGGATTTCTTCATCTGCAAACCATTGGTGCAATTTTTGGCTTTTACACAGTGATTCTCAGGGAAAAAATAATTTATTTCTACTTTGTCAAAAAAAGGCATGTTTAAATAGGCAAAACATGAGGGAATGGGTATGTATTGCAAAAAATATACTAATGTGCTAACTTTTTTTTTTTTTTTGCTGAGGCACTGCTTTGATAAATATTATAATCGGTGAAATGCTTAAAGGATAAGTTCACCTTTCATATTTAGGTTGGAACATGTTACATATTCCAGCTCATGCCCCCCGTGTGTGACAGCAAGCAGGGGTTCTTCTTCCCACTCCACCCACATGGTCACGTTATTCTTGCATAGATTCCTGTAAATGAATACACTACAAGTACCGTCTCCCACCACGGCAGGCAGACCTGTAGTCTTAATGAACCACAGGCGTAGCTTATTAAAGTTGCTTGCATGATTAAACAGCTGATCGCGGATGCAATACTTTGTAGCCGCCTGATCTATAAAATAGTATATGCACATTTCTCCTATCACCTTCCAGGACGGCACACCTGAGAGATGAGGGCTCCTCCCTACAGGAACCGCAATCAATTGACAGCTTGTTATAAGTCCCCACCCTTCCCCTTGATCCCCAGTACTGATGGTCCCTTGTGAGACAGGTTCTAGGGAGGCCGGGGAGGGCTGAACCAACCTGTAGGCTTGTCCTTCTCACAGGTCACCCCCAAGTTTGTATTGGCGCTCTGGCCACAGGGAGTATTGCATAAACCACCGCTGCCAATCACTCTCTCCACTTCCAGGATTCCTCTGGCAGGAAGCACTGTACTCCAGGCCTCGTTCTGGACATGGCCACATCACAGGAAGTGGGCAGCCCCGGAGGTACATTGCAACCTGGAAGTGCTAGAAATGCCGGGAGACAACGTAGAGAGCGGCGTGGAGAGCAGAGCAAGGCAGTGGAAAGTGGTCGGCTCGCTGTACCAGCCCCTCTAGCAGTACCAGCAGCCCAGGACCCAGCCAACCTCCTCATGAAACAGGAGGAACGGAAGGCAACCACAACTGTGGGCAGATCCAGGTCAGGGCCCAGTGAGTACAAACCCCCTTGGAAAGGAAGGAGGAGAAGGGGGTGAGAGGCCCTGGCTTGTAGGGGTCTGAGAATCCCTGGGCCAGCCAGATCAGGCTGGGCTTCACCATTCACCTTACCCTTCCCCCCTCCCCAGTACAAGCCTGCAGTTAGAAGGAAGACAGAGTAATGTTATATGTATGTTATATCTCTTGTCTTACAGAATCCCCCAGTGGAACCCAGGAGTCCTCAGATAAACAACCTCCTGCCACAACAGGGCATAGCTCCTCAAAAAATGTGGGTACTGTAAGGATAAACTTCCAAAGTCCCACTCAAAACCCTTTTGCTATAAGGAAAAGAGGCTTCTACACTGATGAAAAAAATTATCTCATCTATGCAGACGGAAATGCTGGCAACAGTCAAAGCTATTTCCGTGAAGCCGCCGGGCAATCGGCAACCCAGGGTCCTGACACAGAGGAGCTTACCCCTAGAGAAGGTACATCCTCCCAGGAGAGCCTTTTTGGAGGTGGACCTAGTGCCCTTCTCCCACCATCACAATCACTTCCTGTAGCCCAGGTAGAGGACGAAGAGAAGGACTGGGGGGGGGGGGATATGGAAAGCCAGGCCAGAACACAGCTCAGAGGGGGAGTTGTATCTAGACCTGTTACGCCAGACTCTGGAGGATGCAAGGTTAAGGAGACGCCTCTTCATCCTAGAGGATCTGGATGGACTCTTGCAGGCAATATATGCCACTGAGGAGAGTCCAGAAGCCCCTAGAGTAACCTCGGCACAGGTATATAGGGGGCTGAGCAAGGGTCAATCCAGAGTGTTCCCACTCCATCAATCCTTAAAGGATCAGGGCCAGCTGCTATGAATCTGGCAGGTAGCTCCATGATGGTGCATTTAGAGTTTTTTTGCTCTTAAAAGCCTGCCTCCTAATTTTTTCCCATGGGGTGGGGAGGCACAAAAAGGGGGCACCCATGTGAACATATTATTTTTGAGGGGGTTGTTTATTATGTGCAACTTCTCAGCAAGTTCCAACCTATTATTTCCTCCTTGCACTGCTGCTATATCTATCAGTGTGTAATGCCGCATGTACACGTTAATTTTTCAGCATGAAAAAATACATTTTTCGGCATGTTAGAAAAACAAAGTTTTTCCAACTTCATCATTAAAATGACGTTGCCCACACACCATCGTTTTAAAAAAAATGATCTAGCAAAGCGCGGTGACGTACGACCGGCACTATAAAGGGGAAGTTCCATGCGGATGACGCCACCCTTGGGGCTGCTTTAGCTGATTCCGTGTTGGTAAAAGACTATTTGCGCTTTTCTGTCTGTTACAGCGTGATGAATGTGCTTACTCCATTACGAATAGTAGTTTTACCAGAACGAGCGCTTCCGTCTCATAACTTGCTTCTGAGCATGCGCTGGTTTTTAAAGTCGTTTAAGCCCACACACGATAATTTTTTTCGTTTAAAACGTTAAAAAATGCAGCATGTTCTAATTTTTTTTTGTCGTTTTTCAGAACCCGAAAAATTATGTGAAGCCCACACACGATCATTTTAAATGAAATTTTTTAAAAACAAAGTTTTTTTCATGCTGAAAAATGATCGTGTGTACGCGGCATAAGAGTTAATCAAGACCTCTTGTGGTTTTGGCTACAGTCCACCTGTGGGCTGCACGAGAAGCATAAAATGCTATCCTGCAACCCTTAATTGTGCGGGTTCCTGGTGCAACCCTCTATGCTGGAGCTACATAAACTAGCCTGTATTTAGGGTGAAGCCCTACTAGTGTCTGATTGCCTCCAGGCTAAGATTATGATCATCTCTTCCTGCCAATGACTTAATTGATCTCTGGGTCTGTGTTTGTTAAGACCTTAGATGCATGGACTCGCTCCCACCTGTGTGTATGGGCTAGCTACAGCTACTCAGACTTATGCAGTAGTAGGTTAACAGCTACCACTACTGTGGTATAGTCGCACACCTCAGACTTCTATTATTTGGAACTATCATGTTCCTTCACTGGTGGGTGAAGGGTTAGTATCTGGAGTTCAGGCTATGCCTAGGATAGAAAAACAAGCTGTGCAACTACTACAAACATACAAATAACTGTAACTCGTGGTGATAAAGTACAAATAAATTCACATGAAACAAATATTTGGTCCAAAAGGTGAAAATAAAACAGTCCCAATGGTTGTGTGTTCGACCAATAAACATTTGAGTGAAAAAAAGTCTATCACAACATAAAACCCCCCAAAAAAAGTGCATCCAATGATGGTTACTGACAGTCAATTATCATTTTCCTTCTAGTGGATGGTGACATCAATGCAAGGAGACCTCAGAAAAGTTCACGGATAGAAGAAAGATACCTCCACCTTATAATCACACTGCCCCTTACCAGAGGGGAATATCCCAAATAGAGACCTTCTGACGGCAGATGGCTTACTCCCCAGCCAAGGGTTTGTGTGGCAGGATGTCCAAGGGCCGAGATTTCTCCCACAATAGACCGATGATTAGTGTAATTTAAAACATGTGGAGAAGGAAAGGAGCTGACATAGTGTGAATCCATATAGCAGTTTAATGTAAAAAAATTAAAATCGCACTTACAAGAAAGTAGATAAAAATAGCTTGTGAAAATATAGCCGGCTGGCTAGCACAACCCGTTCACTCCGGGACACAGTATGCGGTTAAAGACGTCAGCACGCCGCTACCCTACGCCGTTTCATCTTAGAAGACTTCATCCAGGGGCACGAGCGGCATACTGACTCACCACAATTTATATCTAACTAACACAGAGGGTACCGCCCCCATCTGAGCTCCCAGTATCCCTGAAGCTTTAATGGCCATCTTGGATAAGGGATATGTTCAACGTATAAAAATAGCTTTTCTTATAGTGTCCTAATTCATCTGGCCAGAGTCTCAATCCTAGCCAAGAGAGGAGGAGAAAAAAGAAAAGGACAAAAGCAAACAGAGAAAAAATGTATTTATATCTATTTGGTGTTCTTTCCCTGTGCGTGTTTTATTTCTAATTCTATTAGGGAGCAAAGCTGGCATTTACGGCACTGATGGTTTGCTTTTGTCCTTTTCTTTTTTTCTCCTCCTCTCTTGGCTAGGATTGAGACTCTGGCCAGATGAGTTAGGACACTATAAGAAAAGCTATTTTTATACGTTGAACATATCCCTTATCCAAGATGGCCATTAAAGCTTCAGGGATCCTGGGAGCTCAGATGGGGGCGGTACCCTCTGTGTTAGTTAGATATAAATTGCGGTGAGTCAGTACGCCGCTCGTGCCCCTGGATGAAGTCTTCTAAGACGAAACGGCATAGGGTAGCGGCGTACTGACGTCTTTAACCGCATACTGTGTCCCAGAGTGAACGGGTTGTGCTAGCCGGCCGGCTATATTTTCACAAATATTTGTATTTGTAATATTATTTACTTTCTTGTAAGTGCGATTTTAATTTTTTTTCATTAAACTGCTATATGGATTCACACTATGTCAGCTCCTTTCCTTCTCCACATGTGTTTTAAAGTACACTAATCATCGGTCTATTGTGGGAGAAATCTCGGCCCTTGGACATCCTGCCACACAAACCCTTGGCTGGGGAGTAAGCCATCTGCCGTCAGAAGGTCTCTAATTGGGATCTTCCCCTCTGGTAAGGGGCAGTGTGATTATAAGGTGGAGGTATCTTTCTTCTATCCGTGCACTTTTCTGAAGTCTCCTTGCATTGATGTCACCATCCACTAGAAGGAAAATTATAATTGACTGTCAGTAACCATCATTGGATGCACGTTTTTTTGGGGGTTTTGTGTTGTGATAGACTTTTTTTCACTCAAAAGTTTATTGGTCGAACACACAACCATTGGGACTGTTTTATTTTCACCTTTTGGACCAAATATTTGTTTCATGTGAATTTATTTGTACTTTATCACCACGAGTTACAGTTATTTGTATGTTTGTAGTAGTTGCGCAGCTTGTTTTTCCATTGTACTAGTTATTTGTGGGTATCTCACTATTTAAGCTGCTAGCATTTTTATTTTAGGTTCACTTATCAGACAGCGCGGTATCACTACCTTTTTTCACTATGCCTAGGATAGATTTTGTCTGACCACACATCATAAATACGCAACATTGGAAGTTTGTTTTGTGTCTTTTCTATTATATAACTATCTTAAGGCTCACTAGAAATGCATAATATTGATTCTGTGACTGTACACTGTTGCTTATCAGAAACGCATAACATTGAATTTTTTGTGACACTTCTGTTATATATGTAAAAATGTATGTGTCCTGTGCTTAGGATGTTGATATGAAAAAGGCTGCTGCCCCCCCCTAGTAGAGTCCCCAAGGGGAAACTATAGTGAAAAGAAAAAGGTTTAGTAGGGGTAGTGGCACTGCCTGCTCTGGACAGGGTACCTACGGGGACCTGCAAGGGATAAACCTGTAGTGTTGTCCTGAAATTAATTTGTGTAATAGTCCCTCACCATCCGTGTGATTAAATACCAGGGGCCAGGTATGCACCTGTGTTACTATTATATCAGGGTTCCTAAGTCTCTATTTAGTGGTACTAGTATAGAATGTAATCTCAGGTCGTTCCTGCTTGGTGGGAAATTACGTGAATACATTAAAAAATAGATAAAAACTGTGATGCAACAGCCAATAGCTGCTGACTATTCATAAAATTATCCAGTCATTAAATCAATATATAGGTTATGGTCATATATATGTGCATTAAATATAATGTATATAATATGTAAAGGCAAAATACATAACCAATCAGAACAAGAAATATAAAATGAATGTGTCAAAGTATGTGAAAGTCCAATCAAAATTGTATAAAAAGTCCCATAAATATAACACTGTTGGAATTCAGTTCATCAGTGTTCAAAAACCAGTGAAAGATCTCACAATGAGAGATAATAATATGACACAACAAGTGATCTTGAGGTGAATATGGTGATAAACGCAACAGGTGATCTTGAGGTGATTATGGTGCTCCACCACATGGGTCTCCACTCACCAGATACAATCACCCCTCCAGGGGTATACTGCATGTAGAATAAGTCTCCTGGGCTTCCACTCCTCTGTTTTTTCACTTGCCAGACCATTTGTTTACAGGAGAAGCTTTCCAGAAAGTAGGCAATTGTGTATATCCAATATCCTCAGGAAAAGAAAGGTATAGCTTCCATGGTGTAGTATATTTTTTTTTTTATTCCAACAGACACCACAAAAATGTACAAAAAATGGTATACTCAAATGTAAAAGATTAAAAACTAGCTGCTGCCTGTTTCCAGGTAGTTGCAAAGTAAAAACAATGGGCACATTATGTTCGCCAAGTTGGAAGCCGCAGCGTGCGCTCCAACTGTGTTCCAGCTGGCGGTACCTGGATATGACGTAAGTGCGTAACTCTGCCTAAATAACTTCTGTGTTATAATCGTACACTATTGCTAATCATAAATGCACAACATTGAATTGTCAGCGACATTTCTGTTGGTTATATGACTGTACAAGGTTGCTATTCAGAAACGCACAGCATTGAATTATTGTTAGTGACATTTATGTTGACTATATGACTGTACACTGTTGCTAATCGGAAATACACGACATTTGAGTTACTGATGGCAACATTTCTGTTGGTTATAGGACTGTACAAGTTTGCTAATCAGAAACGCACAATATTGTATTATTGGTAGTGACATTTCTGTGGTTTATGTGACTGTACACTGTTGCTATTCAGAAACGCACAGCATTGAGTTTTTGCTAGTGACAGTTCTGTTGGTTTTATTACTGTACACGGTTTCTATTCAGAAACACACAGCATTGAGTTTTTGCTACTGACATTTCTGTTATATAACTGTACACAGTTGCTAAACAGAAATGCACAGCATTGAGTTTTTGCTAGTGACATTTCTGTTGGTTATATGACTGTGCAGTGTTGCTAATCAGAAGTGCACACCATTGAATTGTTGGTGACATTTCTGTTGGTTTTTTGACTATACCCTGTTGTTAATCAGAAGCGTGTTAGTGTCACTCTCTGCCAGTTATGACTGCACGTGGTCCAGCACCAGCAATGCACAACTGTAGGTCATGTGTGTCTTTTCTGTTGTCATACTGGCTATACAACTGCATTTTCTTGATCATCAGAAATGCACAATATGTGTTAGTATAATTTGTTGGTTATATGACCGTAATGCTTTCGGTATCAGGAATACATAACACCGAAGTGGTTCTTGTCCTCCTGTCTTGCATCTATTACCTTAGTTTGCTGTAAAGCAGAAAAACACAGCAGTGAAAGGTGTCTGTGTCTTTTCATATTGATCAGAAAAACACCACATTTGCATTTGTTAGTGTCCTTTCTGTTGGATGTATGACCTTATCTTGTTGCGCATGAGAAGCACACATTTGAAGTTTGTGTCCTTTCACCTTTGCTTAAGTTATATAATGGTATCTTAAGATGATTAGAGATACACATTTTACATTTTGTTTGTGTCTTTTCTGTTCTACAGGAGACTGTATATCAGAAAATACAACAGTGAAGGCTGGGTGTGTCTTCCTGTTTTGTATTCCATATAAAGCTTGAGCTTTCTACCCTTCAAAAATACTAGATTTATGGCCTATATATCTGTGATATTATATATTTGTCACTTTTATTTCAGACCTTATTTTTCATGCACAGGGAAGGAACAGGAGTTCTGACTCAAAAAACATTCCCTAGGCTTGAACCCAGGTTATAGGACACTGGAAGAAGGTCATAAAATCGCCTATCATTATTTTTTGTAAGAACTAGGGAGTTATGTTCATAGAAGTTTTTTGGCTTGAAGATGCAGCATCAGAACTTATCTGACCTGTTTACCCGGCCCGATAGGTTTACGGCTCGGCAGATATCCTTCATGTCACCCCCTTGGAAAAACTGGATGTAGTTGGCCAATATTCATCTTTTACCCATATTATAGACTTAATTCCCTGTAGTAGGGATCTGCTTAATTTAACACTCATTAGTTCCGAGAGGCACCCATTGGTGCTTGGAGTGGATTATGGTCTGAGACACCTGATATTTATGAAATGGTTACTATCATTTCTTACTAGGCTCCTCTCCACTTAGTTTTAATGCATTTACCTGCAGGGTTATAAGGAGCCTAGGGATATAGAAGACTTCCAAATCTGACATGTCAGCATTCAGATGGAAAAAAAAAACAGAAGTTGGATATGCTTGGTTACATATCTGTCCAGTCCTCTGAGCCCAGGGAATAAGCTTCCCTTAATCTATTATCCTTAAGTGTTTTTTTTTCTTTTCACCCTGGCTATGGCAAATAAAATAAAAAAAGGGGACCCACAAGGATGGTCTGTCAGGAGGCCTTTTTCTAAATCATTCTTCTGAACAGACTAATGGTTTAAAACCAGATGTTCTTTGTTAACCAATTAGTTCCTTGTTTCACAAGTCTCTGATTAGTCTTTTTAGTGGCCCTATGCAGCAGTTACAGACATTATAGATCATGATTGCTAGAAGATTGACACAGGCTCTCAGATTTTATCTTTAAGAGCCCATGCCACCTAGATCCTGCATCTGAAGAGAAGTCAGGGACATAGGTGGAGCAGACCTGCAGATCAGTTACATGATCCAGCTAGAATACCTTCATCACGCACTAGGGAGTGGAGGTAAAAAATTCAAATCAAAACCTGGCATTTGGCAGAAAGGCTATGCAGGCAGGGGTCCCACCCTAAAGTAGGCTTGTGGTTTCTTTATTATCCTCTCAGGTGTGACATCCTGGAAGGTGATGGGATAAAACCTACGTTAGACTTACCAGTAACGGTATTTCTACGAACCTTCCAGGATGGCAAGCCTACTTCCCACCCTATGTGGAGGGAAAAATTAGCTGAACACTAGGTATTGTGTACCTGTGTGGATCGATTCTCCTTTGAACCGGTTCAAGATTACTTTATTACAAACTGGGGATCAAGGGGAAGGGTGGGGACTTAGAAAAAAGCTGTCAATTGATTGCGTTTCCTCTAGGGAGGAGCTCTCGGGTGTGCCGTCCTGAAAGGTTCGTAGAAATACCGTTACCGGTATGTCTAATGTCGTTTTTTATGTTTTTTTTTTTTAACCTGCAAAAATATGTGCATTTTTTTTACGCAAAAGTGAACTTAGCCCTTAACCACTTCTCATTCAGCGAAGTACCAGTACATCACTGGGTGATATCTTGGACATTATTGGGGCAATAACTGAGGTTTCAGTGATTCCAGCCAGCGATTCCAAAGCTGTTAAAAGTAATCTGAGTGGCTAAAAAGCTTCTAGATTACTTTTACATTCAGGGGAAGGGGGTGCTCTTTCAATTAATCAGGGAGCCCGATAAGGATGCGACCGCCGGCATCTGGCTCCAAGCACACAGTGAGAGGAACTGAGGTTGTTCCTCCCCACGATGTCATATACCGGAAGTGATGAAGATTTTGTCACTTCTGGCTTTGGCTCTTTGTTTCCCTGGCCGTTACTGGTCAAGGAAGCAGCCGATCAGATCCGCCATTCATAGAAGCTATACTACCTGAAGATTTCTCCTGAAAGAAGAATCAACACGACACAACATACAAACTAAGTTATGTCCCCTGTTCTGATTTTTATGTTTTTTATAATTTTAGCAAAATTTGGCTTTAGGAAGCAAAGCTGGATAAAGAGGGCAGATTGAAAAGAAATGTTTCCTAGGTTTTCTATAGAAAAGTGAACCTGTTACTTTTACACTTGTGGGTTTGTTTAACCACTTCCAGGCCAATACTGACATTCCTCTTCTTGTAAAAAATATTATTTTTTGCTATAAAGCTACTCAGAACCCCAAAACATTGTATTTCTCCCGGCCACAACTGCAATTGCAGTGTGGGTAGGGTAAAAGGAGGAGCTCCTATCCATAAGTGAACCATGGAGACACCCGACGGATAAGTTGGCTTGTTCGGCCCAGATGGGTGGAGCACAAAGAGCTCCACAAAGCTATATACTGAGGACATCTAGTGGACAACACTGTAACCACAGCAGAGAAAAAATTACTAAAAAATACCAAAACCACAGCATGAACGGCAATAGGAATGATCCATACAAAATGAAAGAGAGCCTGCAAAAACAAAAAAAAAACAGTTGGTAAATAAAAGTAAAAATGACAATGGAATAAATCAAAATTGAATTAAATTCATAAAGAATAAGAAATTAAATAAACTAAATAAAATAATGATAATAAATAAAAATAAATATTATAATAGTGACGATAGAAGAGGGAGGTGGGTTTACAGACACAATTCCATTTACACTTGCCTCTCCATAGTGCATGGACCTCTGATCAGGTTCATCTGAAAAACTGACAGGTGAATTTGATAGAGTTGTCCATGTGAAAAGGATCTAAAGGTGAAGTATTTTCATTTAGACATAATGGTTATTAATCAGTAGATCACTGCTTGGCCAACATAATTATTCTTATGTGTTTTACATTTATCCTAATATAACTTGTATAGGTAAAGAAATTAAGTTATTTTACATGTTCTAATTATTTATGTTTCCCTACAGGTTATATTGGCCCAGTGTGTTATGTACTTGGCCCAAGCACCAAAATCGATTGTTGCTTATAGTGCGTACAATAAGGTGAAGCAGTGCTTGAAGAACCATAAGGGGCCACTTCCACCAGTTCCACTCCATCTGCGGAATGCCCCCACTAAACTAATGAAGAATTTGGGTTATGCTAAAGGATATAAATATAATCCGAAATTCAGTGAGCCAGTAGAGCAAGATTACTTGCCTCCAGAAATGAAGGGGATGAAATTTGTTTGAACTTGATGTCTCTGCCTTAACTATGTTCTGTGAACATGCAGTGAAATAAATACAATTTCTAAAATGTGCTATTATCAGTGCACTTCAAAACCAAATTCCGAATTGCTCCAAGTATTTTTGGATGTCTCATTTTTAGAATTTCCTTGTAACTTTTTCTCAAAGTGTTATTTTTGTAATTAAGCATATTACAACTTGCAATGTACTCTTCTAGCTAGCCTTTAAATAAGACAAATACATGAACATACCTTGCTACTCATCAGAACTGCCAGTGAAAGGTCTGTGCTAACAGACTTTGATGGGCACATGCAATGTGCTGAGATATTTTCAGATTAATTGCAGGTGCATTTGAGCAGCAGCTAATATTCTGACCTGCATCTGATACAAGACTTTTTTGCATTCCAAAAACATATACAGAGCAAGAAGCCATTCTGGAGTATAACAAAGCCCATCAACTCAACAAGGCCTTTTATAAGGAATATGACAAACTTTACGAGTGAGACTTCATGCATCGTAATAGTAGCTTTCCTCAAGGTCAATAAGCAAAAACATTTTTAGTTATAAATTAATATTCAGAAAATCACTTCATGTCCATTGAAGGCAATTGCTTATGATAAATAAATGCAATCCAATTATTCAAATAACGATTTATGATCATTAATAAAATACTGTGTATTGCACATCAATGTCCATTGCCCTGTCTTTCTGTGTCACACCTAAATGATCACTTTTTAAGAGGCTTTGTAACATGGGAAAGAGGGAATATCAAGCTTATGCATGGAGTGCCCCTACTGTACCTGCAGCAGTCTCTCAAATCTTCCTGGGATTTATTGAGAAAGTTTGGGAGGCTGTTGCAAATATGTGCAGACAGTGACAGAGTATCTTTAATAAAAATAGGATCATCTTTCCAGAATGTTAAGTGTCCATTTGGTTTGATTACACTGCAGTACTAATGTAAGAATATGGAACCAAAATTATGTAATTTGCTATTTTCACTGATTAGCTAGTAAAAGCTACATGTCTGAGCAAATGTCTGAACTTGCCATGTGCCTGTATTTTGTAAACATGTATTAGTAATAAATGATGTGTCAACTTTCCAGAGACTTGGGCTAGGTTCACACTTGTGCAGGTTGGAAACACTCAAGAGTTCCCAACCCACAGGGAAAATGCTCTTTAGTAGGTGCGCAGGGATGCCATTAATTTCCAAGTGGCACCATATGCATCAGGAGACGTGGCATGTTTTTCGCACACACCAAATCGCATGGTGCTGCGACTTTTCTCAGGTTGGGGAATTTTTTCCATGTTTTTCTGCAAGTAGGGCCGCCCATTGAAATGAATGGGCTGCCTACCCACAGAACGTCACACAAATGTAAACATAGCAATATCAAAATATTCAAATTGAGCCATAATTGCTGTTATTTTAATGGTGACTATTTTTTTTCATCTGAAGGGCAGGACAAGCAGCAATAAACCCTCTTCACATTGCTTTGAAGACACAGTGTTCCTGCCTCAGATTCCTTTGTAATTGCAAGAACAGGCATGCAAGGAACTTCTATTAGATTGACCCAATTTTTAATAACTCAGTGGTTTCAAATGTCTTCAACATTCATTCCGTATTCAGTTTCTCTCACCCCAAGTTCACAATCCAAAACTCTCACTCGGCTACAGAAAAACAAAATAAATGTGATGTAGTGAACACATTGAATTTGTTGTGCCCCATTCATGTTGTATGGGACAATTTAACATTAAAGGGACAGCTTCACTGCACAATTATCATGGATCATGAAATTGTCAGTAAATTCCAAACTAATTTCATTTAGAGGATTCCCAACAAATTTATCAATTTACGTGTGCTCTTTCTTAGCTGTAAAATCATTGTAGTAAATGAAAAATACCTGGTGATCCTGCCAGTTATTTGTACTTTCTTAATTTTGATGGCAACAAAAGCTGTTCTTTAACTAGGTGATTGACAGTGGCTACTCCAGCTAACTGTGCTGTCATAACAAGGCAGAGCTGAAAAGTTCTACTTTACAGATGGCAGCCTCAACAGTTAACAATTAATTCCCAAATTTACAAATGCTGTCAGTATTTTTTTTTTCTATTTACTGAGCCATGGTCACGTGGTGGTATTTGGCTGGGAATAAACAGCAAATATGTCACCAGAACATGCTACGACTTTCCTAATCTTACAGGATAACAGGCTTCTCAATTCTGGGTTATATGCAGCTACATTTAGGTGAATAGACATTGGCAAAACAAAAAAGATGCAAGGACATTCCTCTATATAATCCCTCTCACTCCCAACTAATCTCAGCTTTTTGCTAGTTTCATGTGATAAACCTCTTCTCCCTACTAAGAGAAGCATACTTTCTGCTATGGAAATTCACTCTTGCGCTCTCTCTCTCTCGCTCTCTCTTTCTTCGCTCTCTCTTTCTCTTCGGTCTGTCTCTCTCTTCGGTCTCTCTCTCTCTTCGGTCTCTCTCTCTCTTTGCGCTCTCTCTCTTCGCGCTCTCTCTCTCTTCGCGCTCTCTCTCTCTTCGCTCTCTCTCTCTCTCTCTCTTTGCTCTCTCTCTCTCTCTCTTCGCTCTCTCTCTCTCTTCGCTCTCTCTCTCTCTCTTCGCTCTCTCTCTCTCTTCGCTCTCTCTCTCTCTTCGCTCTCTCTCTCTCTTCGCTCTCCCTCTCTCTCTTGCTCTCTCTGGCTCTCATTGATTTATTTTCCAGAATTATTTTTTTATTGTGGGGCCAGCCTGTAAAATAGTTTTTGTACTGGATCCTTCTCTGGATGTTCCCCCTTGGCAGAGCCAGGGTCCTGATCTGGCTGGTGCAGAGCCAAGTTTCTGAAGAGCCCTGCAGGAATATGCCCATTGTGGAGGGCAAAGCCAAGACGGTGCCAATTCCCCTTACTTCTTCTACCAAAGTCTTAAATACAGGTCTGGCGCCCTTTAAAGATTTAACCCAGGGTGCCCAGTAGATTCTCACTTTTGGGGTATGTAACCGATTTTTTCTGGGACTGCGACATTATGGCGGACAGATCAATACTTTTGAGACATTTTTGGGACCATTGTCATTTTCGCAGCAAAAAATGCTATAAAAATGCACTGATTACTGTGAAAATGGCAGTGAAGGGGTTAACCACTAGGGGGCACTAAAAAGGTTAAGTGTGTCCTATTGTGTGTTTCTTACTGTAGGGGGTGTGGCTGGACGTGTGACGTCACTGATCTTCGTTCCCTATGACAGGGAACAGACGATCAGTGACAGGCCACAGAGAAGAACAGGAAAGGTTTATTTAATCTCACCTCTGCCCGTTCTTCAGCTCCTGGGACACGAGCGCGGTCTCGGAGCTCACGCCTAGGTCGCGACCGTGGCGGCTCGTGCGCGACCCACAGCTGGGCTCTTAAAGGCTTGTGCCCAGCCATGTCCTTCTGCCAACGTATATTGGCGTGAAGGGGTCCTCAAGTGGTTAAGACCCCCAAGAGTATTAAATCTTTTCTATTACATACACTACACAAAGCTGTTCTGTATAGAGGTTGGAAAACAGATAAACTATTCATACCTCACAAATGTTTTTTTGACCAATATTCCTCTGTGAGGATTAATTTATTATTATTATTATTATTATTATCATGGTAGTAAACTCCCATCTCTGACTTTACCTATAGGTAAGCCTTTATTAACCACTTAACCCCCGGACCATATTGCTGGTCAAATACCAGAGCACTTTTTTGCTATTCGGCACTGCGTCGCTTTAACTGACAATTGCGCGGTCGTGCGACGTGGCTCCCAAACAAAATTGGCGTCTTTTTTCCCCCACAAATAGTGCTTTCTTTTGGTGGTATTTGATTACCTCTGCCGTTTTTAGTTTTTGTGCTATAAACAAAAATAGAGCGACAATTTTGCTATAATAAATATCCCCCAAAAATATATAAAAAAATTGTTTTCCTCAATTTAGGCCGATACGTATTCTTCTACATATTTTTTGTAACACACACACAGCTCCCGGTCCCCGCTCTGTTACGAGCAATTGCTGGTGCCCGGCGGTGATCGCGCCCGCCGGGCACGCGCAGGAATCGGGTGGCCCCTAGTGGCCTGCGCGAGAGCCGACGTTATATTACGTACTCTCGCGCAGGGGAGCCGACCTACCGCCGTAAAACGACGGCGGCTGGTCGGCAAGTGGTTAAGGCTTACCTATAGGTAGTGAAAAATATATCTTAAAACACCATTTAGGATATATTTACTGTACATGCAGTCAGTGACATCACTGGCTCATGTGCTCTGAAGGAACGGCCAGCCAAGTGCTGTAAACGACACATGTACGTGGGAATGATGTAATTGCGGCTCCGGCCAGTCACACAGCTGAAGTCCGCAGACCCAGAAGGTAGACCGGGTGAAGATGGGGAGCGCCTGCAGCGGTGACATTGGAAGGCTGGATGAAAAAAAAAAAAGCCCAGTGGTTTACTACTACTTTAAGAAGAGGGCTGTTTCCCACTGTTCCAGCAGCTTCCTGCCCTCACCATTCTTGCTGAGGATGAGTTTAAGGATCCAATTGACAAATATTTGGAAGCTCTTTCCAAATAATTAATTTCTCTTTAAGGCCCTGCCTTGCAACCTGCGATGGCCATAATGCTAGTCTTTTAAAACCTTAGATCAGTGGGCTAAACACATGGTAAAAGATCCAGCTTCTATTCACACTGATCCCCTGTTTCTAGAATGCTTGTAGCTTATGCTGATAGCACTATACTTTTCCATAGATGGGTTTGTTGATACTTCCCATCTTGTTTCCCAAATGAGTTTCCTGTAAATATGCAGCCAACTCTTTAGCTAAAATGTTGGTCTGTGGAACAACAATGCAAAAAGCATCTGCCATATATGTCCTTTGAGAAAAAATGTCTCTTTGGAGCTGCTCTGGACATCCTCATTTGCCCCAAATCAAGAAGCATAGGCCATAGGCCCCACCTCTGAGGCCAAAAATCTTTTATTTCCTTGCTTCCCAGGCTTCTAGGCTAGGTCCAAGCCAGGCACCTGCAGACAAGTTCTCTTTGGTATGAAGAAACCAACCGACTTTCCAAAGTGGAGAATGTCTGTTAGCTACTAGGGACATCTGGTCGGCAAACATCATGTGGTTTCTGGGGGCTACAACCTAGAGTTCTGCTCTCTTCCCTCTCTCTCCATTTCATGTTTTCTAGCCAGTCTCCATGCAAATTTTCCAGACCTTTTGGATCAAGAAATTATCCTTACCGTGGAAAGGTATTAGGCGTTTTACTCCAACCTTTTCACTGTTCCTATTTTGAATCTGAAGGTCTTAAATGTCATCAGTTGGGTGCAGAATTTTTGAATGGAACCAGGTCTGTCATAGTTTTCATTCATCAGGAAGACTTCTTGAGCCTCTGTGGACATCAAGGATGTGTACTTTCACATCCCTATCTTTCCAGCATATCTGCATTATTTACGTTTTGCCGTGGGTCATCATCACTACCATCCAATGCTTTTGGTGGTTTTGTGGGATCAGTACAAATCTCCCAGTTAAATGTGATACTTCAACCTGATTAGAATCCTGGCAAATGCACTGTGTTGGCCTTTTCAGACATTATCCCAAGGTCCGATTTATGGTCCTGCTTTATGGCCACTGAATTTAGCAACATGTCTGTTGAAGCCCAAGTCTTGAGAGACATTTTTAAAAGATGGGAAATCTACGTTTTTCAAGGTCCAGCATCACACATGGACGGCATACTTTGCCTAATGCAAGGAAAGAAGATTTCATCACAGACTTATTACAATTAAGGGTCAAATCCCAGCATTTGTGACCATTTCCTTTAATATATTTAACTCCCTAGGGGACCAAGTGCACATGCACATATAGCACTTCATCCAGTTGTTCCCTAAACATACCACCTATATGCAGCCTGTTCCCCCCACCCTTCCTTTTGAATCCCAAATTATGAGCGTTCCTGTGGGTGAAGTACAGTCATTACAGCGCCCCACCCCCTCTCCAAGCCTATTTTGATATGACACTATTATGAAGAGAGCTGCTTGTTCATAATAGTAAAAGGTTGTTCAGAGCTTCAACTATGTGTAAATTATCTGCCATGTGTGTGTACAAGAAGCTGCAGATACATTACACAGAGCCTCAACTTTGTTAATTCATAATAGTGACAGATCACCCAAAGCTGTGGCTCTCTGTGTGTCGATCAGGGTTGCTTGTACACAGCCTGGCCAATGGAGGACACAGCTCTGCAGAACTGTGTAAGCTTCAATATTTATGAATAAGCAACTAGTGATGTTGAGCCGGCCTCATGTATACCACAGCCTAACATTGCTGATTGCTCATTCATAAAACTGACACCTCGCACAGTGCTGTGTCATATATCCGCTAGGCTGTGTATGTGTAAAAGCAGCTTTGATAGATACACAGCATTGCAGGCTGTGCATTCTTTTTTTGTGAATGTAGTGCTGGATGATATGTGATAGGCTTCTTTAAACTACTTGTAAGCCTCAGATATGAAACATCAACAAAAGCATATCTTTCTATATTGTGCACTTGTCTCAATATGGAGCACTAAATGTAATTTATGCTGCTCCATTGCTTTGCCATCAGTCACTTCTGACAAGTTTTCCTGACCCCAAGAGAAAAAAAAGCGACGGGAGGGAGCTCCAGCTGATTGACAGACTCTTCTTGTCACTTCCCTCTTCACTGAGCTCTGCAGAGTGTAATTTCAGCTCTGTCTCCTCATTTCTGAATGCTCAGTCAATTCTGGACTTTGAATGTAGAGAAGAGAAAACTGCAGATAAACAGGTACAACTTATGTAGGAGGATTTGTTTCATCTCTATAACCTGCGACTAGCCATTTCACTGGGTGTAAGTAAGAGTTTACAACTAGGTTGGGCTACTTCAAAAACCTAATTTTCAAACTGTTGGGGATATTTATTTTCTACCCTAATTCACAACATTGGCCCAGATTCAGGTACATTTGCGTTTTATTTGCGGAGGCACAGGGCAACGATTTTGCCCTGCGCCCACGCAAATATTTTGCGCTGCCCTCGATTCACGGAGCAGTAGCTCCGTAAATTGCGAGGGCGCGCCGGCAAAATTGCCCGGCGTAAGCGCGCGCAATGTAAATGATCCCGCCGGGGGCGGGAATCATTTAAATTAGGCGCGCTCCCGCGCCGAGCGTAGAGCGCATGCTCCGTCGGGAAACTTTCCCGACGTGCATTGCGGCAAATGACGTCGCAAGGACGTCATTTGCTTCAAAGTGAACGTGAATGGCGCTGGACGAATGTTCGCAAACGACGTAAAATTTGAACGTCGCGACGCGGGAAGGGCGGTATACTTTAGCATTGGCTGCCCCTACTATTAGAAGGGGCAGACTTGCGCTAAAGACGCCGTACGGAAAATCCGTAACTTGCGTACGCAGGGCCCGCACAACTTTGTGAATCGGTGTTAGTATGCAATTTGCATACTATATGCTGATCACAATGGGAGCGCCCCCTAGCGGCCAACGCAAGAATGCAGCCTAAAATCAGCGTGGTATAAGAGCCTTATGCCACGCAGATTTTAGGCTGCAGTCGGCGTTACGATGTTCCTGAATCAGGAGCATTCGTAACGCCGACGCAAGTAAGCAATTGCGCTGCGTAACCTATGGTTACGCAGGCGCAATTGCTTACTGAATCTGGGCCATTGTCTTCACTTCTACAACACATGTCGAAGTTCATGGCCTTGTCCTTTTAAGGAATCAATCTAATCCTAGGACAAGGAAAAGGTGATGTTGAGGCCCAGTACCTCCTTTTAATCCAAAGGTTGTTTTGGCCTTTCACTTCAATAGGACATTGTTCTTCCATTTCTTTATCCAGCTACAGTACAGAAGAAAATTCCCCATTACTACCTGGGTGTAGTTTGAGCTGTCTAGGTTAGTTTTGCATTCACTGCTTCTATTAGGCTGACTTTATTTTTTTTGTCATTCCTGATGATCCTCATAAATAGGAACCATCTTCTAGTTTAACCATTTATCAGTGGCTCAGACAGATTATTGTTCAAACTTATGGTCTTAATTATTGGGTGCCACTCTTTCCTGTGAAATCTCACCCCTCTAGATCTGAGCGTGCCTCTGGGCCTCACACAATGGTTTCCCAGATTTGCAAGGTCTGCCACCTGTTGTTCTGTTCACACATTCTCAAAATGGACTTTCAGGACTCCTCTGATGCCAGCTTCAGGCATAAGGACCTTCTTTAAACTGCAGACAGTCACTGGTTATATTGTTTTGTTGTGTGGGCTTGTTTGTGTTTGTTACTGTTGCCCACCATCAGTTAGACTGCTTTTGAATGTCCCAGTTGACTGATTCACTAAACAGAAAAACATATAAGATGTTTGTGCTTACTGTAAAATCAACTTTTTTGATTTCATGACACAGGAGGTCCCACTCCTTTGTACCTATGATTTCCCCCTTAAAGGGGCTGTAAAGACAAAAATATTTTCCTCTTAAATTAAAGTCTGACAGTAGCTGATAAAGTAAAAAGTAATGTTTTGCATTATAATTAGTTTGATACCTGTTGAAATCGAGCTGTTTTATTCACCTCCGTCACTCCTGAATCGTTATTCTCACTGACTTCCTGGTTTGCAGTGCGTATTCATTCTTGCTACATCACGGCCTAATGGGAACTACAGTTCCCATTAGGCTCAGCCTCCATGCCTGTGAGGGATAAGAGAGCATCTTCACGCAGGGCTGTAGTCATAGGGAGGGGGTGAGCACATTCTGCTTTCCACCATGCAAAACGGCTCAGATGCTGGTGGAAAGCAAGAAGAGGAGAGACAGAAAATGGCATTTTCAAACCTGGATTACTGTATTTTGGAGGTCAAAAGGAAAAACGAGGTAAGTGATATTTAAATGCTCTAGCTTACAGCAATCAATTGATCTAATAAAAAACTAACCTTTAGTGTTCCTTTAATACTGCTCTACAAAACTGAGGCGTGTTGAGAGTAGTGGGCTATATCCGGATAGTCACTTTTTTGCCAGTGTCCAAATCCTCTTGTAGATGTCAATATAACCATACTTGTCTCTGAATCCTCTGTCCCTCATTAAACCCCAAGAAATAGATTTTACAGTAAGGACAAAATGTATTTTTAAGCTTTTCATGCATAGTTGCAGCTTTATTCCTAAAATAATTATATTGATGAGAACAAATGTTCTTCCAAGGCTCTGGCTTCTTTCAGACTGCTAGGCCAAGTTGACAGCAGATTCTTCCACATGCCTTCCAAAAATGTAGGTGAGATGCCATGTAAGCTTTAGTGAACTTTTTTTTTCTTCTATAAAAGTGCAAGTGGTAAAGCATCTATGCAACGGTTGCAGTCTGGATAGTGTCTCCAATCTAAAGCCTGGTACATGGGTACTCCTCTCTGTTCAACAGAAGCTGGCCGTTATCAGAAAATCCTGCTCGAAAAAACAGCATTTAATCAGCGCTTCCAATTGCTGCAGTGCTGATCTTTGTTTTCTCTGGGGGGAGGGGGTCAGAATACAATGGCACAGCAGGGGAGATCTGTCTGGATTTTTTATTCTTTTGCTCAGCCCCCTGGGGCTTGTAACTCTTTCAGAATGGTCATAAAATTATTTTTATCCGGCCTTTATTACTAGTTAACTTACATAGTCACTTATTGTACTTTTTGTTTTCATTTTATTGTTAGACGGCCTGTTCTGGGCATTATACATTTGCAGTGGCGGCTGGTGCTCCAAATTTTTGGGGGGGCGCAAACAAACAAAAAAAAACAAACAATTGCAGCCTCACTGTGCCCATCAAATGCAGCCACTGTGCCAATCACATGCAGCCACTGTGCCCATCAAATGCAATGCAGCCACTGTGCCCATCAAATGCAGCCACTGTGCCCATCAAACGCAGCCACTGTGCCATTAATTGTCACCACTGTGCCATGCCATCAAAGGCAGCCACTGTGCCATGCCATCAATCGCAGCCACTGTGCCATCAATTGTCACCATTGTGCCATGCCATCAAACGCAGCCATTGTGCCATGCCATCAAACGCAGCCACTGTGCCATGCCATCAAACACAGCCACTGTGCCATGCCATCAAATGCAGCCACTGTGCCCATCAATTGTCGCCACTGTGCCAATTGTCGCCACTGTGCCAATTGATGCCACTGTGCCAATTGATGCCACTGTGCCATTTGATTGTCGCTGCTGTGCCCTTTAATTGTCGCCACTGTGCCAATTGGTGCCACTGTGCCAATTGATGCCACTGTGCCCTTTAATTGCCACCGCTGTGCCCTGTAAAATGCTGCCCCCCCCCCGCCTGGCATTACCTTTCTGGGGTCGGCCATCCTCCTTCCACAGTCCCTCCATGTCTTCTCCCGCCCTCGATGACGCTTCAGCCACTGGCTCTGATAGGCACTTTCACAGCCAGGGCCGCACTGGGAATAAAAACCAGCCCTGGAAAAAATTTCATACCAGCCCCACAGCATTATTATACCAGCGTACCAGCATAACGTCATTATTTTCTTGTTCTTGAAAGGGAAAACCATACATTTTAAAGCACATTTAAAGAGTGTATTATATATAGATAAGACAGATATGAAAGCACATAGGACTTTATATCTATTAACGCAAATTCCAGGTAAAAGCGGTCAATCATCAAGGTGGACCCCTGGAACTCAGAATGTGGGGGGGGGGGACCACCTTCCGCAGAAACAATATGGTAAGGGGAGTGGGTTACTGATGTAATGGGGAAACCTTTATATCAGTGCCCTCTTACATTATCGTATTCACTTCCCCCTTACATCAGTGACCCCCCTCAGACTGGCCTAGCGGTGCTGTCCCCGACCTCCTCTCAGGTGCACCATGCAGGGCTCAGTCAGTCGTCTCCAGCTTGGTGGCTCTAGTTTTATCCTATAGTCTCCTCTCCACAGACATCTGACTTCTCCCATGACCCCCATCCCAGCGGTGCTCCCACTCTTGACTCCTTTCCAGTCTCCAGACTCCCTCAGAGACTGAAGACATGATATAAGAGATGGTCAGAGGCTGCAGACATGATACAAGAGCTCAATGCAGCCTCATCAGTTCCCATCAAATTCAGCCTCGCTGTGCCCATCAAATGCAGTCTCGCTGTGCCCATCAAATGCAGTCTCACTGTGCCCATCAAATGCAGTCTCACTGTGCCCATCATTGCATCTCCTCCTGTGCCCCATGTCCCAGTCTGCAGTCCCTGTCTGTGGGAAGGTGTGTTGTTGATGCTTGGTACGGTACCTTCCATGCCAGCAGGATATCCATGATCACCATCAGCAGGCAGGGTCTGTTCTCCTTTTGGATGGGGACAGTGCTCATTCCAGAGGATCTGTTTGTTGTGAGATGGAGTGGTCCCTGGCCACCTGCACCTTCAGCCGTCCTCATTTTCTGCCCCTAGTCAGCCTGTCCTCTAAACTGGGGAAGTGAGAGCACTGGGTGGGACTGGAAAGAAGGGAGAGCGGAGAGCACTGGCGGGGTTGGAGAGCACATGGGTGGGGAGCGGAGAGCACTGGGGGGAGCCAAAAAGAACAGGGGTGGAGAGCACAGAAGGCTAAGGGGGGATCTTGAGAGCACTGGGGGCAGAAAGAACAGGGGTGGAGAGCATGAGGGCTGGAGAGCACTGGGGGGTACAAAGAGCAGGGGGGAGTGTAGAGCAATGGGGGGAGCTTGAGAGCACCAGTGGGGGCCAGAAAAAACAGGGGTGGAAAGTACAGGGGGCTGGAGCGCACTATGGGGGGCGGAGAGCACATGGGTGGGGGCAAAATGCAGGGAGAGTGGAGAGTACAGGGGCGGGGAGCGGAAAGTGGGGGGGAGAACAGTGGTGGAGAGGACCTGTAATATAATTTGGTCTTAAAATGAAATTGCTGTTTTGGGGGTCCAGCCGTGTCACATTAGGTTTTAGCATTTGGTGACACGATATCTGCAGAAGGCGAAGACTGGAGTTCGGAAACAGCTAACCATCCCCTGGTCCTCTTGGCTGTGAAAGGGTTAAGGGCTCTCGTCGTTCCCTCCGGTCGGGAGTTATTTTTATTATTTGATGGTCAGCAAGCAGATCTGTCAGCAGAACCAACGAGCAGAGCCGATTACACCCCAGGGGGTCTGTCTGTCGGATCAAGACGCTTGGCCTTTATCCCATAATATGCCCAGCCTGCGTGTTACAGCATTATCGCCGAACACAGACTCAGCCAGCAAGCTCCGTGATGATACACAGGAGAGAGGGGACTGCAGCCCCGCAACTGAAACCGGCCACATGACGGGCAGCCTACTGGGAATTCTCCCGATATCCCGGTAGGCCAGTCCGGCCCTGTCCACAGCCAACCAGCTGCCATTATTCAGATGGCTGGCCCTCACCAGGGAGCCGGCCATCTGAATAGTCGGCGGCAGCGGCAATACATAGATTCATGCAATGCATGAATCTATGTATTGTATTCAGTGGCGGTGCGGCAGCGAGAGGGGACGGCGCTCCGGCGCCCTTTATGGACGCAACGCCACTGTACAGTTGTGTCATAGTCTCAATTTCTCAGTATTTAACTATACTTCAAGGACTATTTAGTGGCTTCAAAATGTTCAGGTATCCATCCTAACTTGTGCTTTTTGATTGCATGCCATGGAGTTGCTGGAAGTGTATTTTTCCCTTTATGGTTTAGCTTAGCCATGATATTGACTCATCAGAAGCTTGGCCTTCAAGAAACATCTGCATTTATACTACAATTACTTGAAACCCCTTGACAACAAACAGGTGATCTCCTTTAAACTAATGTAGTTTAGGAATTGGCTGCTTTAGGTGTATATTAATAAAGGATCATATGGTTATGCAATCAGTAATTTAGTAAATATTTTTACTGTATATTGTAATCAATGAAAATTACCGTATTTATCGGCGTATAACACGCACAGGCGTATAACACGCACACCTAACTCTAAGAGGGAAGTTTCAGGAAAAAAACTTTCCACAGCCCCCTGCGTATAACACGCAGGCACAGTTTACCCTCTATTTTCAGGGTAAAAAAGTGAGTGTTATACGCCAATAAATACAGTACTTTCTATTAATATATTAATAAATGTATTTTTTAAATGCCAGCAAGTACCTGAATTTTACTGTGAATCGGCATCTTGCGGTCCCTGTACTGAGGTGCTGGTACCGTGTTTCCCCGAAAATAAGACACCGTCTTATATTTATTTTTCCTCACTATGGCTTATTTTCAGGGGATGTCTTATTTTTATTACCGGCAACTATGGTACAACAATCTACATTTATTCGAATGCAGTTAAGTCGTCTTGTGGGGTGATCTCTTTGGGCTCAGTAGCAGACTGTTTGCTGAAGCTTTTCCCCCTCTCCCCTGGTGTTTGTGTGGGGTGAGAGACTGTTGCTGGTCAGTTCTGGGGAGCAGCTTTACTTCTTCCCCTGAGGACAGAGCGTCCTGCTCCTCACTTCACTGAGGAGACTTTTTACTTTCACTTTCAGCGGGAGCTGACCTTATTGATGTGGCTGCCGACACCTCTCCGGTCACCTAGAGATATCGTAGCAGCTGTCACGATGGAGCAAATAAGAAGGGCTGAACGACTTCTTTACAGCTCTGCACCAGTACACTATGGTACATACGCCTATCACGTCTTGTTTACCGCTACGCATAGTCACGCCCATCACTACGTCTTATTTTCGGGGGGATGGCTTATATTTCGGAAAGGCTTGGAAATCCTGCTACGGCTTATTTTAGGAGTACGTCTTATTTTTGGGGAAACACGGTATATAAATGGAAGAAACAATATATTAATCAGTTCATCTACAGACAAGCAGCATGCTAATAGGACAAATAGGCAGAATTACAGAGATAAGCTCATCATTGTGCTGCTGCTTCAATATAGCATACAGGTACCACTGCACACTGTATTAAACTTCAGAGTAAGCCAAATGAAAGACCTACTTTGGCTCAAATCCCCATCCATAGGTCACGCCCCTCTGACAAGTTTCTTTCACCTACAGTACATTGGGCTTAATCATGAAGTGACTGATGGGGGGGGGGGGGGGGGGGTTGTCTGAAGCCCTTCCTTCATTTTCCTTACCCCGGAGTTAAAAACAATGTGTGGTTGTACCTGTATGCTGTATTATATCTTAGAGTGAGGTGTGGTCTTGATCTTGGAGCGAGACTGATACTGCCGGATTGGAGCTGCACCAATCTGTTATGGTACTTCCCCTTCAGTCAGAGACCAGGGTGGCATGAGCTAAGAGGAAGGGAGTTGAAACGCCTAAAAGAAAACGTCTCAGGTAGCAAAAGTAGTACTACAGGGGACAGCATTGGACTGCAGGGGAGTATTGCAGCAAACGTTTTTAGGGGGCTATTTTTTCACTGGAGTCCTGCTTAAAACATAAAAATGTTCAAGAGATTAATACTTTTTTTAGGCACTGTATATGAAATTGTGATTGCTTAACATTTTAGTCAACTGTCTTGGAAGTTTAAATATGGTTAAAGATGCATCAAGCAGAGAGAAATTCTGATAACTTCAAGAAGCAGACCCAACCACCCCATATTTTCTTTGAATTCCCACTGCAGTCTTATGTATGGTTTGTCACTTATCTATCCTTTGGCAAAGAAAAACTTTCATATTTGTTTTGGGGAGTCTGTCTCTATGGATGGAGTACAGGGGTGCTCCAATAAATAAAATGTCAAAAGATGCTTTATTAATGAGTCAGCGTGTGTAGTAGCCTGAACCAGAAAAACCTGGGTTGGAAGATTCAGTACATTCGCACATGAGGCCAGCAAATGCATGCTTTTTGACTGCAGCCAGTAGGCATGTTTTTTTCTGAACTCTTTCCAGAAAAACAGGGTAAGTGATTAGTGTGGCACTTTATAGACATTTGTAGAAAGCATGATGCTGGCTGTCACTGAGGAGCAAAACTGAGAAACAGAAAATGATCAGGAATGTGTGAAGAGTTTCATCTTTACATGTTATTCATTTCATCTGTGAAACACTTCTGCGTTTGTAACCTTAGCCTTAAGGACTTGAAAATGAGTACAAAGGTCTTCTTAGGACAGAAAATGAAAGAAAAGTTTGGGAATCCAAAACTACCAGAACATTTGATACTTTGACAACAGGACTTGAGTTTAGTGGTCAAGTCTTGCTAGGATTGTGAATTCCGTGTCCATGTTCTAATCTCTGTCGCCAGAGTCTTCTCTCAATGTATCAGCAGACTGTCTGATACTTAGCGCCTTCTTTCTGTCTGAGCAGTTTTCTTTTACTGTAACTGATGTGATGCCATCTAATTTTATAATGCATCTGGTTGTATCTTTAACCATTTGTTGATTTTTGAACTCTAAAACATTTCTGTTTTCATAGTGCTAAGCACTCTGGCAAGCTAGATTTATTAGAAAAGAGAAATATATCCCAAACTGATTTATTGTATTTTAGAGAAATTTATATATTATTATATTTTAAAGCCACTTACCGAGCAGCCGCCATCATACTGCAGCAGGTAGGCACGATCCTGAGAATATGTCTCCTCCTCTAGTCAGTCCCATCCCCTTACAGTTAGAAACACACATGAGGGATCACATTTAACCCCTTGATCACCCCCTAGTGTTAACAGTAATCCGTGCATTTTAGCACTGATCACTGTATAAATGTCAATGGTCCCAAAAGTGTGCGATCTTTGTGCCTCAATGTCACAGTCCCACTAAAAATCACAGATCACCACCATTACTATTAGAAAAAAATTATAAAAATGACAATTTCCCTATCTTGTTTTTAAGCTCATTGCGATTTTTTTTGTTTTTACCAAAAATATGTAAAAGAATATATATCAGTCTAAACTAACTGATGAAGATTTTTTTTTCTTTTTTTGGGGGGGGGGGGGGGGTATTTATTATAGCAAAAAGTATAAAATATTTTGTTTTGTTTTTTTCTAAATTGTTTATAGCGCAAACAATAAAAACCACAGAGTTGATCAAATACCACCAAAAGAAAGCTCTATTTGTGGAAGAAAAAGGATGTCAATTTTGTTTGGGGTACAGCGTCACACAAAAAATTGCCTGGTCATTAAAGTGGAAAGTCTTCCGGTCCTTAAGTGGTTAAAAACGTTTCTATCTACAGTTTGTAAGTATACAGGTAAATGTAAAAGGGGAGCAGCCATATATCTTCATTATACACTTCCTGCTTTACATTGCCACATAATGATTGTGCTTTACTGCTTCGTCTCGCATTAAAAGTCAGTGACATACACTATAGAAGTTTATGCCTTGCTCATTTTTCATGTCAGAGGTTTAAAACCACTTTAATTGTACATTACTGGACACGGGATGGTATCCTGCTACCAATTGATTATCCAGCTGCCTTCAGGTTATTGGACACTGACAAACAAAGCAGTAGGGACAGCCCTGTATAACCCATCCTACTCCCAGCAAGCCTCAAGTTTTTTCTAGTGTCCTTCGGATACCAGATGTCTCTCTGCTCTGAGAGAGGCAAACCACTTTGCTCTTGTTCTTTTCTCAAGATTTTCTTAAACTAGCAATATATAATTTTTTTTTTGCTGTAATAGTACTCCAGCAGCCTCATTTCTAAAGGTCTGTAAATGCTTGTTTTAAATCCTCCCAAGAAAAAAATAAGATCATTTTGAAATTGATAGCAGCAACCTGTCTCAAAAAGTTGGGACTGTGAAACAAAAAGTTGAGCAGAAATAACATTTTGCAACTAATTAGGTTAACTAGCAACAGGTCAGTAACATGAATGAGAAGTAAAGATGGACAGAGGTTCACCAATCTCTGAAAAGTTATCTGAATAATGTTCCTTGATGTAAAACTGCAAAAACAATGCAAGGGACAATCTGAAAAACAATATTGGATGCCTGTGATCTTCGGGTTCTCAGAAGGCAATGCATAAAAATAGGCATGATTACGTGATGGACACAATGGCATGGGCTCAAAAATGCCTCCAAAATCACTGTCTGTGAATACAGCTCGCCATACCATCCAAAAATGCAAGTTAAAGCTCTATTATTTAAAAAAAAAGGCCATATCTAAATATGATCCAGAAACGCCATTATCTTCTCTGGGCCAAAGTTAATTTAAAATGGTCTTTCGCAAAGAGTAAAATTTTTCTGTGGTCAGATAAATCGCAATTTGACTGAAGAGGAGAGGGACTTTCTAATAAGGCCCCTTTCACACTAGGGCGGTTTTCAGGCACATTAGCGCTGGGAATAGCCTCTGGTAAGCACCTGAAAACCGCCTTCCATTCATTCAAGTGTGACTTTTCACAGTCGGGCGGTGCGCTTGCGGGACATTCCGAAAAGTCCTGCAAGAAGCATCTTTGGGGCGGGTTGGGAGCACTGTATTTAGAGCTCCCAAAACGTCCTGCCCATTGGAAAGGATAAGCGCTTTCGAAGCGCTGCAACAAAAGAGTTTGTAACCCCTTCTTTGGAGTTAAAAGCTCCTCGCTAGCGGCCAAAAAGCGCCGCTTAAACAGCAGTAAAGCGCCACTAAAATGAGTGGCGCTTTACCGAGAACACTACCGTTGCCCCAGTGTGAAAGTGGTCTTGGTTATCAACTCTCAGTTCTAAAGTCTACATATCTGATGTTAAGGGGGTACATTAGTGCGTATATAATGGCCAGGTGGCATATCTGGAAGGGCACCGTGAATGCTAAAATATATATCCAGGTTTTAGGGCAGCTTATGCTCAGGCAAGAATGGGACCACATTCTGCTCCCATAACTCCAGCAACTTGTCTCCTCTGTTTAGAGAGTGTTAAAAGAAGAAGGGATGCTACACCATAGTATACATGGCCCTGTCCCAACTTTTTGGGAATTGGGGCCACACTTTGCAAGCTTTTTGTTGCCCTGTCCCAACTTTTTTGAGACATGTTGCTGCCATCAATTGCAAAATTACCTTTTTTCTTAACCTGGTACATTTTCTCAGTTTAAACATTTGATATATTTTCAATTTTTTTTGGGGTGGGTGGATGAGCTGCCGATGGACATCAATCAGTAGATACAAACACATTGTTGATATCTGGGAAAAGATTTTTCGGCTGCTGCAAAACCACTGAGACTAATTTGGCAGCTTCAAGATGAGTTGCTCCTCGGCTCTGCACTGGGGAACGGTACCCGGCCTCGCCAGGAAAGACATGGGGCTGGCCCGTAATGTTTCCGTGTGTTGATGCTGTGCAGGGCCCAAGGTATACCCATCAGTGGAACCCTGTCTTTGAAGGCTGCCTAGAGAGTCCATTTGTTCCCAACATCCTCCTTGGCTTACTGGGAGCAGAGAGTACACGTTACAGTGGTAAATCAGAGTTCTGCCCTGAAAAACAGGTGTGTTCTTGTTCCCAAAGGGTTAACAAAATGCACACAAGCTGCAATTCATCGAGTCACAGCTGGCAACATGAGAAGTCCAGTCCATTTTTGTTATTTTAGTGCTATGTTATTATTATTATTATTATTATTATACAGGAATTATATAGCACCAACAGTTTGCGCAGTGCTTTACAACATCAGAGAAGACAGTACAGTTACAATACAGTTAAATACAGGAAGGATCAGAGGTTTAAGATGCTGGACTTGTGGCCAAGGTGGCCCACTGAGCCTGCACAGACTCCTTACCGGATTAGTTTACTGCTCATGCTTGTCATCTATGCACTTTTTCCCACCTTGCCTTTTTTGCCTGACCTTCTTAATAACAGCGCAATGATCCTCTAGATGTTCCTAGGCTTCCTGCTGCCTATGGTGCTCTGCATTGTATGGTCTTGAGCACCCCTAGTGAGACATCCCCCATTCTCTTTGGTGGATCATAGGCACAAAATAGAATGAGCTTAGGGGGGGGGGGGGGGGTTCTGCAGTATTTCCCTTTATGGGCCTTAGTTCTGCAAGCCCTAGACCTGCTGGTCTAAAAACTCACTACAATCTTCAGTGGCCCCTTAACCTCTTTAGATACTACTCGCTCCTCGAGAGAGGGGTTTTATTGTCTGAATTCATGGGAACGTTTTAAGTCCTATTACAGGCCTCAGGGTCCTCTGGCTGCTTCTGTACTTCCTGAAGAGGAGAATGAGAGTGGCACCCTATCTGTTTTGCAGGATGAAATTCAGTTCACTAATACAAGTTACCAAACATAAGGATATTATTTATATCGCTATTGAAGCAGTGTGTATGTGCTTTGCCCTAGTGCAGCCTGCATTGACCTTGCTAAAGGTCACCAGTCTTAACCTACTAAATCCTACTCTTCCATGAACATGGTTTGGGACCCTGGATCTATACTAATGGGTCCCTCTGTCCTCTAGCAATTATATCTCCTGGCCATGTCCCTGCACCGTGTGTAAATGGGCTGGCAGATGCACTTTGCCAGGTATCCATAATGGGTCTACTTTCAATACATATGAGGAGGATACTTTGGCTGAAATCTTGGTCTGTGGAAAGTCCATGAAAGAAAGCATCTTGTGCAGATGCCTTTATAGGGGAACACTTTTATGGCAAATTATTGGAGGAAGATATGGGAGAAAAAAATAGCCTTTGGCACCTGAAAAAGAAAGCAAAGTTTATCTTTGGTCTCCATATGCAAATGCAAGCATGGAATTCAGTTTGTAAGGCCTGGACTCCTAATCCAGTGAAGTCCTAAAACAAGTCTTTCTCTCAGTGAAGAGATGCCCTTGCCTGTCAAAGTGCAGGGGGCATCTGGTGTCTTTCACAGCCATATGTTCCCAGGACATTTCACATTTACTGTACATCACACTCTGTTTCACCTTTGGGATATTGCCATCACTGGATATTTGGACAGTCCTGCTGAGGGAAGTGTCAGCACAGTCTGTCAGCCAATGTCTGACACGCAGTGCAGATGGATCCAAAATCTCCAGAAATCGGTACTGAATCAGATTCATCACTTGCAGTGTCTGGGCCTAACCTTGGATACAGCCCTGTGCAGGGTTTTTCTTTCCTTGGACAAACTCCAGGTTCTCTGCTGCTTTGTTCAGACCCTATGGTCCAGTAGCCACCCAACCATTCACTTTTTCATTAGAATTCTGGGCCTAATAGTGGCTTACTTCATAGCAAAACCATCTTTCAAGTTTCACTCCAGACTAT
The DNA here is from genome assembly GCF_905171775.1 of Rana temporaria. Lineage (NCBI taxonomy): Eukaryota > Metazoa > Chordata > Amphibia > Anura > Ranidae > Rana > Rana temporaria. Next base: position 237,467,987 of record NC_053493.1, on the reverse strand, counting down.
TACAAACCAACAATCTGGCAGCGTGGGACATTTAGGTTCAGTCTCTAAATTGCCCCTTATGCTTGGATAGAGTCCTGGATAGATTCTTGGTTTAGGGGACTTGGTCTTCAGAGGAAGCTCAGCTCCAGATCAATATGCTGGAACTCAAGATTATTTGGTTCCCTTATTGACACTGGATCTGTAAATTGCAAGGTCACCCAACCATGATTAAGTTGGACAATGTCATGACAGTGGCTTACATCAACCGCCACTAGTAGTTGGACATCTTAAAGAGAAGCAGGCCTAAATCTGGCTTCTCATGCCTGCCCTGAACGCCGTACACATTCCAGTCGTGGAAAATTGGCAGGTGGACCTCCTTGGTCATCAACATCTGGATTCTGGAGAATGGTCTCTTCATCTTAAGGTGTTTCAAACTCTTTGGCACAGGTGTGAGGCACTTCGACTTCCTTGCTCCTAGAGTGAACAAAAAAATGGACAGTTGAAAAATAAAGTAGCGAGCCACCTGTAACTAATATTAAATATATGTGTAAAAATGCTAAATCGGCCCTCCTTTCTTAGCACAGCTCAGGGGGTTAAAGAGTGAGCGATGACCTAGGTATAGTTAAAAAATGTGATTTAGAAAAAACACCATAAATCACACCTAAATATATACTTAAGTTATAAAGGTATATGTAAAAACAATAAATAGAGAGCAACTAAAATGTCCAATAAATATTGTAGTAGCGCTTTTGTTCTTGTTGAAATGAACAAACTTCTTTATGCATTAATCTTCATAAAGGAAATCAATAGAAAATGAGATGAGAGAGAAGTGCTCAAAAAATGCAGTTCATTAGTGACAGCGATACAAGAGACTTCTTTATAATCCACCGTTCACCCATATAACACCTCGTGAACACAGGAAGCCCCTCTCGGGGATGCACTTACCCCAAGGATAAGTTTATAATGCCTTGAAATCACAAAGACCTTCCTTCTCCCTTTTTAACCTCCTTACACCGTCATACAGGGCACATATATAGATAGGATCCAGTGGGCTCATGCAAACAACAACAGAAAAAAAAACACCATAGCGTGATATTGTTTCAAACTTTATTGTTCCACATGTGCCCCCCTCTCAATATATACGTACTATGTACAATTTCCAATCCGATCAGGGCAGCCGTCTGTGTGATGACAACCAAAACTTCCGGGTATCGCTCTATGGAACGCAAACGTCACTTCCTGGTATAGCGCAGAGACCACGACCCTGCCGCGTTTCGTCGCTTCTGGACTTCGTCTGAGGACGTGGTCTCGTCACGCTGAACGCCAGAATAAGTATGCAAGAGCATGTCCCGCCTCCCGGACTGAAACCAATCCGAGATAATCCTCCGGTGTGCAGTACACACCCCCTTCTCAGTGGATGTAATACATACAAACCCCAGAGAACAAATGTGTGGGACATGTAGACTCGGCACACTCAATCAGCGCTAAGCAATAGTGGGAATGTTAATTCACCTGACAGAGGGCAGCCCAAACCGCATATGTCAACTTAACCCTTTGCAGTCCTATAAAAAGTGGCATAGGACGCAGTGACACTTCCTCTATTCAGTATCGATTCATTAACATTTCTCATTCTTAAAAACATACATAAACAACATATATAAACATTTATAAAAAAATATATAAAATCATGTTGATATCTTATAAGACAGCATTCAGCGCATACTTATTACTCCTGACACATCTGATTATCACAATCCAGATGATCGGTACGTATTCATAGGCACTGATCAAGGAAATGACCTATTGTTAAAAATAGTGATACAAACCATATATTATAAAAACATTGTATGCTAAATGTAATTATATATCAGACAGGAGGCTTCATATCTTGCATTAAACTTTCTTTTTAATGCTCATAGCAGAAATGGTAACAGCTATTCATTTAATACAGAGAAAAAATTCTTCATAGGACTACAATACCCAGCAGCCCCCGGGGGCCCCTCCCCCCTGTCATAGTGTCTATATAAGGGGCTGTCTGGATCTCCTCCTCCTCTTTCTTTCTGCTCATGGCTAAGATAAGTACCATCTATGTTTCTGTTAATGTCTTTACTGTATTTTATAATACGCTGTATTTTATAATAATGTAATATGTTTCTGTTATAATGACTTCAGCTTAACAACTTTCTGACTGGATTAACGCACTGCGCCGTTTATCTGGTTCCCCAGCGCTAGAGTTCTCTTTTTCCTTCTCCTGTCAGAAGCCATTTGTCATCCCCTCAGTTTCCTCTCTCTCACCCTCACACCGCACTTCGCGCGCTTTCCCTTGTGGAGGGGCGCGGCCGAGAGACGCTGTTCCTCGGCACGCCTCCCTGCACCTGACATCCTATCAGATCCAACGGCCGTAATCTCGCGAGATTACGGCCGCGTTCGTGAGGCGCGATTCCCTGCATCTCCTTCCACCTCAGAGCAACGGTCGGAAGGAGCAGGAGCGCGCTGGGGACTGGCTGTCTGCTTTTCTTTCCCTCCACTGCCGCAGAACCTCAATCAGAACCGCAATCTCGGTCAGGTACTCGGGCAGACTAGGGGGGGATCCGCTGGACAATACTTGACCCTGCAACAGCCAAAACAAATTATAATTTTTAAAAGTGTCACTACTTGCCTGTCAGTGATTTATCCCTGACAGGGATTATTGGTACTAACATTCCAAATTTAGATATTATGGCTACCGAGGGCAATGGCTCAGGCCTGGGCAATGAAGTGGTGGATTTGGATGCATCGCATCTGTTATCCACAAATCTTATACAAGAACTCATTACCAAGTCCATTCAGGCGGCCTTGGCAGTTAATACAACAGGCTCTGTCTCAGTGCCATCCACTTCGGGGTGCCCCCCGACTAAAGGCAAAGCTGCCCAAAAACTTAAGCACTTGTCAGTGCATTTCGACTCCCCGGCAGGGGAAGTTTACAATGTGCCCCAAGCAGGATCCAATCCGACCTGCCACACCCCGCACATCCCAGACCACACTCGACCCTTGGGCCCCAAGGAGACAACAAAAGGGCATAGATCCGCCAGGCGGATTAAACCAGACTCATATGACACGTCCGAGGACGAGTCTGAAATGTCTGATGGAGCCGAATCCTCGGATTCACTCACAGACGATGAAGAGGATGCGGGGTTTACGGCGATCCACCATGACGCCAATAATGACTTGCCACAAAACGCCATTGTAGACTCCCAAGGGCAATCATTATTTAATCCGGACGAGATATCTCATCCGCGTTCGGGGGATTGGGCCCCACTCCCCCATGTGGCCCAATATCTGGAATTATGGACCAGACGGTCCTTGGATAGGGTCAACCGCAACAAGCTGCGGTCAGAATGTCCCAGACCACATGTGGCAAACAAAGTGGCTATCACCCCTGAGATAGACCCGGTTCTGCTCAAATATTTGACGAGATCCGGGAAATATGCAAAGAAAGGGATTGAAAGGTCCTTCAAGGTTATCCAGGATCGCATACTGGATATCCTTGGCCCCCTCACGAAAATACTAAATTTGGCAGAACAGGCGGCCTCATCAGCCCAACCTGTTGACCTCACACAACTCAGGGGCTGGGCCCAGCGCGCTATATGCCTGCTGGGCACAGCTAATACAACTTGCTCAGTGGAGCGCCGCCGCTCCATTCTGATGAAACTGGACCCTCAACTCAGCCATCTGGCCGAGAATGAACCGGGACCATCGGCAGGAGGCCTTCTCTTCGGAGACGACCTCATTAAAAATATAAATAAATTTGTAAGTCTCTTTTCAAGCCTGGACAAGGCACAGTCATCACTGAGAAAGTCCCAACCCGGCCGGGTTTTTGGGAAGGCCGGTAGAGGCAGAGGGCGATCTACCGGCCGCTCTGTTCAATACAGGCCCTACTCGAGACCTGCCATCCAGCAGTACACTCCTGCTCCACAGCCGTACGCCATGCCGATGGCTCAACCCGCACCCTTTTTCCCCCCACGGGGACGTCCCTGGAGAGGACGCGGAGGACGTGGATTTCCAAGGTCTAGGCCACCGACCGGTGAGTTTTATTCCATCTTCAATTCCACATACACGGGTGGGGGGCAGACTGATGTATTTTTTCCATGCCTGGTCAAAAATTTCGACGGATTCTTGGATCCTATCGACGGTAACGGGTTATCGGATAGAATTCCTATCCCTACCGACCCTCAATGTAATACCCCCCCCTATCCATTTTTCGGCCCAAAACATGGAACTGATCGACAAGGAACTCAAAGAGCTCCTGGCCAAGGGAGCGGTCCAGGAAGTAGACCCCCTCTCCCCCGGTTTCATCAGCAACATCTTCCTGGTGAAGAAAAAAGACGGCGGCCATCGCCCTGTCATAAACCTGAGAGACCTCAACCAGCATGTGGCATACCGCCATTTCAAGATGGAGGGTATCCACCTGTTACGCGACCTCCTATGGCCAGGAGACTGGTTGATAAAAATAGATTTAAAAGACGCGTACCTCACGGTTCCTATGCACAACGAATCTCAGTCATTCCTAAAATTTCTGTGGCAGGACCGAATGTGGCAGTTCACCTGCCTCCCATTCGGCTTGTCATCAGCCCCTTGGTGCTTCACCAAACTCCTCAAGCCGGTAATTGCCGCCCTGAGGAGCAGGGGGGTACGCCTAATTATATACCTGGACGACATGCTGATCATGGCACGATCCAGAACATTAGTCTCTCTACACAGCCAATGGGCGGTATCCTTGTTGAGGGAACTCGGCTTCCTCATCAACTACAAGAAATCAGTCCTGGAACCCTCTCAAGAGATGGAGTTCCTAGGGTTTCTTGTGGATACCAACAAGGCTCTCCTTCTGTTACCGAAAGCGAAACTGGCTCTGATTCGCAAGGAAATCAGGGCCACATTACGCAAGGGTCAGGTCTCCCTTCGTTTGCTGGCTCGCATAGTAGGCCTATTATCGGCCTCTATCCAAGCCATCTTCCCAGCTCCTTTACACTATCGCGCCTTACAGAGACTAAAAACGCTCCACTTACGACAAGGGCTACGTTACGCGGACGAGGTCCCGTTAAGCCCGGACGCTATAGAGGAATTACAATGGTGGCTTCGCCACGCCATCCAGTGGAACGGCAGGACAATTTTCAACTCCTACCCGGAGGTGATCATAGAGTCAGACGCGAGTCGCCAGGGTTGGGGTGCCCGGTGCGGTCAAATCACCACCGGTGGGAAATGGTCCGTGGAGGAAACACACCTCCACATCAATGCCTTGGAACTTTTGGCTGCATACTTCGCGGTCAAAAGTTTCCTCCCTCATACCTCCAACAAATGTGTACTCCTACGCATGGACAATATTGCAGCAGTGCAATACGTCAATCGCTTAGGAGGCACGAAATCCAAGATCCTGGCGGATATCGCATCCGACTTTTGGCAGTTCTGCCTCTCCATCAATACCACCCCTATGGCGGAATACCTGCCAGGGATTTCCAACACCGTTGCAGACTGGAACTCACGCTACCTTACGGATTCCAGCGACTGGACGCTGGATCGTTCGGTGTTCTTGACGCTGCAAACTCTGTGGGGTCCTCTGCATACAGACCTGTTTGCCTCTCGCCTCAACCGGCAATTACCCCGCTTTTACAGTTGGAGGCCGGACCCAGAGGCATTGGCAGTGGATGCATTCCGACAATTTTGGGCGCGGGGGACACACTATGCGTTCCCCCCGTTCAACATGCTCACCAGGACGCTCCTTCAGGTGGCGACCCAGGTGGCGACGGTTGTGTTGATCACACCCTGGTGGCCGACACAACCGTGGTTCCCTCTTCTCCTGGGAATGGCGATCGACTTTCCCCGTCTACTCCCATTCTCACCTCATCTCCTATCGAACGCGACCCTGGGCTGTCATCCTCTGTTGAGAGATGGCAACCTCCCCCTGCTAGCGTGGTTGATCTCAGGCTCGGAGTCTCTGAGAACGCGTTTTCACAATCGGCTAGAGACCTCCTCGCCTTGGCCTGGGCCCCAGGGACTCGGTCGGCATACAGATCGGCCTGGACCCTGTGGGTTCG